>NC_012871.2:26294008-26597315 GCF_000003195.3 Sorghum bicolor
GGCTATGGAGCTCGGCGAGGAGCTGCCGGAGCCACGAAGCCTTAGCCATGCCATTAGCAACAACGTGGTACTCCGCCTCAGCACTGGAGCGGGAGACGACCGGCTGGCGCTTGGACGACCAGGACATCAGGTTGCCGCCTAGGAAGACGGCGTAGTCGGTGGTGGAGCGGCGAGTGTGCGGACACCTGACCCAGTCGGTGTCAGTGTAGACGACGAGCTCGGTGGAGGACGACCGCCGGTGAAGGAGGAGGCCGAAGTCGACGGTGCCGCGGAGGTAGCAAAGGATTCACTTGAGAGCAGTGAGGTGTGGCTCCCGGGGATCACGCATATGTAGACATATCTGCTAAACTGCATAGGTGATGTCGGGCCGGGTGAAGGTGAGGTAGTGAAGTGCACTGGCAAGACTCCGATATGCAGTAGGATCGGTCACTGGGGTGCCCCCGGCCTCTGAGAGCTTGCCCTGTGTGTCAACCGGAGTGGAGCATGGCTTGCAGTCAGTCATCCCAGCTCTCTCCAGAATATCAAGAGTGTAATGCCGCTGGTGAAGGAGTAACCCGGCAGGATGAGGGTCAACAGTGACCCTGAGGAAGTGATGGAGTGCACCCAGATCCTTCATAGCAAACTCCTTCTGAATAGAGGCGATGATCCGGCGAAGGAGGGACTCACTGGACGCTGCGAGGACAATATCATCAACATAGAGCAGCAGGTACGCAGTCTCAGCGCCATGGTGATAGATGAACAAAGATGTATCTGACTTTGCCTCCACAAACCACAGGGTCAGTAGGAAGGCAGCAAACCGATGGTTCCACGCCCGGGGGGCCTGCTTGAGGCCGTAGAGAGACTTGTTGAGTCAACACACCATGTCGGGACGAGAAGAGTCAACAAACCCCGCCGGTTGGCTGCAGTAGACTGTCTCAGTGAGAACGCCATGTGGAAGACATTCTTGACGTCGAGCTGATGCACGGGCCACCCGCGAGTGAGAGCCAGCGAGAGTACCGTGCGGACGGTGGCCGGCTTCACCATCGGGCTGAAAGTCTCGTTGTAGTCGACACCGGGGCGCTGAGTGAAGCACCAGAGAACCCAATGAGCCTTGTACCGCTCAAAAGTGTCGTCAGCCCGACGCTTGTGAGTCTAGATCCACTTGCCGGTGCCGATGTTGGGGCCCGGCAGACGTGGCACCATATCCCATGTCTGGTTGGTGAGGAGCGCCGCGTACTCCTCTTCCATCGTGCGGCGCCAGTGAGGGTCCAGCAAGGCCTCGCGGACAGAAGAGGGTACCGTAGAGACCTGCGAGTCCCCGGGTATCGTCGCAAGAGCCCGTGGTTGCAAGGTACCAGCCGCGTGTCGCGTCACCATAGGGTGAACATGACTCTGGTGTCGGTGAAGAAGCGAGGGGTGGTACACCGGCGTCGCGACCCGAGTAGCTGGAGGCCTCGACGGCGGTGTTGGTGTCGCCGACGAAGAGGATGCCACCGGTGGCGTAGGTGACCCCGGCGAAGAGGGGGCCACCGGTGCCGACGGAGGCAGCGGCGCCCGCCGGGCACGTCGCTGGTAGACGCGCACCGGCTGGGCGAAGCGTGTCGGTGGGGCCGGAGTCCGAGTCGATGACCCGAGACCCGTGTCGTGCATAGGGGCCGGGCCAGAAGGTGACCCCTCGAGGCTCGGGCAGGGTATAGGCCGCTGGGTGTCCCGGGTGACCGGCGAGCTGGGGCACGGCGTAGCAGTACCTGTAGGAAATACCGGCAAAGGTGGCTCGACCACCGGGTCAGTGGGAAACATAGAGAATAAGTCAAGGTCCGGAGTGGTGGTGGTGGAAAAGGGGAAGACAAACTCATCAAACACCACATGGCGAGAGATGAGGATGCGACGAGAGGTAAGATCGTAGCATCGGTACCCTTTGTGATCCGGGGAGTATCCAAGGAAGACAGAGGGTTGAACGGGAGCCAGCTTGTGGGGAGCGGTGGTGGTGGTGTTCGAGTAACATGCACCCGAAGACCCGAAGGTGATCATAGCGAGGAGGGGTGCCGAAGAGAGCGTGGTGTGGTGTGGGAGCTGGGCAGACAGACGAAGGAAGGCGGTTAATGAGGTAGGTGGAGGTGTGCAAGGCCTCAGCCCAGAAACGAGCAAGAAGCGAGGCCTAAAGGAGAAGAGTGCGCACGGTGTCGTTGGTGGTGCGAATCATGCGCTCAGCCTTGCCATTCTGAGAGGAGGTATACGAGCAAGACATGCGCAACTGGACACCGTGAGAGAGGAAGAAGGCACGGGAGGTGGAGTTATAGAACTCCCAACCATTGTCACAATGGACGGCCTTGATGATGAGGCCGAACTGTGTAGACACCCAAGCGAAGAAGTGGAGGATCCCGGGGAAAGCATCAAACTTCGCACGTAAAGGATAAGTCTATGAATAATGTGAATAATCATCAACCAAGATAGTATTTGTATCCAGAAATACTGATGACAGGAGATGTCCATAAGTCGCAATGCACAAGGTCAAAAATGCGGACTGCATGAGAAGAACTATGAAAAGGAAGACAAACATGACAGCCTAGTTGGCACGCATGAAACAAATGCTCATCGTGAGGCCAAGTACATCGAATATCGGAACTACTACTGAGCTGCATCAGGGCATCATGTCCAGGATGGCCGAGGCGCCTGTGCCAAGTTGTGGAGGAAGTAGTGGCGAAGGCAGCTGACAAAACAGGCAAAGAAGGTGAGGCAGATGCCGGAAAGCGAAGAGTGTAAAGGGGCCCCGTGTTGTCACATCGGAGTAGAGGACGCCGAGAAGCCAAATCCTTCACACTAAGACCAGAAGAGTCAAACTCCACAGAACAGGAATTGTCAGCTGTAAAACGATGAATTGAAAGAAGGTTGTGAACCATAGAAGGTGCAACAAGAACATCAGAAATATGAAAAGAGCCATGGGGGCCAGCGGCACCCATAGATGTGACAGGAAGACACGATCCATTGGCGACCATAATGGACGAAGGAAGAGAGGATAATGGAGGGTGAATAGAAGAAAGCCCCAGAGTCGGCGACCCACTCCGGCCTAATAGGTGGTGTCAGGGCCATGGTCCTGAAGGAGTTGGCCAAGGTCGTCTGGTCCCAACCGGTAGGACCGGGCCATGTGGACACAGAGTACGCACTTGGTGGTGCCGCCCACAGGGTCGATGAGGGTAGCCCCGGGGGAGCACTAGCGAGCATGGCTACCGGCGGGCGAGACTCACTACCGGGGGCCTGGAACGGCCACATGGAGATGCACCCTGACCATGGGTTGTGGAAGGATGGCTAGGGCGCACCTCGTGGAGGTGCCGGTGCCGTGTTACCCCCGCCGCGTCCCCCGCCGCGGCGATGACGGCCGCCGCGGCCCCCCCACCCTCGCTCGGCCCGGGAGGAGGACCAAGAAGGGACGACAACGACGGAGTGGACGGACGCGGTGGGGGAGTAGCGGCGAGAGCATTCGAGGAGGTCGAGGACCTTGGCACGGAAGCCGATACGACCTGAGCTCCTCCATGACAAGGTCGTCACGGACCTGCAAGAAGGTGGGGAAGGGCCGCTGCCGGGTGATCCACATCCGGTGGTGGGCGTAGCGATTGCTGAGCCCGCGGAGGACGTTGAGGACCAGGATACGATCCTCCACGGATCAGCCAAGGTCACCGAGAGAGTCCGCCATGCGCTTCATTTGGTGGCAGAACTCGCTGACAGAGAGGTTGCCCTGGACGAAGGTACGGAAGCTCGCGTCGAGTCGTAGAGCCCAGGCCTTGGCGTTGCCCAGAAACTGGCCCTCGAGCTCTAGCCAGGCCCGCGAGCATGCGGAGTGTTGCGGACAAGGTCGTCGAGGTCAAGGGAGATCGTCCCAAGGATCCAGGAGAGGATGATGTTGTCGAGTCGCAGCCACACGGGGGTATGGACTGCGACCGAGGCGTCGACGAGGACGTGGTCGTCGAGGGCGTAGTGGTGGAGGGTGAGGAGGACCAGATCCCACCAGCGGGCGTAGGAGGGCGACTCAGGCTCGAGGATGACCTAGACTAGGAGCCGGATGTTCTAGACACCCCCGGCCTGGTAGTGGAGCTGCGCCACGAGTGGATCGGCCGGATCGTGCTAAATGACCGCGGTGTGAGCCACGCGGGGACCTGCCGAGCCAGAGGACGTGGCCCCGACCTCGGGCGAGGTAGGGAGGCCGAGGAGCTGCTCCGCGTCGGCGATCTGGCGGGCCAAGGCATCGGCCGCATCTTGCTCGCACTCCCAGGCGATGGCGGCCTCACGCACACGGACCAGGCCCTCCTTAGCGGCGGCCCGGGCAGCGACGAGGGCGGAGTTGGGACCCGCTGGAGCGGGCGGCGGAGGCGGGGCGGGGAAGATCGAGTTGCACAGGAGAGCGTCGTTGGCGACGCCCTTTACAGTGGAGTGCGACGCATCGACCCATGGCTTTGGAGCTGTCCTCATCCAGGAAGGGCATCCCATTGCGTTTTTCAGCAGACCGGTCGCACCGCGCCCTCGCCGCCTACGAGCGGGAGCTCATCGGCCTCGTCCACGCAGTACGTCACTGGCGGCCGTACCTGTGGGGGCGCCGTTTCGTTGTGAAGACCGACCACTACAGCCTCAAATATCTGCTCGATCAGAGGCTCTCGACGATCCCACAGCACCATTGGGTGGGCAAGCTCCTCGGGTTCGATTTCTCCGTCGAGTACAAACCGGGTGTGACGAACGCGGTCGCCGACGCGCTGTCCCGCCGTGATACAGACGAGGACACAGTAGGCGCGGTGCTGGCACTCTCGGCTCCCCGTTTTGACTTCATTGCACGGCTTCGCCAGGCCAATGCGGGAGACCCGGCCATGGTCGCTCTTCGGGAAGACATTAGCAGCGGTGCCCGCGGCATGCCCTGGTCCGTGGTGGACGACATGGTGCAGTACAGCGGCCGCCTGTACATTCCCCTAGGCTCGCCGTTGCTGCAGGAGCTGGTGCTGGCGGTGCACGAGGACGGACATGAGGGTGTCCAACGCACTCTACACCGACTTCGCCGCGACTTCCATTTTCCTAACATGAAACAGGTTGTGCAGGAGCTTATTTGGGTCTGCGTTGTCTGCCAACGGTATAAGTCAGAGCACCTGCAACCTGCAGGGCTCCTGCTGCCCCTCCCGGTGCCGCAAGGCATTTGGACGGACATCGCCCTGGACTTCGTCGAGGCACTACCCCGCGTCCGTGGCAAGACGGTGATCCTGACGGTGGTCGATCGTTTCAGCAAGTACTGCCACTTCGTCCCGTTGGCGCACCCGTACACTGCGGAGTCCGTCACTGAAGCGTTCTTCGCCGACATTGTTCGTCTACACGGCGTTCCCCAGTCCATGGTGTCTGACCGTGACCCAGTTTTCACCTCGGCGTTCTGGCGCGAACTCATGCGCTTGACGGGCACCAAACTGCAGATGACAACGGCCTTCCACCCTCAGTCAGACGGCCAATCTGAAGCTGCTAACCGAGTCATTATCATGTACTTGCGCTGTCTCACAGGTGATCGTCCTCGGCAATGGCTACGCTGGCTCCCATGGCCGGAGTTTGTCTTCAACACCGCCTACCAGTCTTCACTCCGCGACACCCCCTTTCGTGTGGTGTATGGTCGGGACCCTCTGTCGCTTCGGTCTTATGAACCTGGTGAAACCAGGGTTGCTGCTGTCGCCAAGACCCTGGAGGAACGCGAGGAATTCCTCGCCGACATCCGCTACCGCCTTGAACAGGCCCAGGCGGTCCAGAAGCGCTTCTACGACGCTGGCCATCGTCCCGTGGCCTATCAGGTGGGCGACTGGGCCCTTCTTCGCCTACGCCAGCGTGCGGCCTCCTCCTTGCAGCAGCAGACGAAGGGCAAGCTTAAGCCGCGCTTCTACGAGCCCTACCAAGTCGTGGAGCTCATCGACGAGGTCGCTGTTCGCCTCGCCCTGCCGCCCAACGCGCGCCTTCACGACGTTTTTCATGTCGGCCTGCTCAAAAAGTTCCAAGGGCCACCTCCGACAGCACCTCCGCCTCTACCGCAGGTGCATCATGGCGCCATTGCACCTGAACCCGAGCGCGTTGTGCGCTATCGCCTGGCCAGAGGCGTCCGTCAGGTGCTGATCAAGTGGAAAAGCGAGTCAGCAGCCTCGTCCACATGGGAAGACGTCGACACATTCCTCACCAAGCACCCTACTTTCCAGCTCGAGGACGAGCTGAACCTCGACGGGGGGCGGGGGGGGGGGGGAGATGTCATGTGGGGACGCGTCTATACGCGCCGGTCTCGGGCACGAGACGTCCGTCGCGCGCGTGAGCGCGCGGAGCGCGAGTCTGGGCGTGATGTCCTGGGTGAATAAGAATAGGAAGGATATTTCTAGTTTCTATTTACTATTATCTATTCCTGGTTTTAAGGGGATTTGTTACCCCTATTAGTGTGGGCTAAGGCCTTATATTCTTGTAACCGTGAACATTGGAGCCAAGAAAAGATTATTATCCTATCTCTTCCTCTAAACCCTAAGCCTGCGGTAGAGGGTATAACCTCACCGGAGAAGACGGCCGACGGCTACGAACTCCGTAGCCGAGGCCCTGCACGTCGGGGGTTTGACGCCCTTGACTGGTGCGAGGAGTTGAGGCTGGTCCGCTGGGCAGGGAGATGAAGGCCATGGTGGTGCCAGCACTGGCACCCATGTGAATGTGATGCGCAGGTGGGGATGCGGAGCTGCACGATGGATCCACAGTGAACCATATCAGCACTCCATGTTGGTCTTTTGGACCTTGAATGATATCCATATCAAAGTCAGTGAGTCAATTCTGCATTTTGGGAATTTAGGGACTTGGATGACACAACAGACAAGTTTATTGACTGGCCACATAGTTTTTTACTCTAATTCTCACATTGTGTTACATTCGTAAAACAAAATCGTCAAAAGAGAAATTCGATTGCATTCTCTTGCTAAGTCATTCATAATCAATTAAAAAGCAAACACACTTGGGCGCTGTTAATGAGAATTTGAAGACCTATGTAGTGTAACATATCATAGATTTATGGTCATTTTTAGTGCCTTATTTGTTGGAGAAAAAAAAAACAAGAGTTAATCTTCTGATCTTGTTTATCTGCTACTACAGCATATACACATTGGGATTGGTCAGAAATCATCGCTGACCACTAGCAGTAACAGTGTCTGTGCTGATTCCTCGTAGCAATACAAAAGGCATGTAATGTGTTGTCGGTCCTTAGAATTGGGTTTGGGTCTTGCAGGTGAGCCTAATGTTGAGAAATTCCACAATGTTAAGGGCTTTATGTAAAAATAGTATTGAAAAGTGGGATGTAGGATTTAGGATAAGTGAAACAGATCATTCTTGCATCATGGATACCAATAGGTTAGGATGAAAACTGTGGTGAAGCAGCTCTTGATTTTCTGTGTAGGACATGTGATACTTCTGTTGCATACTGCATTCATGGTAACGGCATGTTCTCCTGTGTGCTCTTCCAACTGAAACTGCTTTTTTTTTCTAACCACTGTTTTGAAAAGGTTGATAGGCACCCCGAGTTCAAGTCAAGGTGTCTCTTTGCCGTTAGAACAAATGGCGATTTGGAGGATTTCTCATACCGCAAGTGTCTCCGGGCATACCTTCGAGAGAAGTATCCATCCTATGCTGACAAGTTTCTGAAGAAACATCTTGTTGGGAAGCGCTCCAAACTTTTCCGTGTTCAGAAGAAGGCCACGGTGGATCCTTTTCCTGCTGCGCAGTTGCCAGGATCTTAGGTTTCCCTGCTTATGATGATGCTATTGTTAGGACTGGCTTACCATTCTACGTGAGCAGTTTAGCCTCAATAGCTGACCAGTGTCAAGTGTAAGGTTATTTCTCCTGTCTTTAGTGATGGGCTTAGAAGTGCTGTATGGTCTTTGGTGAACAGATTTAACGTGTGTTTCTTGGATAAATAAAAATTGGATTAGTTATGACCATGGCCCAATTACATATTTTGGGCTGGGATCCTAAGGATGTTCGGTAGATTGCAATGGACGATGTTATGTTTTTGACGTCCGAAAGTGAGCGGTCAATTGTATTTTTACAGTTGGTATATATACATGCACGTGAAGATCCCTGCTTCTGCACGATTTACCAATCTTGGTGCTGCATGATTTTACCAAACACTCATGTTGATCTTCACCTGTCCTATTTATTGCAATCGCTGTACCCGTCGCTGTGCATCTCCAGGAGGGTGGTGCCTGACAAGTTTTAGACTCCTTATCAATCTGCCTTGTGTTTAATTATCATGCCGTCCATTCGAGTTTTTACAGAAACCGTGCAAAAATCGGCTGCTGTGGTAGTCGAATCTGTTCAAACTTGTGCAAACGTGCAGCAAACCCATTGGGGTGCACTTCTAATCTATTTTCTTTACGAAAAACACACTACAGGAGAAGACGTTTACGTATATGCTATACGCACTTGCATCTTACTTTCGTGAATGCCTACAAAAGCCTTCGCCAGTCAACGATCGGTCCTCACTGAAACGAGAAAATGGTAATTTTGCCATCCTCGTAAGTGGGCTCCACTGCTTTGCCATTATATAAATAGGATATAATAGGATTCTCTCCTTTGCCATTATAAAATGGAGACATCACGCTAGAATGCCATTTAGTGCCGCTGTTCAGTTTTTATTTCCAAAGTTACCCTTGCCTTCCTCTCGCTATGCGCATGACGCTCGCCGCGGCCATATGGCTGTAGAGTAATTGGGCCAGGCCGATTCTAATAAATAAAACCTCAAATTAGGTGCAAAAGTGATTAGTACCAAATAGACTAATCACTAGCAAGGCAATCAACTTAAATAGTGAGCCTTGGGATGCTCCAATAGACAAGTTGAGGAGGAGAACCGGGAAGCCACACGCGCGCGCCGCCGCCGCCGCCGAGCCGCCCGTCGCGACGGGCCGTGGCCGTGGCCGTGGGCCGGCCCGGGCTAGGCACCTTCTTTTGAGCTCGAGCTGCTGTGCTGAGCCTCTGCGAGCACAGAGGTCTCTGGTAGCAGGCCTCCGGAACTTCTCGCGTACTCTGCTCGGGGTAGGCGGGAAATTAAGTTTTTAGGGAGCACCTTCCGGTGCGACTGCTTCCTGTTGTCCCAACGTGACTGCGACTGCTTCACCTTCGTCAACTGCTACTGCTGTGATGGCTGTCTCCACGGGTACCGGAAGTGCCACGCTAGGGTATAATGCTAATACTCTCTATGCGCTTTATTTTGTTACTGTAGTTCTATTACTTCACATAAAATGTTTTGCTGGAAGTAGTACTTGTGTTAGTATATTGGTTATCGTTTTTATGGAATAATGCATGGTGTAAAATGACTAAATATCCAACAATCCAAAAACTTAATAGGTCATTTTCATCTGCTAGCTTTGCTGCATCCATGAGGCCACCACCTTTAAAGGATGGTGGATCCAACTATAAGATATGGCGATCCCGTTGCACGTTGTGGCTTACCGCTATGCGCTGTGAGCATGCTGTCAGGGGAAGGCGCACGGAACCGCCTCTTTCTCCTGAGGAAGAGAGCAAGTTCAGTGAGGCGGATAACCTGCTCAAGCTGTCGCTCATTAGCGTGATAGATGAGGGTATGGTACCACTGTACATGGACATGCCTACGGGCAAGGACATGTGGGATGCACTGCAGGCCAAGTTCGGAGTTCCTAACGCTGGCAGTGAGCTGTACCTCATGGAGCAGTTCTATGACTACAAGATGGTTGATGACCGTTCAGTGGTAGAACAAGCTCATGAGATACAGATGCTAGCCAAGGAGCTTGAGAACAACAAGTGTGCGCTTCCCGACAAGTTTGTGGCCGACGGTATTATCGCTAAGCTGCCACCTACTTGGAGGGACTTTGCTACCTCTCTCAAGCACAGGAGGCAAGAGTTCAGTGTGACTGATCTAGTTGCTTCTCTCAGTGTTGAGGAGAATGCGAGGGCAAAGGACACACGTGGCAAGAAAGTGCAGACCGAGGGAGGCACTAGCGCCAACTTGGTGCAGAGGAGGGACCCTCAGGCCTTCCGCAACAGGAAAAACAAGAAGAACAAGAATCCCAACGTGAGACCACAACCTCAAGCTTTCAAGAAGAAGGCAAACAAAGAGAAGAAAGGTGGCTGTTGCTTTGTGTGCGGTAGCACTGATCACTGGGCAAAAGAGTGCCCGGACCGCAAGGATAAGCAGCAAAAGAAGACAGCCAACATAGTTGTTAGCGAGGCTGGAGGATCTGGGTATGGTAATTATATACCAACATCTCTTTCAATCTGTCATTCTCCCGATTGGTGGGTTGACACAGGGGCTAATATACATGTATGCGCTGACTGCTCTCTGTTCTCTCTCTTTGTACCAGGAAGGACGAGGTGCCTCCCTGCTGATGGGAAACGGAACGCATGCGGCTGTTCATGGTGTTGGTACGGTCAATTTGAAGTTTACTTCGGGAAAGACCGTGCAGCTGAAGAACGTGCAGCATGTCCCTTCCATAAAGAAGAATCTCGTCAGCGGGTCCCTAATGTGTAGGGATGGTTTCAAACTTTCTTTTGAGTCCAATAAGTGTGTTGTATCGAGATATGGAACATTTGTTGGTAAGGGCTATGAGAGCGGAGGCTTGTTCCGCTTTTCTTTGATGGATTCTTGTAATGTCGTGAACCATGTGAGACATAATGATGATTGTAATATTTGGCATTCTCGACTTTGTCATATTAATGTTGGATGTATGACGCGCTTAGCTAAAATGAGTTTAATTCCTAAATTCGATTGGATCCAAGGTTCTAAGTGCCATGCTTGTGTGCAAGCAAAACAACCTCGCAAGCCGCACAAGGCTGTGAAAGAGGCGAGGAACACGGCACCACTAGACCTCATTCATTCTGATTTGTGTTGACCAAAGGCGGCAAGAAATATTTCATGACACTCATCGATGATAGTACTAGATTTTGCTATGTGTACTTACTTAAGACGAAAGATGAAGCATTGCACTACTTTAAAGTCTATAAAGCCAAAGTTGAAAATCAACTTGAGAAGAAAATCAAACGGTTGCGGTCCGATCGCGGGGGTGAATACTTTTCAAGAGAATTCGATTTATTTTGTGAGGAACATGGGATTATTCATGAGAGGACGCCTCCTTTCTCTCCTCAATCCAATAGGATTGCCGAAAGAAAGAACCGCACACTTACTGACTTGGTTAACGCCATGTTAGACACTGCGGGACTTTCCAAGGAATGGTGGGGTGAGGCTATATTGACTGCAAGTCATGTCCTGAATAGAGTTCCCACAAAGAATAAAGAGAAAACACCATTCGAGGAATGGGAAAAGAAAAGGTTAACTCTCTCATATCTGCGCACTTGGGGTTGCTTGGCCAAAGTAAATGTGCCAATCAACAAGAAGCGCAAGCTTGGACCAAAGACTGTAGATTGTGTCTTCCTCGGATACGCAATAAATAGCGTAGGCTACAGATTTTTAGTTGTGGAATCTGGAGTCCCCGACATGAGGGTCGGCGGAATATTTGAATCCAGAGATGCAACATTCTTCGAGAATGAATTTCCCATGAGAGGAAATGTACCAAGCACATCTAGTGAGGGAGCTCCTGATGCTCCTGATACTTTTGTGCCAGTGGAGTACACTGAACAACCCAATACTGAAAGTCTTGAGGAGGAAAATGATGGAGTCGCTCGAAAGAGTAAGAGACCGAGGATTGCAAAATCCTTTGGTGATGACTTTGCCATATATCTCGTGGACGGCACTCCAACAACCATTAAAGAGGCATTTTCCTCTCCTGACGCTGACTATTGGAAGGAAGCAATACGGAGTGAGATGGATTCAATTATGTCCAATGGTACTTGGGAAGTGGTTGATCGTCCGTATGGTTGCAAACCTATAGGATGTAAGTGGGTGTTCAAGAAAAAGCTTAGGCCTGATGGTACAATAGAAAAGTACAAGGCTAGGCTTGTGGCCAAGGGTTACACCCAAAAGGAAGGGGAGGATTTCTTTGACACCTACTCACCTGTAGCCCGATTGACTACAATTCGAGTACTACTTGCCTTGGCAGCCTCTCATGGTCTTCTCGTTCATCAGATGGACGTGAAGACTGCTTTCCTAAATGGAGAATTAGAAGAGGAGATCTACATGGATCAGCCTGATGGGTTCATAGTAGAAGGACAAAGGGGCAAGGTGTGTAAATTATTGAAGTCCTTGTACGGCCTAAAACAAGCTCCTAAACAATGGCACAAAAAGTTTGATAAGACCATGACGTCTGCAGGCTTTGTTGTCAATGAGGCCGACAAATGTGTCTACTACCGTTTTGGTGGAGGAGAAGGAGTAATCCTGTGCCTATATGTGGATGACATCCTAATATTTGGCATGAACCTCAATGTGATTAAGGAAGTCAAAACTTTATGTTCAAGAACTTTGACATGAAAGACTTGGGAGTGGCTGATGTGATTTTAAACATTAAGCTACAAAAGGGAGAAAATGGTGGGGTTACTCTTATGCAGTCCCACTATGTTGAAAAGATTCTAAGTCGCTTTGGCTACAGTGACTGTAAACCCGTGTCCACTCCCTATGATCCAAGTCTAATTCTGAGAAAGAACAAAAGGATCATGAGAGACCAATTGAGGTACTCCCAAATCATTGGCTCACTAATGTACCTAGCCAGTGCAACAAGACCTGATATCTCATACGCTGTGAGCAAGTTGAGCCGGTTTGTATCAAACCCGGGAGATGATCATTGGCGTGCTCTTGAGAGAGTAATGTGGTATCTAAAGGCAACCGCAAGCTATGGCATACACTATACCGGGTACCCAAAGGTACTGGAGGGTTTCAGTGATGCAAATTGGATATCTGATGCTTACGAATTAAAAGCCACCACTGGGTATGTGTTTACCCTTGCTGGTGGTGCTGTTTCCTCCAAGTCTTGCAAGCAGACCATCATCACGAGGTCAACTATGGAAGCAGAACTTGCAGCACTGGACACCGCCACTGTTGAAGCCGAATGGCTTCGAGAACTCCTGATGGATTTGCCGGTGGTTGAAAAACCTGTGTCTGCCATCTCCATGAACTGTGATAATCAAACTGTGATAATCAAAGTGAACAGTTCTAAGGATAACTTGAAAACCACAAGGCATGTAAAGCGGCGCTTAAAGTCTGTCAGAAAATTGAGAAACTCCGGAGTGATAGCATTGGACTATGTCCACACGTCTAAAAATCTGGCAGATCAATTCACCAAGGGGTTGTCACGAAATGTGATAGACAGTGCATCGGTTGAGATGGGACTGAGACCCACTTAAGTTTGCTATAGTGGTAACCTGCTCTATGTGATCGGAGATCCCGTGAATTAGAGTGGTGAAACAAGCTATGAGTAGACTGAGGGAAAAGACCCTTAACTAAGGTCCCAATCTTTCAGATATGCATTTCTTTTCCAAGCTGTAAGGAAGGATGGCATACGCCTTAATGTGATCCGAGTGGCTCATTTGAGTAGGGATGTTGACCTACAGGACATCCTAGAAGGAACACACCTATGTGAGTTAGACTGCTGGTCACAGTCTATGAGATTTGGGTGATCTCTAGATACTCATGAGAAGGCACGGAGTTTGACTTATATGCTCCACCCGAGGAGGTGCTCTAGGCAGCCTTGTATCGGTAAAGAATTTGAGTGAACCTCATTTCACACAAAACTGTCAATTCAAGGCTTAGTCCATTGATCAGTTGTGAATGAGTGTAAGCTCCTTTTCTAGATGGAAGTTCAACTTAGCAGTCTCCATCGAAACACCGGTATATCAAACAAGCTCAAAACTGAAGGCATTAACTGTGTACCTTTGACGTTTGGTGGGGATTGTTAGAGTAATTGGGCCAGGCCCATTCTAATAAATAAAACCTCAAAGGCACACAATTAGTGTTAGGTGCAAAAGTGATTAGTACCAAATGGACTAATTACTAGCAAGGCAATCAACTTAAATAGTGAGCCTTGGGATGCTCCAATAGACAAGTTGAGGAGGAGAACCGGGAAGCCACACGCGCGCGCCGCCGCCGCCGCCGCCGAGCCGAGTCGCCCGCCCGCGCGCGCGCGCGCGTCGCGACACGCCGGGCCGGGGCGTGGGCGTGGGCGTGGGCCGGCCCGGGCTAGGCTAGATGGGGTTTTGCCACTCGGCCCAACCGAGAGGAAACCCTAGCCGCCACAGTCCAACGGCCATAAGGGGAAACCCTAGCCAGCTGCTCAACCGCCAACTCCCAACCACTTTGTCCAGGTTCATCCCCCCTTGGGTGGAAGCCGACAGGGGCGTGCCTATATAAAGGCCCCTGTCTGCACACTAGGGTTTCATCCCTTTTGTGTCCATTTCCCCTCTCCAGCCGCCACCTTCTTTTGAGCTCGAGCTGCTGTGCTGCATCTCCGACCAGAGCCTCTACGAGCACAGAGGTCTCTGGTAGCAGGCCTCCGGAACTTCTCCCGGGAGCACCTTCCGGTGTGACTGCTTCCTGTTGTCCCAACGTGATTGCGACTGCTTCACCTTCGTCAACTGTTGCTGCTGTGATGGCTGTCGGTACCAGAAGTACCCCTGCTGCCGGGAATGACGTCACCAACGACAACACCGCAGGAGGCGGTAGCGACGTCAACATGACTGGTGGCTCACTTTCCGCGGGTACCGGAAGTGCCACGCTAGGGTATAATGCTAATACTCTCTATGCGCTTTATTTTGTTACTGTAGTTCTATTACTTCGCATAAAATGTTTTGCTGGAAGTAGTAGCAGTAGCAATTATGAAGCTGTTGCTTGTGTAATACTTGTGTTAGTATATTGGTTATCGTTTTTATGGAATAATGCATGGTGTAAAATGACTAAAAATCCAACAATGGCTGCCGTTCGGGGGCGCAGCAAGCTCCCTCCTCCTTTCCTTCTCCGTCCGAGCTAGCCCACCGGCTCTCCATCGCCCTGTGACCACGGAATGCTGTCTCTCTGACCAACCCCATCTCGGAGCACCTCTGCCCGCACGGTGCTATCGAGCGGGCGCCGCCGGCTTTGCATGCGACCGAGTCGCGTGCACGCATGGCCAGGAGCCTCGGTCCATCTCCGATGGAGCCAAGATCACCCACGAGTCGCCTCGGCCCCTGCGTGCTACCCTGCCACTTCGCGGCTACCAGTGACCTTCATGTCGAGCGCTACTCTGCTCTGATTGAAGAACAACTGAGAGGGAGGCAGGTGTCGGGCGGCTGCTGCTTGTGCGGGGCTAGTGCAGGCATGTATGGAGGCAGGCTGCTCCTCTGCTCGGACTAAATTAGTGTTACGAGCAGTGCCACGCAGCAGCATCTTTTATTCTTTTTCTTTTTTTAGTTTCGATGGAGAAAATTATGGAAGGAAAGAACCGGTGACAACTGGTATATTTCCTGTTAACCAACATCCTGCGGTTGTTTTGTTTGATTCTAGATCATCGCATTCTTTCATTAGCCAAGCATTTGCACAAAAGCATGATCAATCGGTTACAGAATTGAGCTATGGTTATCGCATAAGCTCAGCAGGGGCTGGTGTTTTGACAAATCTGATGGTGCACGGGGTAACCTTAGATATAGGGGATCAAAGGTTTGGGGTAAATCTAGTGGTCATGCCAGGCTTAGTCTTAGATGTTATAGTGGGCATGAACTAGATGAAGGACCGGAGGCTTTCGCTCAAATATCCTCAAGGAAGTGACACTTTTCAAGTACCATTGCCTAGATGGTTGGACTTTGCTAGCATCTCTTGTGCTATGCAAGTGGTTCCCTTAACTCAAATTCAAGTAGTCTGTGAGTTTCCATATATGTTTTCAGATGAACTACCTGGGCTTTCCCCAGATAGAGAAGTTGAGTTTGCCATTGAGTTGGTACCTGGTACGGCGCTGATCTCTAGGAGACCGTACCAGATGCCACCTAATAAACTTGCTAAACTGAAAACTCAGTTGAAGGAGCTGTTGGGTAAGGGTTTTATTTAGCCAAGTTCATCGGAATGGGGATGTCCGGCATTTTTTTTGAAGAAGAAGGATCAATCCTTACGGATGTGCGTGGACTATCGGCCTCCCAATGCCATGACAATTAAGAACAAATATCCTTTACCTCGTATTGATATTTTGTTCGACCAATTGTCTAAGGCTAAGGTGTTGTCCATGATAGATCTGAGATCAGGGTATCATCAAATCAAGATCCGACCGCAAGATATACCTAATACTACCTTTTCTGCAGGTACGAGTTGTATGAGTATCTTGTTATGTCTTTTGGGCTGACAAATGCTCCTGCATACTTCATGTACCTGATTAATTTAGTCTTCATGCCAGAATTGGATAAGTTTGTGGGGGTGTTTATTGATGACATTCTGGTGTACTCAGAGAATGAGCAAGACCATGTTGAACATATGAGAATTATGTTGAACTGGCTGCGAGAACATCAGTTGTATGAAAAGTTCAGTAAGTGTGAGTTTTGGTTGAAGAAAGTTTTGTTTCTTGGACACATTTTGTCAGAAGAAGGGATTTCAGTGGATCCTACTAAGGTATGGTCATGGATTGGAAGGCCCCAACTTCTGTCTTAGAAGTTCAGAGTTTCCTTGGTTTGCCCGGGTATTATCGATGCTTTATTCTCGACTTCTCCAAGATAGCCAAGCCAATGACCAGTTTGCTGCAAAAAGACAAGAAGTTTGCCTGGACGGAGGAGTGTGAAGTAGCTTTCCGCACCTTGCGGGAATTACTAACCACTGCTCCTGTTTTAGCGCAACCAGACATTGAGAAGTCTTTTGATGTGTTTTGCGACACGTCAAAGAGTAGTTTGGGATGTGTACTTATGCAAGAAGGGAGGGTTATTGCTTATGCTTTGCCCTAGTTGAGGAAGCATGAAGTCAATTACCCTACATACAATCTCGAACTTGCTGCTATAGTACATGCTTTACCTAGTCTGAGCTGAATATCGCATCTACACTTATCACAAGAGCCTCAAGTACATCTTTACCTAGTCTGAGCTGAATATGAGGCAACGAAGATGGCTATTCCTTTGCCAGGAATGGTAATATCTCAGCCTGGAAAGTCATGCTTGAAGATGACTTAGACACAAATTTCAACCTCGCACTCTCAATCCAAGCTCATGAAGAACTAATGCATCTTCACAATGACCTGATGACAATTGAATATTATGATGCTTCAAAAGATATTTGGAACCCGACTTGGGGTACAAGCTATTCATCAAAGAAGTTCTTTGCATGGATAGTCTTGGTGGATCGACAAAATACCAAATCAATGCTAAAAGGAGGCACTTAATGTCCAGGGGATGAGTTGTGCGGTGCAACACAAGTCTTGAAGAAGATATTGACCATCTTATCTTCCAATGCCCATTTGCCATGTAGTGCTGGACTAGGTTTGGCCTCACTTGGGATAAAAATCTGCCGCTGCTGGAGAGGCTAGCTAGTGCCCGGCAAGCTCATAACCTGAACTTCTTCATGGAGGCTCCACTCATTAGGCCTAGGAACTTTGGAAGATTCGAAATGACAAAGTTTTCAACAACACAATCCCACTCCGATTAGATAGCTAGTAAACTTTAAGAGTCAATGCATCTTACAGTCGGTTAGATTTAGTGATGATATGGTGTCATCATTTTACTTTTGGTTAGATGTCTGTACTCTTTTGTTTAAAAATCTATAATTGTTTTTTCAAACTGTGGGGATCTCCCCCACAATACTTTCTTAAAAAACAATGTTAGAGATGTCAACGTCGTTAAAGTCAATGTTATGGATGTCAGTATGGATGCCAACATGAAACAACTTCAAAAACAATGTTAATGTAGAGCTTATCATGCTGATAGTGTATTGTGAAACATATCACTAGTAGTTAGAAAAATTTTCTCTTTGTGTCTCATAATTTAAAAATAGAACACATTAAAGCTAAGAAGACTAGTATTGATGATTACAACATGAAGCTCTCACCTCAAATGCAATACCTTGGGTATGAGCGGCCGTGGAGCTTGCTCCTGCATACTCATTGGTTGCTTTTTGGCAATGGACCCCACATGCATGTGTACTTTTTGTAGGCTTTGCACTACAAGCATGCATGTAGGCGGCTCAAGATTCTCGGCTCATTTCGCTGGCTCGATTGTGGACGGCTGCTCAGCTCCTTAAGTTTGTTTAGTCACATCTCTCTCCTATCCGATCTCCGGTTTTCCTGTCTTTGCGCCACTGCTCATCCTCTCTCTACTGGCATCTTCATCACTGAAGCAGCCTCTGTCTCTGGCGCCGCCTCTCTCTCTTCGATGCTACTGCTTCAGTAGGCCTTTGTTTAGATGCGAAAATTTTTTGGATTTTGATATTGTAGCACTTTTGTTTTTATTTGATAAACATTGTCCAATCATGGAGTAACTAGGCTTAAAAGATTCATCTCACGATTTATAAACAAACTGTGCAATTAGTTTTTATTTTTATCTATATTTAATGCTTCATGCATGTGCCGCAAAATTCAATATGAGGAGGAATCTTGAAAAGTTTTTGGTTTCGGGGTGAACTAAACAAGGCCTAGTTCTTTCTTTTAGGCGCAACTGCGTGAGCTCCTCAATCCTCTTCGCCACATTTTTTCTTCTTTCTATGGTAAGCATCACCTTCCTGACCATGGATTTCATATTTAGGTTTTCCTAGCGACGACCATGGCAGGCAGTTCGCCCAACCAGACAGGTACGACTAGTTTGCTTCTTCTGCAAATCGAAATTAATCGGATTTTGAGTTCATTTCTCACCTATTTCATCTCATTGAGAAATTTGTGATTATAGGACTCCAATCGTGTGGGTTTCGCTATAATAGGACTCTAAATATTTGCTTCGCTAAAACGACTCCTGAATCGTTAACACTTTGCTATTATAACATTTGGGACTTAAATTGGATGTTTTGTACTCAAATATCTTCCAAACTTGAGATATTTTCAATTAATGGCCATATTGCCCTTAGGGGCTAATAAACCTCCTTGCCTGGCCGGCTGCTGCCCTGGCCGGCTACTACGCCTGGCCTGCTGCTGCCCCTGGCCGGCTGCTGCACTGCTGCTATGCAAGTTCAGCTGAGGAAATGCTCTCCACCGGCCCAAGTTCACTAGACGCACTGTAGAAAGCCGCCACCCGTGCATCTGCTGCTCTCCGACTGAAATTCACAAATTACGACCGGCAACGCAGCACCAGGACCGACTGAAATATATTTCATTGATGAATAACGTGTTACTGTTAGCGCCTGGCCGGCTGCTGCTGCATGCCTGGCCTGCTGCTGTTGCTTGTCACAACCACAAATGTAACACAAATAAGCAAAAATATGGATCCAAGCCATAGATTCAACCATAATTATAACACAAACAAGATCATCTAATAAATCCACTATTTGTAACAATCACAACCACATGTTATAAGACAATAATCCAAGGTGCATGAATAAAACATGAGTTTACATCTCATCAAACACTAAAAAAATTCATTCGATGCGTAGCTTCCTCTTGGGAGTCATCTTCTTTGGTGCCGCAGTCATAGTCATGGGAGTACTAGCGTCGGGTTGTGAAGATGTGCCCTCTCCCAATAACATTGCAAGTTTGCTGCACATAAATTGGAATCATAATGATATGTATGGAAACACTACTGTATGGTTCATTTGTTATAAAAAATTAGCTTCTTGTCACCCTCCCTGGACTATCACGTAGGATTTGTTCTCTATTAGGCCTCAGTGGCGTGCTAGGTTTTGGTGGCAGCTCTCTTGTAGCATTCTTCCTAGGTTGCCTCCGTGGTCAACAAGTGTTCAACTAAAATAATTTTGACATTTTCAGGAAGTTGAATTATAAAGAAAATAAATTTCTACCTCTTTTTTGCAGTCCCATTGAGTGGGCACTTGGAACTTGCTTGCCTATGTCCTTTCTCTCCACATCTTTTGCATGTCATAGGTCCTCTGATCATTTTTCCCCTTTGCATTAGTTGGAGCAATATCATTGTCACTTCCATTGTCACACTCTTTCTCTTCTTGTTCAACTTCAACATTTTTAGAACCTTTCTTCTTGTGCCCACCTTCTTGCCATCCCTTCATTCTTAGTTTCCTAAGTCTTCCCTTAGGTAATTTAGCAAGAGGTGCTCCCACTCCAAATTGAAGGTCCACTTCTGGCCATTGTGTTTTATCTGTCATAGGTTCAATTTCTCTTCCATAAGCAGCCCTGAACCTATTAACAGAATAGTAGTCATGCACAAATTGTTCAAGATCAACTCCCCTTTGGCGGGTTACATAGGCCAATACATGTTGGCATGGCTTGCCAGTATGTTGCCACTCAAGACAAGTACATGTCCTCCCTTCCAACTTCACAATATGCCGCACAGAAACAGGCCCACTATGATCCCGCACCTCTGCACTCCAATTTGAACACACTACGATCTTCAAGTGTCCCAAACCTCTTGTATTTGCCCTTAGTTGAACCATAATAGCTGGGAGTATCCTTCCTCTGGTAGCCTGTATGCAATATTTCTTCTCTTGTTCCACAATACCATGATCATCTCTCTGATCTTATCAGCATGGTTAGCAACAGGTAAGTCTTTGTGGTCTCTAATCCAGTTGTTAAATGACTCAGCAATGTTACTAGTAATGTAGTCACACTTAATCTCTAGATTTAAAGCACATCTGTACCACAATAGCTTATGATTGGTTTGTAGCCATTGTACTGCAGCTGATGATTCACTTAACATTTTTGCAATGTTTTCATAGAAACCCTCCTCTTTGTAAGACCTTGCAGCAGGATATATGTGGCCAAAACCTCTAAACCTCTTCTGGAAATTTCTGACAAGATGATAAAAGCATTCCCTTTGCTCTGCATTTGGGAATACATTCTTCACTACTTTCGCTAAACCCTTGCAAGCATCTGAACATACAACAAGGAGGGGAGGATCACCTATAGCCTTCTTTAGTTGCTCCATGAACCAAGTCCAATTATCTGTAGTCTCTGAAGCTATGAATCCATAAGCAACTGGATACATCCAGTTGTGACCATCAACTCCAATAGCTGCTGCGAGGTGACCATTCCACCTTCCATTAAGAGCTGTTGCATCTATACTCAAATGTGGCCTACAACCCTCCAAGAAACCATCGATGCATGGTTTAAGAGCACAGAAAAAACAGTGGAAATAAATCTCACCATCCACCTCAAGTACGTCAATCTCAACAACACTTCCAGGGCTCCGCTTCATCACCTCAGCCTTCCACCTAAATAATAGCTCAAAACTTTTCGACCATTTGCCATACACCTCAGCAAGAGCTCTTTCTCTACCTCTGTATACGGTGTCATATGCAATCTTACACTTGTGGGCTTCCTCCAATCTACCTTGCAAGTTCTTAACACCAATGTTTGGTTCAAGCCTAAGGATACCCACAGCCTTGCTAGCTACCCACTTGCAACTTGCACTTGGAGTGATCTGCCTCATGCTAGACACACAATCATGTTTGTCAACCAAAACGGTTACCTGGAACAAAAAATAGCAAAAAAATATTGATGTACATGCATAATTAGCAAATAAAAGTTGTTGTACATAGGGAAATAAAAGAAACAAAATGACTCACCTCCACAGTTGCTTGGCCTTTCATTTTTCTTCCATTTATTCTCCACGGGCAAGGGCAACCCTCGTCATCGGACTTGCAAAAGGCCCTATAAATCGTCTTGCATGACTTCTTGACTCCTAAATGAAACTCCTCATTGATGGCAAATTGTCTAACCGCCAACTTGAACTCCTCCATTGTTGGGTACAATGTCCCTACTTCCATTATAGGGTTGTTCTTATCATATGAAATGACCATCTCTCCTGGAACGACATCACTAGTAGGAATGGCAGCACCATCAACATCTGGTTCAAGCACAACATCATGTCCTTGTTCATCCACTTGACCTTGTGTTTGCATATTTGGGACGCCCTCCTCACTTAGGCCAAAAAGCTCACATATCTGACTCTCACTCATGAGTTTAATTCGACCATCATCATCATGAGTCTCTACTATTTGTAAGGTACTCCAATCAACACTTTCTACATCATTTACTTGGGACCTATAAAAAAATTATAGTGCAAGGAAAAAAAATTATTACGGCGGACCTATAACACTTTCTGCTGCTAAATTACTACGACAAAAAAAATTATAGTGCATGAAAAAAAATATTACGACGGACTTATAACACTTTATGCTGCTAAATTACTACGACAAGAAAAAAATAGTGCATGGAATACCTTTCAACTTCAACTACGGGGATGTTGTACTCTATTGCCAGATGATGAACAATGGGCAACAATGATCTCGCCAGAGCTGTGGAGTCCGCTGCCGGCAATTGCTGGCCATTGTCCAGGGCACCAGGGGCCATCGCCAGGCCAGCAGGGGCCGCGGCCAGGCCGGCACCCAAGCCAGCGGTGGCCCCGTCAACACCGGTGGCCAGCCCAGCAGCCAGACTGGGCGCCACCACGACTGGTCGATCTAGGGCTTCGGGAGGGTCTCCATCCATGACGAAACGCGGGAAGGAGGGACGGCCGTGCACCGCGCGCAGCTGGTGGCGGGCAGAGGCGCTTAGGGCCGACGCTAGAGAGGCACGTGAGGGAGAGTCGTGCGAAGGAGGGCAGCTACGTGCTGTTACGTGAAACAGGAGATCAATCTATTACCCTGAAGGACATTATGGTCAATACGTGGAAGTATTTTAATTTGGTTTAAGATTTTATTAGAATACGTTGAATTCAAGGATCAAATGTCATTATAGCAAACTGTTAATATTTTAGGAGTTATTTTTGCAAAGCCGATGTTACGAATCCTAATTATAGTGAAGCCCACACGATTGGAATGTTATAATAGCAAATTTCTCCATTTCGGATTTTTAGATCTAGATTTGTGAAGTTTCACTCCTTGAAGTTTCACTCCTTGTTCCACATCTGACGAACGCTCTAAAATCTCTCCTCTCCTCTCATCGCCAATCCTCAAATTTTCTTTTTCTCCTCCAATGCATCCGACCGCATCCGCAATGGGTCCAGTAGAGAGCTTTTTACCTGTATGCCATTATGAAAGATGGGCCAAACCACCAGGCCACTAAAAAGTTGTTTCGCACCGCTGTGCCCAACTTCATCTTCGACTATACGCGTGTGTCATTCCGTCCATTTTCAAGCCTAACAACAGTTAAGTGGGCTGTGAATAGACTTCAATGCCCCTGGGTCAGTTGGTCTCGTGAACAAAAAATTTTTGTCCTCAGTGCCACTGACTGGCTGCCAGTTTTGGCGCCAAAGAGGTCCTGGTTTTGGCGCCAAAGTGGCCTGCTGCTCTGCTATAAATGAGATGGTCACCCATTGCCTAGCCAACTTCTCACTTCTCTATCTCCTTTCTGAGCTCCTCCTTTCTCTAGTCCTGCACATCCATGTCTCAAGCTTCTAGCAGCAGCTATGGGGGGAGGGTGAAGAGGGTCTTGTGCCCTAACTGTCATGTGCTTGCCAACCGTTTCATTTCAAGGACAGAGAAGAACCCTAACCGTACTTTTCACAAGTGTCCGTATTATGCAGTGAGTGTTGTTCTTGTCGCCTCTTTTTCCCCTCATCTTTGGTTTTTTGTTGATGGTTTAGGTGGATGCTTTTCATGGTTTTGGTTCCAGGTTGGTGGTTGCAGATACTATCAGTGGGAGGATGAAATGGTGGACTTTGAAGTGCAGACCCAAACAACCCCTGCTCCCCTACATGCAGTTCCCCTACAGGCAGTCATCCCTGGTGCTGATCAAGTAGCCATGTATCAAGAAGGATCCCAGGCTGTTGGAGTTGTAGGCAATGCAGTAGTGGAAAATAGGGGCGACAATAGGGTTATGCAGCAGCTTAGGTGGATTGAGAAGCTTATCTATGTATGCATTTTCATGGCTTTGTATGCTATAATGAAGAAGTAGATGCTGCATATGTATGTTGTATGAACATCGAGATGAATCAATGAATGAATGGAACCAACATTTCAGATTAAGCACAAACACATTAGTCATCACATATAAAAAAAGTGTTCAGCAAACAGCAGTAGCATCCATAGTTCTCACTCCCAAACAACCAAGTTTTACAAAAGAAATGTTTTCCAGACCCCTGTTGCAGACTCCCATACAACTAGTTTCATCATCACATCCAAAAGTGGGGGCTGGACATGGCATCACAAAACAACAGAAAAGAGACCTCTTACGCTAGGTCTAGCTTCTTCTTGCTTCTTGTATTGGAAGCAGGGCTGGTAGAGGTAGCTTGACTGCCTTCCTGAAGTGGTTGCCTCTTTGGGGTTAGCTTCTTCTTCTTCTTCTTCTTCACTGCTAGCTGCTTTCTTGGTGTTGTTTTCTTAGGCAAAGGTACCACAGGCTCTGTGTGTACTGTGGCTTCAACAGCACCTGGGCTAGTAGTGCTTGGAGCTAGGAACACAGTGCATAGTGGTACAGGTTCATTGGAGCCAGTTCCAGACCTAGGGATAACAAAACAAGAAGTGTCACTGGCTAATAAATGCATGGAAACACACTCAGATGGTCCAGATTGTACCTGTTTGAAGGACCTCCAGAAGTAGTAGCAGCTGTCACCTTTCTTTTCTTTGCAGCACCTCCAGAAGTAGTAGCTGCCTTATTCTTTTTCTTTTCCCTGGCTTTTTCTACAGCTTCATTGGAGGGGAACTGCATGACTGATGATGTAGGATTAGCCAGCACCAAACTAGTCTCAGTATTGGTGCTTGTTGCTTTTTTCTGCCTTTTCTTTGGGACACCCCTGCACAAGACAAAACATAATGTAACTGAAGACAAATAGACAAGAACTGCACAAGACAAGAAAGTTGTTACCTTTCAGCAAGCATTGCAGCTATGTCCTCTGGATCCCCATTCTTGCATGTATACCAATGATGGCCTTTTTGATGGCATATTGGGCACTCATGCCTCCTTCTGTTGCTGTTGCCACCTTCTAGGGCTCCCTTCATTCTATTCTTATGTCTTCCACCAGCTGTTGGCCTTAAGCATGGAGGATGCATGAAGAAACCATGTTTACTTTCAGGCCACATACTCTTGTCAGGAATGCAAGGGATAGAACCTGCATATGCAGCCTTGAACTTGCTCACAGAATAATAATCATCCACATAGTCTTCTAGTCTTGCATGTGGGATTGAGGTGATGTAAGCAATTGCATGCTTGCAAGGGATTCCAGACCCTTGCCAAGCCCTACAGGTGCATGTTCTTTCTAGTAGGTTGACCACAAATCTGTAGCCAGACCCCCCCTTAGCACAAATCTCAGCCACACCTTCAGGACTGTCAGTTATGACCTCAATGTCCAAATTGTAGCTGTCCTCTCTCAACTTTTTCTCAATATGAGGTAATATCTTTCCTGTGAACTTCATGGCTACCCTCTTCCTATGGTTCCACTTGATCAAAATCTTCTGTCTTATTGTGTCCAGCAAATCATCTAAATGCTTTGACTTCTCAAGCTTTATCCAATTGTTGAATGACTCAGCCAGATTATTAGTGACATAATCCACCTTGGATGTAGTCCTGTACTGACTCCTAGTCCACAACTTTTTGTGGTTGTCAGCTAGGTAAATCATTGCATCTGGCCTAGCTGCAGCCATGGCCTAGATGAGCCAGGACTAGATTGCTCTAACTGGGCCTGGAGTCTAAACAAATTGTTGAAGCTCCTATCCCAGGGCCCATAAATCCTATCCATGGCAATATTTTTACCTTTGTACACTCTCCTGTATGTCAAAAGGACTTTGTACTCTTCGTTGATCCTCCTTATCAGCTCTTTCATCTTGATGTTGGCATCTTCCTTTAACCAATCAGCTACTTTGTCAGCAACCCAATACTGATCCAACCCAACACAGATTCCAACTCTCCTAGCACTCTGACATTCATGATCATCTTTATTCTTCTTGATCTGCAGAAAAGAGAAGACCATCACACATTACATACACAATATAAGATGGCAGAAAAAGAGAATAACAACTACTAATTACCTTAACTGTCACACCATCCCGAAGAGTGGATGCATGAATTCTCCATGGGCAATTAAATTCATCCTTGTACTTGCAGTACACCCTATACCTCCCTGGATCACTTTTCTCAATTAAGTAATGGTACTCATGTTTAGCAGAATGAGAAGCTAATGCAATCTTAAAAGCAGCCATATTTGAATAAATAGTTCCTACAGACATAGGAGGATCCTTCTTATCATAATGAGCATCAGGCTTTGGTTCAGGCACTCTGTCAGCAACAATCTCATCATCAGACACATCATCAACATTAGCATCAGAGTCAGACAACATTTCATCACCAGAGCTATCCTCTTCCTCTTCCTCTTCCTCTTCCACTTCCTCTTCCCTTTGTTTTCTGCCAGTACTAGGATTTGGAGGTGCAGGTTGGTACTGGGGACCAAGGTCAATATACAGGGATTCATCGTCAACACCAACATGCTCAAACATTGGGTTAGGGTTGGCCAGGGTTCCATCATCATCAACAATAGAATCATCATTGTGGTCATCAACATAGGAGGGTTGGCTAGGCCCAGCTTGATCTGTATTTGTGGTCTGGCTGGGTTCTGAGGGTGTTGGCTCTGGTATTGTAGGGGTGTCTGGGGAGGGTGCAGGATTGTTTGGTTCACCAAAGTCCCAATTTGGAAGAACAGGGGGCTCACTATTTTCCTTATGATATGCAACTGTCAACCAGCATGACCTGCTTGCCCTATGTTTATCAAACATTTCTACCAACTCTTGGTCAGTTCGGATTGGGATGTGAACTTTACTATCTCTGCAGAAATAGAATAAGCTAGCTACATCACCGTAGTTAGGCGGATACTTGTCAACAACATCCTCGAGCATCCCACTGAAGTGTGTGCGGTCAGCATCCATCACTTCTCTTTACACAAAACCAGCGCGCACGTGAGTTTGGAATAACAATCCGCATTTCTAAATTGAAGCTACTGTCCAGGTCCATCCTACAGATGAACAAATGAACACGAAATCAATAAACCCTAGCTCGAATCCAATCCAATCCGTAGCGCACGGCCAAAGCAAAACCCTCAACGATAGCTACTACACTCAACTTAACTAAGGAGCGCAGAATCAGTGAATTCACCCGTCTCGAAACCAATCCGGACGCTCGCCCGCACCGTTCCACGCCATGGCTGCTACGCACGGATGTCCTCGCCCTCGCCGACCGGTCAAGTGCCCCCACCCATGCGCCGACGCAACACGGGGGGACTATAGTCCTCGACCGCCGCCGAATCCGCCGTCCCGACCGCCGCCGCCGCCGCTAGGGTTCCGAGCTCGGGGTTTGAGAGAGGAAGACTGAGAGTGGGGAACGGGGAATGGGAATGGTCAATGGCGCTCGCTCCTCTTCTATCGCCCGAGACTACAAGGGCAAAAAGGACATTTTCTGACCCAGGACCCACGTGCCAGACATCTTAATCATCAAAAAACGGACGGAATGGGGACGGAATGGCACACGGGTATAGTCGAAGATGAAGTTGGGCACAGCGGTGCGAAACAACTTTTTAGTAGCCTGATGGTTTGGTCCATCTTTCATAATGGCATACAAGAATCATTATTCTCTAAATTTTCCCCAGGTTTATGGTGCAGACCGGGCTCCGACTCCGACTGCAACTCTGATAGGAGCTCAGACGAGCACCAGCACTGGAGTATGGGTTCCTGTTCCTGGGGATCTTGTTCGATTCAACAACGCTGCTCCATTTTTTCAGGCTCATAGGCCTTTCCAGTTTGGGGGTAGCACATTGTTTCCATCTCGAGTCATGCATAAGGCTGCTCAAGAAATCAGTCATAGAGGCGCTAATTTGGTTCTTCCGGACAATGCAAACGGTTTCTTCTTCAGGTCGCCGCATCATTACCCTGGGGATGGTTTGATCCAGTCTCAAGAATGTGCTATTTTTTCTCTTCCCAACAATGCAAGCGGATTCATCCCCAGGTCGCTACATCAGAACCCTGGGGGCGGTTCGATGCAGTCTAATCAGCAGAAAGATTGGAGACCTAATACAGGTTTGTTTATTATTGTACACGCACATTTTCCAACCCACAATGGAAGCAGTGTCCATTCATCACTAAACTTCAGTCTATAGATTCAGATAACTCTGCTCGAAAATTTAATATGTAATTTTTTTGAAATTTGGTTTCCAATTTCATAGACATATTATTCTGAATCGTCCAGGTGGATCTGTTGCGGCCCAACATTTGCATAATCTGTATCAGCCAGGATTCATGTTTGGTTATAATGCGCAGCAACAAATTCCATTCATGCAAACAGAGGCTATACCGAGTAGTATGTTAATGCAGTCTGGCATGAGTGCACACTATAACCACATGTTATCACCAGGACCTATGAACAGTTGTGAAGGTATTTTCACAGTATCTAAGATATTTCTATTCTACATATTCTAGTGCTTGTTTTGTGACCAATTCAATTTTCCTTAGGCTCCTTTCAGAAACTGCTGCGTAATGTTTCATCACCAAATTGCAATTTGCAACAGATGCAACCACAAGTGGCTTCCACAAAGCAAACAACAGACCAGATGCCAGATGTACGTGCATGTGCAAATTCAACTCACAGAACTGATAACATCGATCAAAATGGTATGTTTTAGGAAATTATCTAGATAACAAAACTACATTTTTATGTCAATTTTAGACAGTACACGAAGGTGCAATTTTAGTTGGGTGGACTGAATTAGCTACTGTTTTCTTCCTTTATTGCTGATAAAGCTTCGCCCTGCTATCAATTGTTATAAGTACTATTATTAGACACTGAAATATTAGACAAACCTTGAAATTTATGATAAAGAGAGTGATGAAACTTCATGGGGCGCTACAGATTTATTTGCCTTTTCTTGAGGAACAAACATTGTGTTTCTGTATGTAACTGAATAGGAGACTATTGTATGAACTAGCTGCACAAGTTCAATCTTTTCTCTTTCTGATGGCAAATTCAGTGCTACCTGTAAATATCATGCATTGTTAGAAACCTTGTAAAGTCATGAAAATATAGGCCTATTGTTGCCCAACTCATGAAAACTTGGATCTGGGAATGCCCAGAGGGCAGCTTGGCCCTTGGCCGCTTGAATTGAATCAAAACTGAGATTACAGAGTAGTTGAGGGGGGGGGGGGGGGGGGCCGCCCCTTATATAGCAATGTGGTCAGCCACCCACTCTAGAATATGCTAAAGCAAAAGTAAAGATGCCTGCTCCAAACTTGGATGCCAAGACACTGCTACTACTAATACAGAAATTAAGATACATAGCAATTAGGCTTAACTAACATTCTCCCCCTAAGCCTAATGCTGATTGATCTGCTCCAGCCCAATCCTCCTCCTCATCTCCTGAAATTTGGCCTTTCCCAGAGACTTGGTGAGTATGTCTGCAAGCTGATCAGTAGTAGGGATGTGGCTGGCCTTGATACTTCCATCTTCCAGGCAGTCTCTGATGAAGTGATACTTGATTCTTATGTGCTTTCTCCTGTCATGGAAGACTGGGTTCTTGGCCAGAGCTAAAGCAGACTTGCTGTCCACCTTCAACTCCACCACATCAACTTCTTTGCCCAGCAGCTCCCCGAGCAGTCTGGACAACCACAGTGCTTGAGTTGCAGCAGAGGCAGTAGCAATGTATTCTGCCTCGCAGCTTGACAAGGCCACCACTCTCTGCTTGACTGACTGCCAGCTGACCAGACAATCGCCCAAGAAGAACATAGTCCCACTGGTGCTCTTGCTTGTATCGATGTCACCGGCGAGGTCGCTGTCGCAGTAGCCGATGAAGCGCGCTGTTCCGGGAGCCCTCTTGTAGTGAAGACCATACTCCAGAGTCCCAGCAACATAGCGGAGGATGCGCTTCACCACCTGCAGATGCTCCACCGTGGGCCGCTCTATGAACCGGCTCACGTACCCGACGGCGAACGCCAAGTCTGGCCGGGTATGCACGAGATACCGGAGGCTGCCGACAAGCCGTCGGTAGTGCGTGGAGTCCACCTCCTCAGCCTTGCTCTCCCTGCTCAGGCGAAGCTTCTCTTCCATGGGCGTGTGCGCCAGATTGCAGCCAATCATTTCGCCGAGCTCGAGGATCCGCTTGGCATAGTGAGTCTGGCGGAGAGTGATGCCACTGGCATCCTGACGCACCTCGACGCCGAGATAGAAGCAGAGTAAGCCAAGGTCGCTCATGTCGAACCTTTCCTTCATCTGCGCCTTGAAGCTTTTGACCTCCTCCTCCTCAGCGCCAGTGATGATGAGGTCGTCGACGTACACCCCGACGAGCAGGACAGAGCGTCCGCTGCCCCGCCGATACACGGCCGCCTCGTGCGCGCTCTGGGTGAAGCCCATCGCCTTCAGGGTGGCGTCCAGCTTCGCGTTCCAGGCGCGCGGTGCCTACCGCAAGCCGTACAGGGCCTTGCGCAGGCGATACACCTTGCCTTCTTCTCCGGCGACGGCGAAGCCCGGTGGCTGGCGCACGTATACCTCCTCCTTGAGGTCGCCATTCAGGAAGGCGGACTTCACGTCCATGTGATGCACCGACCACCCTTCCTCAGCCGCCAGCGCGAGGAGGACGCGCACTGACTCCATGCGTGCCACGGGGGCGAACGCGTCGTCGTAGTCGACGCCCTCCTGCTGGACGAAGCCCCGCGCCACCAGTCGAGCCTTGTGCTTGATCATCGAGCCCTTCTCGTCCTTCTTGAGCTTGAAGACCCATTTCAGGGTGATCGGGCGGTGACCAGCAGGCAACTCGACAAGCTCCCAGGTCTTGTTCTTATCCACGGACTCGATCTCCTGCTTCATGGCGGCCTCCCACGCCGGATCAGCTCGTGCCTCTGCGTGGTTGATGGGCTCGCCAGTGTGCGTGAGGTGGAGCTGGGCGAAGAGGCGCGGCGCTAGGTCTGGAGGAGACACATCTCCCAGGATGTTGGTCATCTTGCGGTACCGGAGGGGCTCGTCGTCGTAGAAGGCGTCCAAGCGATCCTCGTCATCCTCCAGCGGCGTCGCGAGCTCGATTGGGGGCTGATCGGTGGTCGGAGTAGTGGTCGGAGATGGTGTCGCAGCAGCTCCAGCACCGCTCCCGTTCTCCCCCGGAGCTGGTGAGCTTGATGGCGTGGTCGGAGTGGTCGGAGTCGCTGAAGTGGTCGGTGTGGTCGGAGATGGTGCAGGCGAGGCTGGAGCAACTGCGGTGGTTGGAGTGGTCGAAGCAGAGGAGGTTGTTGAAGACTCGCCCCGTGCCCCTTCCTTCTCGCTGAACACCGCGTACTCGATGACGAACCGTGTTCACTGGAGCTACGTCCTCTCCAGCCTTCACCCAGTCCCAGCCGCGGCTCTCATCGAAGATGACGTCCCGCGACACGCGCACTCGCTGCGTCGCCGGGTCGAGCACGCGGTACGCCTTGGCACCGTCGGCGTAGCCGATGAAGATGCCGGGGCGACTCCGATCATCCAACTTCTTCAGCTGGGTGAGGTCCTTGGTGTAGGCCACACACCCGAACGTGCGCAAGTGACCCACCGCTGGCGTCTTGCCGTGCTATGCCTCGTAAGGCGTCTTGCCCTGCAAGCTCTTGGTAGGCGCTCGGTTCAGGAGATGGACAGCAGTCACCACTGCCTCCCCCCAATACCGAGCCGGAAGGCACCTCTGCTTCAGCAGCGCACGAGCCATGGCCACCACCGTCTGGTTCCGACGCTCCACGACTCCGTTCTGCTGCGGCGAGTAGGGGGCGGTGTAGTGGCGCTCGATTCCTTCGTCGGCGCAGTAGGCCGCAAACTCCATGGCGGTGAATTCGCGACCGTTGTCGGTGCGCAACACCTGGAGCTTGCGTCCGCTCCCCTTCTCAGCTACAGCTTGGAGATGTTTGATGGCGTCCGCGGCGGCATCCTTGGTGGTCAGCAGTGCCACCCACATGTACCGCGTGGCGTCGTCGATGAGCAGCAGGAAGTAGCGTCTGCCGCCCGGAGTCGCCGGCGAGATTGGGCCGCAGAGATCGCCGTGGACGAGCTTGAGCGGCTCCTGCGCGCGGTACTCAGCCTCCACCGGGAATGGGGCTCGACGGTGCTTGGCGAGGACGCATGTGTCGCAGAACTGCCCGACGTGGGTGATCGCAGGCAATCCGCGCACCATGTCGTCGTCGAAGTGGAGATGACCGTAGCGCTCATGCCAGCGCCATGCCGCATCATCCTTGCGTGCGGCGAGGCAGAGCGGCTTGGCCTGGTTCAGATGCAGGACGTAGAGGCGGTTGGCACCGCGGCGCACCTTGACGAGTAGCCGCTGGTGTCGATCCCAAATCCTTAGGACGCCGTGCTCGATCTCCACCTTTGACCCCCCTCGTCCAGTTAGCCGGGGCTCATGATCGAGTTCTTGAGCGCCGGGATGAAGTAGAGGCCGTGGAGCGCCCGGTGCTCCCCGTTCTTCGCTTCGAAGATGATGGACCCGACGCCATGGATCTCCACCTTCGACTCGTCGCCGAACCTCACCGATCCTCTTGCAGATGTGTCCAGGTCGGTGAAGAGCTCGCGTCGGCCGGTCATGTGGTGGGTTGCACCACTGTCCAGGTACCATCCATCCATCTTCTCTCCATTGTCGGTGTCGAGGTAGGCGCGCGCACGGGGTTCCTCAAGCTCGAGGCAGCCAGTCTTGGCGCAGAAGATCGAAGCTTGAGCCTTGCTGCAGCTCCCTTCTGCGTCGATCTCCAGGAAGCCATGCGCGAGGAAGGCAGCAGCGTCCTCATCCACTTGAGCGACGTTGGCGGCGCCACCGCGCTCCCGATTACGTCAGGGATGAGGACAGTCTCGAGCCCAGTGGCCTCCTTGATGGCAGTTGAGGCAGAGGTCGTCGCGATTCGCCTTGCGCTCGCCGTCCGCACCTCCTGCCTTGTCCGCCTGCGCCCCTCCGCCACCGACTCCTCCGTCACGATCACCGCGCGGCTTGTTCTTCTTGCCACCGCGAGGTCACCGTCGCTTGTCCTTGGACGGCCCGGCTGCTTCATCCTTCTTCTTGTCGAAGGCCCGCCACTGTTCGGCGGTGTACAGAAGCTTGCCGCCGGCGTTGGCGGATTCGAGTTCATCCACCAGCTCTCGGTCTTGGACCGACTTGAGCCGGCCGGTGACGTCCTCGATGGTGAGCGCGTCGAAGTCGAGCAGGGTCTCGATCAAGTTCACGATCTGCCTGTACCTCTTCGGCATGCACCGAAGGAGCTTCTCGACGGCGCGCTCTTCGGTGAGGCCGGTGTCGCCGTTCAGCTTCATCTGCTCCATCAGACTGCTGAGGCGCACGACGAAGTCCTCGACATGTTCGCTGGATTGAAAGGCGAGGCCTTCCCACTCCCCGCGAAGGCGCTGCAGCGTCGCGCGGCGTACCCGGTCACCGCCGACTCTGTGCAGCGCTATGGCGTCCCACGCCAGCTTCGCCGTCCTCTTGTTGGCGATGGAGGCCGCGATGTCGAGTGGGACAGCGGCGCACAGAGCCTCCAAGGCCCGGCGATCCTCCTCATACGTGACGCCACCGAGGTGAACTGCATCCCAAAGATGTCGAGCTTGGAGCTTTACCTTCATCAGAAGACTCCACTCGTGGTAGTTGCTCTTGGTGAGCATCGGCCACGGCGTCCCGGCCCCGGAGTCGCGGTAGACCATCTGCGGCATCGGCGAACGCCCGCGACGACCACGGCGCCGCTCAGGAGACGGCGACTGGCTGCGGCGCTCGGGGGTGCGCGATCGTGATCCCGCGGAGACCGCATCCTCCTGCTCCAGCTCCTGGCGCAGGGCGGCCGCGGCGGCAACTGCGGCCTGCGCCGCTGCTGCTGCCTGCTGGGCCGTGACGGCCGCGGCCGCCGCCGCTGCCTCTGCGGCAGCAAGGCGCGTCCTGCGGTCATCTCCCCCCGCGCCGAAGGCTCCAGCGCCCCGCTGCTCCACCGTGCAATTTTAGTTGGGTGGACTGAATTAGCTACTGTTTTCTTCCTTTATTGCTGATAAAGCTTCGCCCTGCTATCAATTGTTATAAGTACTATTATTAGACACTGAAATATTAGACAAACCTTGAAATTTATGATAAAGAGAGTGATGAAACTTCATGGGGCGCTACAGATTTATTTGCCTTTTCTTGAGGAACAAACATTGTGTTTCTGTATGTAACTGAATAGGAGACTATTGTATGAACTAGCTGCACAAGTTCAATCTTTTCTCTTTCTGATGGCAAATTCAGTGCTACCTGTAAATATCATGCATTGTTAGAAACCTTGTAAAGTCATGAAAATATAGGCCTATTGTTGCCCAACTCATGAAAACTTGGATCTGGGAATGCCCAAAGGGCAGCTTGGCCCTTGGCCGCTTGGATTGAATCAAAACTGAGATTACAGAGTAGTTGAGGGACGGGGGGGGGGGGGGGTTGTCTGCCACTTATATAGCAATGTGGTCAGCCACCCACTCTAGAATATGCTAAAGCAAAAGTAAAGATGCCTGCTCCAAACTTGGATGCCAAGGCACTGCTACTACTAATGCAGAAATTAAGATACATAGCAATTAGGCTTAACTAACACCTATATTGAAACCTGCAACGCCATCTTGAACTCTTATGTTCCGAACTAGTAAATGTGAATTGAGGGTCTTAAACCTATTTTTAGTTGCTATATTATTTCAAAATAATATTTATGCTATGAGTTTTTACTTTTGCACTTATTTATGTCCATATCTAACTAGTTCAAGTATTAGAAACATGTATTGATAAGCTAGCTGTTTCTGAGAATGGAATTGAAATACTATGTATCAATGATAATTCAATAGAAATGATAAGAATTTATAGTGAAATTAATTTAAAATAAATATTTTAACACATTGTGTTCTAATTTTTCCCTGTAGAACGGTTAATACTGAGTATGATGCGGATGACGATACAGAACGTCGAATAGATACTGACGACGAAGAAGAATACCATGAGGCAGATGATGAAGGTTCAGATGGCATAGATGAGGAAGACACAACTGTGCAAGGGGTGGCAAATATAAATGTAAATGCCAACAGTGTAGACAAATCAACTGAATATGAAATTTTCCCTATTTGTAATCATGGACGTGGAAAGGGAAAGAAAAGGTAATTGAGGCAATTTCAACATTTATTTTTGTCTAGTACTGCACTATGAAGTTCCACTGAAATTAGCTCCATAGTTTCTATTAGATAAAAAAAATCTATTAGTAAATGTTTTATTAAATTTAATTGGAGTTAGTGGTATATCTTACCGCTTGAGTGAAGCAAGTATGGTTAGCATCTAAGTATTTGCCTCTACTATTATTTAACTAGTGTAGTATTATGTAAACATAGCTACTACGCTACTTTTATTAATATGCAAATATCTAATTTAGTAGGACTTGGTTGCTGACAGATAGGTGCCAAGGGTGCTTGAGCATATCTTTTGCTTACTAAATTTAAGTACACTTTTTTCTCGAATACGCAGGAGGACTGCGTATTATTGTATTAATAGAAGAAAAAAGGAACCGTACAGAGACTCAGCACACACAACACACAAACTCTCTCTATCTCTCTCTCTCTCTCTCTCACACACACACACAAGGACACAATCTAAACCCCACTCACAAACCTGACAGAGAAGAAACGCCTGAGACAAGAAAAGGACCTGACCAGGAACCTCGTTTTTGTTCCCTTCAGATAAGACCATAATTATATTTAGTTTTTCCTTCAAAAGTTCTCTCAATGTAAACATTTAATTAAGTAGGACTTGGGCATTGACAGATAAGTGCCAATGATGCCTTTTTAGATGCTGAGCATTGTCTTTTGCTAATTGATTTAAGTTGACTAAAAAATTAGCATATGATCATTAGTGATAACAGAAACGGCATGTCTTACTAGTTGTTCATTTTTGCTCCATTCAAATTCAATTGTTTTTTTCACAATTTTTCTCGCTATAAACATTTAATTTGGTACGACTTGGGCACTAACAGATAGGCATTAATGATGTTCTTTATATGTTGTATCTAATTTTCTCACTGTAAAAATTTTATGATATATGCAAATATCTAGTTTTTTTGGATGACAGAAATGTCTTACTTGATGTTCTTTTGCCTAATATACACTTTCTAATGCAATACATGGCAGGTGCTAATCATACTAAATATAGCCTTGCCTAATATACACTTTCCTAATAGACATATCTATCAGAAAGTGCTAACCTCCTTCTCACACACTAGCTCTTGCATTGTTCTCATCTTGTTTACTCTGTTCTTAGCAAAGCTTCCGAAACGTATCCCGAAACCAACTTCATATGAGTACAGATTGTAGAATTTGTATACCTCTGCCCTCGAATCAAACACCATCTCAAGCTTTGGCTCAAATATGTGAGCTGTATCACGATTCATGCATTTCTCATTGCCTTTTCAATGTTTCCAATGTCTCTAGGAGGCCTGCAATCTGGAATAGTATACCCTCTTGGGAAATGGCGCCTCCAAGAAAATGTAGAATGTAAAAAAGTTAGATATTTGCATGACAATAAAATATTTACAATGAGAAAATGCGTAAGTGTATATTAGGCAAGGCTATATTTAGTATGATTAGCACCTGCCATGTATTGCATTAGGAAAGTGTATATTAGGCAAGGCTATATTTAGTATGATTAGCACCTGCCATGTATTGCATGTAACCTGCCATTGCATTGGCTATATATATCAATGTCACCCCCCACGTTGGGTGAGAGGTGTTCTCCTAATCTTTCCATCATTCTACATGGTATCAGCCGCCATCAATTGATCCCTGATCCGACCTTCTGCTTCCGCTCCTCCTCCCCTCCACCTCTCCCAGCAGCCATGCCTGGCGACGACGACGCAGCCGCTGCTGCTGCCGCAGCCGCCGCCGCAGCTGCCAAAGCTCCACCCCAGGCTGTCATCGTCCACCCCTACACAGCCGTCAATGTGAAAACTCACATCCCGGTGTGCTTATGACTAAGGAAGACACTGACAGTTTCAAATGGGTTTTCAAAGAGTTTATCACTTTAATGGGTGGGAAATATCCAGTTACTATCCTAACAGGTACGTGCTGCTGTCATTTTTTCTCGAAAACGCAGGAGAGTTGCGCTTCATTATATTAAGAAGAGAGTAAAGGGCAAGAGCCCAAACAACGCTACAACACACACCCACGCGCGCGCGTGCCTACACACATGCGCGCGCGCGCACGAACCCACACTCCCCTCTAGAAATGATTTGTTGTAGCAGTTTCCTAGATTAGATCATTTAAATAAGGTAATATTACTGATTTCAGACCAGTGCAAGGCCATGACAAAGGCCATAAAGGAAGTGTTCCCTGATTGGACGACACATTTATGGTGCAAATGGCATGTTCTACATTATGCACCAGAAGAATTAGGTCCTGTATATCGTAGAAATGGTCCTTTCCGGAGAGACTTCCATCTTGGGCTGATTTGGTGGAGTGTTACAGTTTGCAAGACAATGAATTCATGAAAAGTTCCCAGGCTGTCTCCTGCAGAGTGCTGATTCTAATGATTTCAGATAATTGTTCATTGATCCTTGGGCTGCAGGATATCGTTGGCTGCAAGAAAAGATTTCACTTCGAAGCTTCTGGCCCTCTCTGGATGGCTTCCTAGATGTAGTAAAGGATGCTTGGGACTCTGTACAGCCTAGAACTTGTCTACTTGATTCTCTTTCCCTGAAACTTAAGGCAACTGTGAGAAGACTACAGAGCTTGAGTCAGAAGAAATTTGGTCACTTCAGGTCCCAATTGCTTATGGCTAAAGAAATTGTCTACCAACTTGACATTGCCCAGGAAAGTAGGCCCCTTCAACCTAATGAACTTTGGTTACGTAACAATCTCAAGAAGCATTCTCTGGCGCTATCCTCCCTGCTGAGAACATTATCAAGACTTAGGTCTAGGATGAATTGGCTGAAGGATGGAGATGCCAACACAAAGCTTTTTCACCATTTTGCGAGATACAGAAAGAAGAAGAATTTTATCCCCAAATTGCATGTTGGAAATCAGGTGGTCACAAAGCATGAGGATAAGACAGCGGCTATTCTTGATTTTTATGACATTCTCATTGGGACCGAGTATGCTAGACTCAGAACTATTAACCTGGACTCTCTTGGCTGCCCCAGCTTTGATCTTGTAACTTTGGACCTGCCTTTCTCAGAGGAAGAAGTGTGGAACACAATAAAGGAGATGCCACCCGATAAAGCCCCTGGACCGGATGGATTCACTGGCAGGTTTTATAAAAGTTGCTCGCCTGTTATCAAGAATGATGTGATGGCAGCAATTCACTTTCTTTGGACCGGAAATTTCAGAAATCTCCATAGACTGAATTCTGCATACATCACGTTGATTCCTAAAAAGACTAATGCTATTCATGTCAAGGACTATAGGCCAATTAGTTTGGTTCACAGTTTCGCCAAACTTGTGACGAAAATCTTGGCTAATAGGCTTGCTGGGCGGCTAGATGAGATAGTGTCCCCTAATCAAAGTGCTTTCATCAAAAAGAGGTTCATTCAGGATAATTATATGATGGTCCAGCAGACGGTTAAATTCTTACACTCCCAGAAGCAGCCTAGAATCCTCTTGAAGCTTGATATTACCAAAGCTTTTGACTCTGTGTCATGGGCCTTCCTCCTTGAGGTGCTCAGAAAACTAGACTTCGGTACTCGATAGTGTGATTTGATCTATGGCCTCTTATCTTCGTCATCCACACAAGTCCTCTTGAATGGCATCCCAGGAGAAGGTATTTCACGCAAAAGGGGTTTAAGACAGGGAGATCCGCTATCTCCTATGCTCTTTATCCTTGTGATGGATATATTAAATCTAATGTTTACAAGGGCTGCTGATGCTGGGCTGCTACAACCCCTATCCAGGAGGCATATCCAACACAGAATCTCCTTATATGCTGATGATGTAGTCATCTTCCTTCAGCCTAATGCAGCAGATACTAATCTGTCTTTACAGCTACTGGATTTATTTGGTGATGCTTCAGGCCTTAGGACCAACGTTCAAAAAAGTAATGTGCTGCCTATCCATTGTACTGAGGAAAACTTGGTCCTCATTCAGAATCTGCTGCCTTGTGAGATACAAAATTTCCCTTGCAAGTATTTGGGGCTGCCCCTAACCATCAAGAAGCTAACTAAGGAGCAGGTCCAACCCATCATTGACAAAATTGCGCATCAGCTTCCTGGTTGGAAGGCTGATTTGACGACCCGGGCTGGTAGAGCTGTGCAAGTGCAGCATGTACTCACAGGAATCCTGGTTTATGTGGCCATGGCAACAGATCTCCCATCTTGGGCTCTCAAAGCCATTGACAAGATCAGAAGGGCCTTCCTGTGGAGAGGCCGAAAAGAGGCAAAGGGTGGTCACTGCCTCATTGCCTGGCCTAAAGTTTGCCGCTCCCGCAAACTTGGTGGTCTTGGGATTGCTGATCTAAAGTCTTTAAATATTGCCTTAAAAGCACGATAGCTATGGCTCATGAGGAGTAAACCCAACAAACCATGGGCAAATCTACCCATCCAAGTTAGTGTAGAGGTAGCTAGCCTCATCTCGGTGGCAGTAACAACTGAAGTTGGAAATGGTTCTAGTACACTCTTTTGGAAGGACAAATGGTTAGATGGCAGAAGTATCAAGGACATTGCACCTCTAGTCTATGCACTAGTCCCTAAAAGAAAGTCAAGTAAACATACGGTGTTGGATGCACTCACAGGGGAAAAATGGAACAGAGGATGTGCAGGGTGTGATTGGCTCTGCTGGCCTGGCTCAGTATTTTCACCTCTAGGATATCTTGGATGGTGTGGAATTGAATGATGAAGTCCCTGATAAGCACATCTGGAGGGTGTCTGCTTCTGGAAAATACACAGCAATGAGTGCCTATGATACACTTTTCCAGGGTGCAACCAGTGACGGAGCCAAGGGGGGGCTGGCAGGGGCCATGGCCCCCCCTAGCATGTGTCAACAAACTTTTTTGTTAGTATAAATTTATGATTTTTATTTATATTAAGAAAAAAATATAACAATTTTTCTTATATATACTTATCAGTATCCTTTAGATAGTAAAATCGTACTCCCTACATTCTAAATTATAAGTCATTCTATGAATTTTAGAGAGTCCAAGCATCCTAAATTTGACCAAATTTATACAATAAGATAGTAATACTTATGATCAACTAAGTACCACTAGGTTTTTTATTAATTATATTTTCGCAGTATACCTATTTGATGGCATAAATCTTTGTGATTCTTTCTACTTTGATTCTCCAAAATTCTTAGAATGATTTATAATTTGGGATGGAGGGAATACAAAACATAACTAGATAATACTAAGAAACACCTTAGAAAAATAGAAAAATAGAGATGCGTCTCTCAAGCTGGTTTACAAAATCATCTCAAACATCTTTCTATTAAGGGTGTGGAGTTTACCACCGGAAAAATAACACATTTGATCCTAAAATACATATAGAAAATGCGAGCACCTACTTCAAGTCGATAAATCAAGCTAGACGGTCGCCGATTATGCTTAGTTCTGACAAGTTGAATTTTTTTGTTGACCCCCCCTATATGTAATTCCTGGCTCCGCCACTGGGTGCAACCCTCTTTGAACCTTACAAGAGGATATGGAAATCTTGGGCTCACCCCAAGTGCAAATTCTTCATGTGGCTCGTTGCCCATAATAGGTGTTGGACAGCGGACAGATTGGCAAAGAGGGGGCTCCCTCATCATGATCAGTGCCCTTTATGCGATCAAGAGGAGGAGGATATTCACTATTTTCAAGAGACTTCTGGTTCTCCCTCCTGTCGTGCTTTGGTCTTGCAGCTCTTGCTCCTCAGCCTTCTAAATAATCCTTCAATGATTGGTGGAGATATGCAGATGCTGCAGTCAGTGGAGAGGTTCGGCTGGGTCTGAACTCCCTAATTATTCTGGGAGCTTGGAGTATATGGCGGCATAGAAATGACTGTGTTTTTAATGGAGCAGCCCCAAATGTTAACTTGGCTTTGGCTCTGGCTAGGGATGAGGCTCATTGGTGGAGCATTGCTGGAGCTACCGGGCTTTCCATGCTCACTGCTGGTAGTTGAGCCTAATGGTCTGCTGTAGGGTCGTCTTCTGTCCTTCTTAACTGGTGATCCAGTGTCCTTATAGTGGGGTGTGTGTATGGGGGGGGGGGGGGCGGGGGTTGGGTCTATGTATGACTCTATTTTTCTTCTATTAATACAATGATACGCAGCTCTCCTGCGTGTTCGAGAAAAAAATTGCTTTCCTATATCAAAATATTATTGGATTGTCATGGTTCTAGTTTTTGTGGCTCACAATTTCATTTTAGGCAAATGGGCCATTTGCTCAAATAAAAAGGCTGCTGGTTATTTAGTTAAGTTCTAAATGAATCATTTAGTATGCTAGAAATTAAAATTTTGGTTTGACATCCATTTGTTGGTCCAGTAGTACCTGTATTTTTGGCACTTGCAACAATAACCTATAATTTGCTAGTTTAGGGTGACATTCCTGCATCTGGATCACATGGACGTTTATTGTGACAACATAATTTTAGTTGATATACTTATCGAGGAATTGAATTAAGTGATCAGGTAACAAGGGGCTTCTAAAAAGCTTGTCAATAATATGTCATATATGCTTACTTAATTTGACTAAATTGAATCATACTGAAGAAATAGCGATGTCATGTTTTTTTGGCTACTATAAATTGGGTTCACTTTTTTTTGTAGTTTGTACATCGTACAAAGAGACTCTATACAACAGAGAAGCATGCTATTAGCATATACACCAAAAATTGTTTCCAACTATTTAGTGAGGAGGTTGATAAGGCAACAGAGTATGAGGTAGGGGAAGGAGAAGATGACAATAGTTACTATGCTACCCACAACAATGCAGAGACAAGAAAACATTGGGCTCGTGTTTCTTTCTTGGTTAAAATTGAGGATGGTGGAGAGAAATATTCATGTGAGTGTGGTCAGTATGAGCATTTTGGAATGCTATGCTGCCATGCTATTAAGGTATTTGTTTCATCAATAATCTTTTAATACAAACAAATAATAAACTACTAATATGATATAATTTTAGATGACCTTGTTTTTTCATTGTGTTTTTTAGGTTATGATACATCATGGAGTCAAAAAGATACCTCAGGCTCACATAATGAAAAGGTGGACTAGAGATGCACGTGATTACCAGTATCCTAATGATGTATGCACATCAGCAGGAGAACAGCTTGGTCAGAGCTTGTTGTATGCTAATGCTCTTGATGTAGTCAAGTCGATAGAGAAAGACCCAAAAGCTGGAAAAATTTTAGCAAGGCACCTAAATAGCAAGGAAGGAAATTGAAAGGTTACATAATGAAGGGTCTACAACATATGGAAACACTATAGCTGCCTACATGACTGGATCTAGTAATGAATTAGAGAACATAAATCTGACTGGATATGACTCGGATGGACAACCAGTTGTAAGAAATGTTTAGGGAGCTGCTGGTTCCAGCGCATACATGAGTGATGTTGATGTTAATCAAATCAAAGCTCCCACTGTCCCAAAAGAAAATGGCCGTAGAAGAGAAAAAAGGTTCAAGCCAATGTTCGAAAGGAAGAGAAAGAGCAGAAAGAGTTACACGGCTTCTCTAATGATATGTGAAAATTCTGAAGACGACGGTCATCTAAGCAACATTTCCATTGGAAATGGTTGTGCACCTTTGAAGAAGACAATTAAGAAATCAACCAACAAGCGTAACATTAAATAGTTAGAGATTAACAACAAATGGTTCATGAGAGTAAACCCATTGTCATGGCTTTTGTCTACAATTGAACTTTTAGAACTCTTATGTATTAATCTAGGTGAATCACTTACTAGATCGTGTTTTGTTGATGTTAGATATTTCATTAATTGTTAAGTTGTTGAGCTTGTTAGGTGTTGAGCATCGCAGTAGATGAACTTTCTAAGTCGTTGTGAAAAGTGCACCGTTTGTTTTGATTTTTTTTTTGTTGAGTTAGTCCTTTTATACTGTTGTGTGACAAATCTTTATTTTTAAACAATCGAGTACCAAAATCTCATAGGTGCTATTGAGTTACTAGATAAATAGTTTCTTCTTACATGTCCATAATTGTTTAATGTAACTACTCCTGAAAGGAGTTGTGGGAGATTGTAGACTCTCCTGGACATAGAAATATAAACCCAGCGGACGTTTTTGGTGAGAGACAAGTTAGATTTTTTTCAGTGGCTGGTAGAAGCAATACTCGGATGGAGTGGGTGCCGCTAGCTTTCATGTGGTAGTATGAAAAGGCGTGTCTTGAAACGAATCTGCCTGACATGAGCAGCCGTGGTCACATCAACTATCATTTCCAAAAATGTTTATGAAGAAAGATACTCTCCTTTAGGACTCGTTTGGTTCAAGTAAAATTTAACTCCCCTCATATAAAATATTTGAACACATGTATAGACTACTAAATATAGATTATTTATGAAACTAAAAATACATTTAAAGAGTAATTTACGAGACAGATCTTTTAAGTCCAATTAATCCATAATTAAACACTAATTACTAAATAAGACGAAAATACTACAGTATCCGTTAAACTTTAACACATCAAACCAAACACCCCTTTATGCTTACTAGAATGCAATTACCGTTTTTCCATGACTTAAGCATTTTGAAATTAGTTAAATTACTATCATTCATGATAGTAAGAGTAGTTCTAGAATATATTTTCATAATAAATTTTATTATTTAAGGATTGTAAATGTTAATATTATTTACTACAAATTTAGTTGACTTTGAATTATTTTGACTAAAACAGACCCTATAATTACATGTTTTTTTGGACGGAGTAGTATTTTGGTGATGAGCCATGTGCATTCATGTATGACCATCAAGGTTTGGTGATGAGCCATGCGCATTCATGTATGACCATCAAGGAAATGGGCATCCAGTACCCCTGTTGCATGTACAAGAAATATTAATCATCTAAGCCCAAATTCTAAATAAAATGAATCTGTACAGGTACATTTGTCACGTGAACCAAGGTACTTAAAAAAAAGGAAAAATAGTGTATTCAATACAATACGAAAAATTAGGATGGGTTTTCAGTACAAGAAGTGTGTGGCTTTTTGACATTCTATTATGTCATAATATATGCAATTTATGTCACAAATTGAGTTTTATGACATCAAGGTGACATAAACTGTAATGTCAAAAAGCCACTGTCACAAAATAATTTTATGACATCTGTTTTGCTAAATGTCATAAGTTTATGACGTTTGATTTCAGTGTCATATAATCTTATGACACTAGTTTAGTGTCATTAAATCCTAGCCTTGCCATGTAGGCAATGCCATGTATGATGAATTGCTGACATGGCAAGAAGAAGAAAAACGTCACAAATTAAATTTGGCTTGCTAGAGCCCGCAATTGTTTTTTCAGCCCACTCACTCAACATTACACAATCTTGACAAAATCCCAGGTTGCAAAAAATTATATTGTCAAACTCATACATCCATGTAGCAATATACATCACGCTACATCTAAGTCACATGTCCAAAATGACAAAGAACATAGCCATTTCAACATCTTGAATATTCATCAAGCTAACAAAAAGAGCTGTAGCTACCCCTAAACATTATTAAGGCTTTTCACTTTACTGAGACATCCTCCATACCACACTATTAACCAATCTGAAAAGAAGCAAATGGTAGCCAAATTAGTCAAAGATATAAAGATTAGAGTTAGCTCTAGGTTCACACATATCTATTGGACAGAACCAAGCTCTCTGGTCAACATATAACAGTTAATGAAACAAATCTATCCACAAAAATAATACTACTACTAGGATGTACCCTGAAACAAGCTCCCTGGTCATAATTTTAAAATATTATCCATTTATCTGACACTAAGACTGTACAACATTACAGAACCATAGTATCCTAACTATATAGAAAAGCCAATAAACGGTAGAAATAGTTGGTCAATGAAGGGTTACTTGAGGCTTGCAGATGGAGTGAGTAAAAAACGTGCTCTTAACATAAACCTGCAACCATGGCACCAGGATAGCTGATCAAAACATTGGCAACTACCAAGCAAATGTCATCCTATTTTCTAGAAGAAAAAAATATAACAACACCACGAGACATTTCTCGTACTGTCAAGGAACTGAAACTAAAAGTCCTCTTGAAGCACTTTGACCAAAGCTTCAGGAAACAACTTGTACCCTCATCAGGTGCCTTATTCAATTAAAAAATTTCCCATACTAATTCTCTATACAAAAATTCACAATAGTTTAATTTTCCATACTAATTCCCATTTGTTTTCTTAGAGCTGCCATGACAACATTTCCTATACTAATTCTCTATACAAAAATTCACAATAGTTAAATACAAAACTAATGCATCCATACTTTGCCAGCTAAATATACTTCCATGGCGACGTACCTCTGGCCTGCTAGTTGGCGTGATGCTTGGGTTTGAGAGACACTAAGTAGGTGCGACGTTCAAGAATGGGCCAGTGCAAGACGACTTTAGCGGAGGACGAGAATCAGTGCTGGACCTTGATAAATTGGCAACCTATTAGCATTGTTCACTAACTGAAGAAAAAACAAAGAAATGTCCATCAGATGGTGGAGGTATTGCAGTTAGCTAGCTATTAAATGAATCCTCTATTCTACTATCAAAACAGAAATCAAATTGAAAAGACAAACATATTCTGAGTGCGAAAAATATGTAGGTTCGAGATTGAATGCTACACAGTTCTCTGATTGCAAGGCGAACTTTTTCAGGCCATTTATATGCTCTGCTTTAGTCTTTAGTAGAAGCCACAAAATATGGACGAAACAGGTAATGCCTAACCAAATTGTAACTACGTTGATCTAACTTCATTCTTCTATAGTTAATAGATGAATGTCAGAAGACCCTATTTTCAGAAGCGTGGCTGTCTGGCTGAACAATATGCCAGGCAACACATTAATAACTTCTCCCTACTGTTCCAGAAGCAAGCAAAAAGCCAGAAGCAAGGAATATTCAGCTATAGCTTAAGAAAAGGTCTTAATTCTTTACTAAAAAAAGGTCTTAATTCTTTACTAAGAAAAGTTCCCTAACAGTAAGTGTTTTAATCATTAACTAGCACTGTGTTGCAATACAAATACTGTTTAACCCCAGAAGATACAACTGAAGATGGGCATGGCCACTATGTTTTGAAAACTCATTTATTTACCACCATGCATAGCATGTTAATAGCGCTAACAGTGAGAAAATTTATCTGTAACTGCAAGAACTTGACCCAACATCTTCATATGATAAACTCAGTCCACCATACTTCTTGTCAATTTTAGTCTGTAGAGAGACCATCTAGAGTTAGATATAATAAGAACAATAGCAGGATTGCCAATTAGCTGTAAAATCAACATATTCCTTCTATTCCTGTCTGATGTAGGCATCAGTTATAGACTTTAAATGCTTGACCTTAAAATAACAGAGCCATAATTGACAAAATTCCAAATTCTCTAAAGAGGATCAAAGAAATACAGGGTTAGGTAACACACCTGGGGCTGCGTGTATGAGGATGGAAGACGTAGTCTTCTGGTGGTGGTTCACTGCTGCCTTCTCGAAGATGCCGCCGGTGGGCTTACTAGCTGTGGCGCTGGTGCGTGCCTTCTCCTACCATGGAGCCCTGTTCTAAATAGCGCGCTATAGCGGACGCTATAGCGCTATTTAGCGTTTCTGGAAGAGAACTGCTAAGCTATGAAGATTTTAGCGCTAAATGATTATTCCCGCTATTAGCAGCTAATAGCACGCTAATTTCGTTAAATTTGGTTAGTTTAGCGCCGTTATTTGGCCTTGGGTTTCATTTCCATCGGACCAAATAACTTAGAGGCCCAAATAGCAGGGATATGTCTCCATGTGATGTATGTTTATTATTGATGTATCATGTATGAACTACGAACTTTGATGTAATATGTTACTAAGACTTTGAAATATCTATCCCTATTGGTATTCATAATATTTTCATCTTTATTATGTGTAAAATTTCATGATGTTTGACATATTTTTTGCTCAGCCGCTAAATGGCTTAGCCCACTATTAGCGCGCTATAGCTTTTCTTAGCATTTTAGAGAGACTGCCGCTAAGAGGCCTAGCGCGCTATTTAAAACATTGCCATGGAGATGAGTGCGAAGGCGTGGTGGGGGATGCAGTAGACGACGCCACGGATCTGGCCACCCTCACCCGAGCTGCCGTAGATCTGGCCGCCCACGCCTGAGCACGAGCCATTAGAGCACCTCGTTTGTGGGTAACATTAAATGTTTTATACTACGTCATAAAGGATGCTTAGATACTACTAAAAAAACTAATTACATAACTCATTTGAAAACTACAAGACAAAATTATTAAGCCTCATTGATCTATCATTAGCACATGTGTATTACTGTAGCAAATATGATTAATCATAAACTATTTAGTCTTAAAAATTTGTCTCATGATTTCCATACAAAATAGGTTTTAAATAGCGGGCTAAGATGTCTAGCGGTTTATGTCTAAAACAGCTAATAGCGGAGCTAAATCAGGTTATAGCGGGATATAGCGGTGTTGGGTACCATAAAAAGGATACCCAAATTAGAATTAATAAAAATCGCAAAAGATAAAGCAAGCCAGCCACAATCACCAGGGCTCGGGCGTAAGCCCCGGCTCGCCCGACTCCTTGGGCTCGGACGCGAGTTCCGTCTCGCCCGACCCCTCTTGGGCTCGGGCGCCAACGCCGCCTCGCCCGAGCCCCCGTCTCAGAACAAGGCTTCCAACGCACGGCGCCCGTACCCACGATGTGACGGGCGCAGTGACCCCCATACCACGACAGGGCATGGTGGCGACTATTCCAACCACCCCAGCCACTGTAGCCTTACCTCTTTTACTATGCAACCTTACCTCTTTCACGGTGTACCGCTTCACAGTAAAAGAGGTATGGGGGAGATTAACCAGTGTCACTATTGGCTGTCTTCTTCAACTATTATTGACATGCAGCAGTGCCACCGATCTGACCCCCACGACTTCAACAGGGCTCAGTAACCCCTCACAGGAGCAACCATACTGTCAGCCACGCCTCAAGGACGGGATGGGCAAGCCTCTACAGGGTCGCAACTGTGGCAATACCACTCACCAGAGGAAGATCACCAGTCACACATGTAAAATCCTTTATCCCCCTTGAGACTATTGTAACACCCTAAAAATTTCACTTTTCCAAATATAGTAATTTGATTTAATTAATTATTGTGAGCACTAAGATATAGTAAGAAAGGAATTTTTATTGAATTAAAATTCACTATAAGGCCTAGACACATGCTTGTGCATTCATGCTGCTGCATAGATTTTATTGAGTGGTGTTTCTTTTAATTTAAAATGATTTTAAAAATCCTTTCAAAAAGAATTGAGCAAAAGATGAATTTAGAAAATGGAAAAGGCTCATCCCTCTCCCTCCCCACTCTCGGGGTCGGCCCATTTCTTCTTCCCCCCCCACGCGACCTGCTTTCTCCCCCTCCCTCCTTCTTCCCTGCGCGGCCCAGTGCCCGGCTTTCGGCCCAAGCAGCGCAGCCCAGCAACTGACGCGCGCGCCCCCTTCATCGCTTCCGCAGCTGACAGGGCGGCCCCACTCTCCGCGTCACTGCCAGGTGGGGCCCAGTGGTCAGAACCGTCTCCCACCTCGAGTTCGAGCAGGACACGAGCCGAGCGCAACAATTGCGCGCGTTTCCGCGCGAGCAGTCCCCTCTCCGCCCGACTCTGTCCCTTTATATACCCGCCCCGCTGCCCCACAATCCCCTATCTCCACCCAGTGCCAGCCGCCGCGTCAAAGCTCGCCAAAATCGCCGCCGAGATCCAAGCTGCAGCCATCTCGCCACCGCAGCGCGTTTCAACCTCCGTGAGCGTCTTGCCGGGCTTCGTCTTCGTCGTGCGAAGTCGCCGAGACCTTCCTTTCGCGCTCTACTGCTTTGTACTCATCGCTAACCCTCGCCGAACCTTGTTTCAGGGCTGCCGTCCGCCGATCGACGTTGCGAGTCCTAATCGGCCTTCTTTCGTCATGGTTTTTGCTTTAGGTGAGTTCGCATCGAGTTCTCGAGCAACCCCGTGCCTTTATCTTGTGCTCTACCGCACGGAGTCGCCGGATTGGCCAACTCCGGCCATGCCCAGCCATGGCGCCGCCGCGGCCGAACCAACTCTGGCCGGCCGACTCGTTTCCCCCTCCTGCGATCTAATCTTGGCCTTTGATTTGAGATCTAACGGCCACGGTGGAAGGATACCCCTTTGGCCGTGAATTTTGCAGAAAACCCCCCGAACTTTTTAATGTATAAACCCGCTGTCTTTTGTGTTTTCTCCGATTACGTTTTCTAAATTTGAAAGCGTATTTTCGTCTGCGCAGTTCAAAAACCGTTTTCTCAAATTTACAGTTTTGCCATTGATCTTATTTAACTCATAAAAACTCCGTTTTAACTCCGATTTGATCCGTTCAAGTTGCGTTAGATTCGTTTTCGCGTAATCTATAGATTAGTGGTACTGTTATACAAGTTATCAACTTTTAAAATCTGAGTTTAGATTTAATCTATTATTTTATTAAAGGCAATCTTATTTAGATCATAACTTCTTCGTTTTAGATCCGATTTTTGTGAACTTTACGTCTGTGTGATCGTAGAGCGATGTAGATTCGTTTTATAAACTTTTTATCTTTGTTTATTGCTGTTGGTGTACTGTTCTAACAGTAGGCTTGTTTGCTTTGTATGATTGTCTTTGGATGATTGCTATTGATGTGGTGATTACGTATAGACGGTGAGCAGTTCGTGGGTGATCTAGAGTACTTCTACGAGCAGGATCAGCAGGACCAGTGTGGTCAAGGCAAGTATAGCATGGGATCATCCTTGTTTCCTAATAACTTTAATCACACAATTCATATTGCATATGTCTCCTTGATAAGGATTTCCTAGTATTGATCTTATACCTTGTCACCTATGGTTTTGCATTGGGTAGCTTATGCTAGTGCTCCACTAAACCATGATCTTGTAATTTGATTAAAGGATTATGCAATAAACATTAAAAGATGACTTTTTAGCAACTTTGGATAAGAGGGCTGGAGCATTGGGCTATCTTATGGTGCTCTAGTTTCTCTCCATAAGGACTTATCTGTATCTGACCATCCGGGACATACAATACAACTGTGAGCGCTACATGGCTCTGGCTTTAGCTCAGTATGAGGACCTTTTCTAGCTTATTAGTGGTTACCCTTATGGCGCAAGTGGGGGATAGCAGACCGTGGATTCCTGCGGGTGAGTCACACCGACTGACTAACGAAACCTAGCGGACCTAACTTGTTAGACGAACCTTTGAAAGGCTTCATAGTGAACCCTGCCGGTCTTCCTTGGGAGTGGGCTAAGGGGCTGATCACTGTTGACGGTCCTTAATACTCATATTTAACCATCAATTAATCATGGAAAAGGATCCAAATGCAACCAACACCTAGACTTAGGGTTTTATCTGACAGAATTCCACGAGTTTTGGTGTTTGTCTATTTCTATAGGGGGTTATCAGGAAATACGGAGGAAAGGCCCACACGTCGGGTTTACATAGAGATATTAACGTGCCGCGCAATTTTCTATCATCTAGAAGACTCCAGAAGCCACGGGAACAAACGGGAAGCCGAGAGGGCTCAGGGACAGGGCGCCCGCCTGTTGGGTATTCTTAACATCATTACCAAAAGTAGACTAAGTTCTCTAAATCTAGTAACGGTGCCAAAAATGCCAAACCTATCCCTCACACCACTTAAGCCAAGTTGTCATCCCCAGCATGACATGAGTGACGCGGTATTGAAATATGAAATTGCTCTTCTAAATAAATAATGAATGGGATCTGCAAGCGCACAGATTAATACCGATGTAGCATTTTAACTGGGAAGTATTCCAGGTATCGTTATTTATATTTTTACCACTGGGAAGGGATTAGCAATCATCAATATTGATTACAGAATAGAATATGAGATTGAGCATCTATCATTGCATATGTAATTGAGAACATTTATCTAACTCTTCATACAGGGATAAGTGTCACATAAAAGATATATGAAATAATAAATAGTGACAAAGATAATTAATCTGATCAGCCACATAATAAATATGATAAGCACCTCAATTAGATACTCTAGAAAGTCATTAGCATGGAATTAGAACGAACTACAAGAATATTCCCTAAGTTATTCTCAACTATATAGTCTAGCATTATCATAGTTAGTGCAAGCATACTTAGCAATCATTGTGAGACAAGACTACGCCCATGCATAGTGATATTAGCAAGGTAAATGAGAAACATAGCAATCACTCCCCTGTAATAATATTGCTCTGCCAGCCCAATACATGAGAGGGGGACTATATAAGAATCAATGAAGCTGTCACTATCACGAACTACCCCACGATCTGGCATATTGGGTACAATCGCAGATAAATACGGTATAAGCACCACGCCTACACAATATCTATCATTTACCCATGGATCCGATGGATAAACGCTATACGATCCTAAGCATGTACATAGATCTAATCTAACTAAGCCAAGTACATAACTATGATAAACTAAGAACAATATAATCTTGAATATAAGCAAGTAGAACAAAGTCATAAGCAATATATTGAAGTAGAACAAAGTCATATTCATAATATTGAAGAACAAAGATAATTATAAGAACAATTAGAAGCACAATTAGAGAATTACCAAGAACCCTCTTGACAGATCCGGAAACCAATCGAAGATTGACTCCTTCTAGTTCTAATCCTATGTAGCTATGCTAATCTAGATATCTAATTGATGTGGTGGCTCTAATCTTGATCAGAGGCTTCTTCTCCCTTGAGAATAATGAATTAGGGTTGAGAGGCTCTCTCCTCTAGGGGCCAGGGGGTCTGGTTTTATAGTCCCTTCAAGTGAATATGGGCCGTTGGATCAAACCGACTTAGATTGTATGGTTTAGATTCATCCTTTAGGTCGGTGGAGATCTCCCACGAAGCAGAGTCCTGATTGGACTCAGGGAGGGGGCGGGCGCCTAGGGGAACAGGGCGGGCGCCCCGCCTCTGGGCCCGTTTCGTCTCCGCTTCGGTCTCGTGGCTTCTGGAGTCTTCTAGATGTAAGATAATTGCGCGGTACGTTAATATCTCTATGTAATCCCGATGTGTGGGCCTTTCTTCCGTATTTTCTGATAACCCCCTGTAGAAATAGACAAACACCAAAATTCGTGGAATTCTGTCAGATAAAACCCTAAGTCTAGATGTTGATTTCATTTGGATCCTTTTCTTTGTTTATTTGATAATTAAATTTGATACTTAAGTACCGTCAACAAACTCCCCCAAGCTTACCTCTTGCTCGTCCCTGAGCAAGGATAGACTCAGCAATGGATTAGAAGTTGTTGCAATATCTTTAAAAATTGACGGTACACATGCTTTTAAAATAAGATATCATCTCTGAGTTAGAGTAAACTGTCAAGACTTAAAACTTACTTACTTTACCTTCACCATGGGACTTGTAACCGTCACTTCTGTCTTGAGTAGTTAAAAGATAGAACAGTCTAGCCAAGTGCTAGGTCTCTCATTCTTGATCAGCTATAGTTCTGGAGTTTTTGCAAATTTTCAAATAAAACTCAGAGATTCCTTTGTATGACTCTCTCATATCTCTCTTTTGTGGTATTTCTGGATCCTTACCAAGGCAGTGATGGTATATGCCTTCTCTCAAAATATGTAGTATTTGTGGTATGAAGCATAGTGACATTGCCTTCTCTCTCACCCTACTCTAATAAGACTTTAATATCTGGAGCTCATAGGTGGGAGATAAAATATACATACTTACAAGACATGTATTGTATAGTCAAACCATGGATCCAAAGAAACAAATCAATAAGTCAAATCAAGATGTGCATGTGTGGCGAATGATATATGGTGATGATGGTGATAACAATGGTGAAAGTCTAATTCTACTTTTGCTCTTTTGAGGGGATACATACCTTCCTTGCTTTTTGAATAGTGAGGAGAATGAGATGCTCTTCTTTTTATTTTCTCTCAGGTGGGTATCTCGTACCCCTAATTCTACTGTCGGACACTTGTCCATTTTTACCTCTTGTCTCACTTTTTTCGTTTCTTTCGAGGTTCCGAGCACTTGCTCCTTTTTATTTCCTCGTATCTTTTTTTTTCTCTTTTTCTTTTTTTAGAGCACTCATCTCTTGAGATAATATAGCAAGTGGTAGTAACAAGATAACTTGAGCATTTATTTCACAAAGGAAAAACAGAAATATTTTTGGCTATTCTCTCCCGGGTTAGGAGTAGAATATTTTTGGGTGGTTCTGGAGATGAAAATGGGTGGATATATGTGGATGATACTTCCGGAGTAGAAGTAGCATATATGAGTGAACGTGCAAGTGAAATCTTGATTTAACCACATGACAATCTCCTAAGGGTCTACACAGCTTGACCACACTCAATGCTCATAAGCAGTAAATAGTAAATGTGCGGCTCAAATCTAGCAAACATGTATATATGGCTGTGGTAGGAATTTAAACTCTCATCATACAGGAACTCATCATGCAACATTTTAAAGATTTTCAAAGATAAAATTCTCCAGAATTCTAGCATCTCTAGGAACAGATAAACAGGAGCTCAACCTTCCCATATCATATCCGTTAACAACTTAGACTTTAGATCAAGTTTTCATCCCACAAGTTTAGGTCTAGAGCAAGCTTTAAACCATAACAATTATGTCTAAACTTGAGAGAGAACTTAAAATTTGCAAATTAGGCAGAGCAACTATTCATCATATCCATGCTAGAGTTTTATTATTAAAATTCAGATTAGCATAGCTACTTTATTTATTTATTAAACACACTAAGCAAAAGATATATATAAGCATAAAATCTTTATTTCGTTTTTCATAGTTATGTATATTTAAATTCTAATATAATATAAGTATAGATAGATAGATAGAAATACTTATCGGGATAAATGGGGGTGCTCTCCCCCAAGCTGAATTTTGACGTAATTTCTCTTGATGTAGCTAGCAGGTGGCAGAGGTGTATTTGAAAGTCAGCAGCATTCTGACAGCGATTAGAATGTCCTTCGTCTGCTAGTCTTCTTGATTCTTAAATTCTGCGGAGCTGAAATAGACAACAAAGCTTGTGGAACTGATTAAGTGTTAGCATAAATATCTAGCCTTTATCATGTTGAGACTCCTTAATAATTGTTACTCCCTATTTTTATATTTTCATTTTATAAAGTAGGAAAGAAATATTTATTTTTTTTATGCCACCACAGTGAATGTACTTATGAAGTTTTATGCCACTCGTATACTCACATGGGCTTACTGTTTTTCACATTTTTATTTTCTTTTTAGGATAGCATGAACATAAGTAACTAAGCAAACTATTTTAAATAATTGAAAGGGAAAGGATAACTACCAAGTTTACCTCTTGGCAAGGCGTTCGGTGTTTTTAAGTCCTCCGAACGGGACTCTCCGTTTTCTTCAATTGTCCTGGGATTCGTTGGGAGGCGGAGTCGGTACTTCCGGCAGCGCCTCCTCTTTATGTATAATTATCTTCTCTTTCCATACCTAACTCGGTGCTTCAGTCTCCTCTGGATAATTCTCTTTAAACTCTACGTCTTCTGACCTTACAACTTCTCCTTCATAGTCTGCCCATCCGTCCTTGATGATTTGCCTCCTCTGGTTGCGGTTGCGTCGTTTTCTTACCTGCTTAGATTCTTCAACGATGTAGTTAGGGTCAATAAAATAACGGTGTACCTTCTCTGAGGGGAAGTGCGTATGGACTTCTCCGGTTCCAATGTAGATGATTGCTTTAACGGTGCTGAGGAACGGTCTTCCAAGGATGATGGGTGGATCGTACTCATCTTCTCCTATGTCAATAACTTGAAAGTCTGTGTAGACAAAATGATCGTCTATTTTGACTGGGACATCAGTTACTGTTCCTTTAACTTCTCGAAATGTCTGATCTGCCATCTGGAGCTGAATGTATGTTGGTCTTAGTGGCATGGTTCCGAACAAGAGCCGATAGGTGACTGCGGCCATTATGTTGACGCCCGATCCGGTGTCGCAAAATGTCTTGTAAAAGTTGTATCCATTTATGGAGCAGTAGATGCTTGGCATTCCTGGGTCGTCCTTCTTGGTCAAAAATGGTGACTTAAGTTGTTGATCTTGGCCTCCATGAACTGCAGTGACCATCTTAGCTGACTCGGTCCACACTTGCTTGTTCCTATTCCTCCTGTTTGTCCTCTTCCTTGATTCACGTCTGGATTGATCTGGAATTTGTGTAGTCTTGCTCCTGAAGAAAAACATCTCCTTCCTCCCTTTGATGTAGAAACTGATCTTGGCAGCACTAGCGTAGATGATAGCTCCCGTGGTGTTTAAGAATGGACTCCCTAAGATGATGGGTGCCCTCTCATCATTTCCGGTCTCTACTACTACGAAGTCTGCTGGGGCATATAAGGTACCAACTCGGACACAAAGATTCCTCAATATTCCTTTTGGAAAACTTATCGTCTGATCTACAAACTGCAAACACATCGTTGTTTCTAATAAAGGATATGTAAAGAATTTCTCATAGAGTACCCTGGGTATAATGTTGACGCTGGAGCCAAAGTTACAGAGTGCTTCTGGAACGTCCACCGTGCCGATGGAGATCGGGATGACGGGGCGTCCTGGATCACCTCTCTTGACCGGCAGAAGGTCAGTAGTAAATTCAGTGACGGGGTTACTCCAATTACCTGCATCAAACATGTCTACAAGATTTGCAGATTCTAATCCTGAGTAGTTAGGCCTCTGTTGATTCCAACCTTGATTTTGTTGAGGACGGTTGTAGTAGTAGTTGTTGTTATTGTTGATGTAGTTCACATCCTCAAGCATCTCAAGACAGTGATTGCCTGAGTGTCCAGTATCTCCACACGCCTCACAAGTCATGTGAGAGTCGTAGATGTGCATAACTTCTTTCTTATCTCCAGCTCTATCATCGAGCTTCTTCATGAGTAGGTCTAGCTTTGCAGACAACATGTCTACCTCCTTCAACTGATGCATACCTCCACCTTTGTCTGGGTCCTCTCTTCATTCCAGCTTTGGTTGGACGCCATCTTCTCCACAAGAGCTGTGGCTTGTGGTATAGTAAGTGATAAGAATGCTCCTCCAGCTGCAGCATCCATGGTCTCTCGGGCACTGTTGCCGAGGCCATGATAAAACATCTGCATCAATAGCCAACTCTCCATTCCATGATGGGGACATTCTAGGATGTAGTCTTGAAAGCGCTCCCATGCTTTTGGAACAGATTCATCATTTTGTTGCTGAAAACTTGTAATCTTCCCACGGAGAGCATTGGTCTTGCCCATGGGAAAGAACTTAGCCAGGAAGTTTGTTGAGCAGAGTGCCCACGTAGTATTCTTCTCCTTTGTAGCGTAGAACCACTGCTTCGCTCTTCCTAACAGTGAGAATGGGAAGAGGCGAAGTAGTATAGCATCTTTGGAAACTCCTGATATGGTAAATGTGTTGCAAATCTCCAGGAAGTGTTGTAGATGAGCACTAGCATCTTCGTGTGCCTTCCCACAGAACTGGTTGGATTGCACCATGTTGATAAGTCCAGGCTTGAGCTCAAAGTTGCCGTCGATCTCTATAGCAGGTCCAGTGCGGATGTTGTCCATAGTGGGAGCTGAGAACTCGCGGATTGATTTGTTTGCCATGGCTTCGAACTCTGAAGACAAGTTCCGGTGATCTTCTTGATTAGATGAAGCTTCTTGCTGAAGTGTTGATGATCTCTTCTTGAGCTTGGCTCTCGTCTTCTTGAATAACGCTTCGGGATTGTCAACAAAATTTCCTGGAAGATGTCTTCTATTCATACATTCCCCTACATAAGATAAAATAGAAAAATATCGGGGTAAAACTGTATGAGAGAATAGATAAGCTCAATCATATTAGTGATGCAAATGATAACTCAAAATCCTTTATTCCATTCCTGATTAGTAATCAACCTTCCATGGCAACGGCGCCAAAAAATGCTTGTTGGGTATTCTTAACATCATTACCAAAAGTAGACTAAGTTCTCTAAATCTAGTAACGGTGCCAAAAATGCCAAACCTATCCCTCACACCACTTAAGCCAAGTTGTCATCCCCAGCATGACATGAGAGACACGGTATTGAAATATGCAATTGCTCTTCTAAATAAATAATGAATGGGATCTACAAGCGCACAGATTAATACCGATGTAGCATTTTAACCGGGAAGTATTCCAGGTATCGTTATTTATATTTTTACCACTGGGAAGGGATTAGCAATCATCAATATTGATTACAGAATAGAATATGAGATTGAGCATCTATCATTGCATATGTAATTGAGAACATTTACCTAACTCTTCATACAGGGATAAGTGTCACATAAAAGATATATGAAATAATAAATAGTGACAAAGATAATTAATCTGATCAGCCACATAATAAATATGATAAGCACCTCAATTAGATACTCTAGAAAGTCATTAGCATGGAATTAGAACGAACTACAAGAATATTCCCTAAGTTATTCTCAACTATATAGTCTAGCATTATCATAGTTAGTGCAAGCATACTTAGCGATCATTGTGAGACAAGACTACGCCCATGCATAGTGATATTAGCAAGGTAAATGAGAAACATAGCAATCACTCCCCTGTAATAATATTGCTCTGCCAGCCCAATACACGAGAGGGGGACTATATCAGAATCAATGAAGCTGTCACTATCACGAACTACCCCACGATCTGGCATATTGGGTACAATCGCAGATAAATACGGTATAAGCACCACGCCTAAACAATATCTATCATTTACCCATGGATCCGATGGATAAACGCTATACGATCCAAAGCATGTTTATAGATCCAATCTAACTAAGCCAAGTACATAACTATGATAAACTAAGAAGAATATAATCTTGAATATAAGCAAGTAGAGCAAAGTCATAAGCAATATATTGAAGTAGAACAAAGTCATATTCATAATATTGAAGAACAAAGATAATTAGAAGCACAATTAGAGAATTACCAAGAATCCTCTTGATAGATCCGGAAACCAATCAAAGATTGACTCCTTCTAGTTCTAATCCTATGTAGCTATGCTAATCTAGATATCTAATTGATGTGGTGGCTCTAATCTTGATCAGAGGCTTCTTCTCCCTTGAGAATAATGAATTAGGGTTGAGAGGCTCTCTCCTCCAGGGGCCAGGGGGTCTGGTTTTATAGTCCCTTCAAGTGAATATGGGCCGTTGGATCAAACCGACTTAGATTGTATGGTTTAGATTCATCCTTTAGGTCGGTCGAGATCTCCCATGAAGCAGAGTCCTGATTGGACTCAGGGAGGGGGCGGGCGCCCAGGGGAACAGGGCGGGCGCCCTACCTCTGGCCCCGTTTCGTCTCCGCTTCGGTCTCGTGGCTTCTGGAGTCTTGTAGATGTAAGATAATTGCGCGGTACGTTAATATCTCTATGTAATCCTGACGTGTGGGCCTTTCTTCCGTATTTCCTTATAACCCCCTGTAGAAATAGACAAACACCAAAACTCGTGGAATTCTGTCAGATAAAACCCTAAGTCTAGATGTTGATTTCATTTGGATCCTTTTCTTTGTTTATTTGATAATTAAATTTGATACTTAAGGACCATCAACACCGCCCTAATCTCCTAGGCACCCGCCCTCACATAGAGTCCAATCAGGACTCTCTTTTGGGATATTGCTCCACCGACCTAAAGGATCAAGGATAACTGTTCAATCAATGTCGGTTTGGTCCAACGGCCCAGATTCATTTGAGAAGACTATATAAGCAAGGCCCCCTGGCCCCTGGAGATCATACCTCTTCTACAGAATCAAAGCTAGGGTTCCAATTCTTCATCCAAGTAGAGAGGATCCCTCTAGTTCATCTAGTTCTACCTCTAGTTCATCTAGTTGTAGTTCTAGTTCATCTAGTTCTAGTTCTAGTTCTAGTTCCTCTAGTTCTAGTTCTAGTTAGTTCTAGTTGTAATCTAGAAAATAGGGAGAGAGAAGAGGAGAGCAGAGGAGGAGCCGGATCTGTTGGATCTTCCTCAACATTATACTTTTGCAACAACTGGTTTGTTCTTCATCGTTCTCCAGGTTCTTCAATTCATAATTCCTGAGTTCTTTAATTAATTTTATTTACATTCAAGTTATTTATTGGATTCCTGCTTGCATCAAGTGCTCTAATCCTTGAAATATTAGAGTAGTAATTAGTAGATTAGACGTGGTGTTTAGTCTTGCAATTACCTGGAATTGCACCCAATCCTGCGGATTGTTGTGGTAGCCCTAGGGTAGTGACAGCCCTAACGGTCGACGTATTCCACCTCGTTCGGATCAGTGTTTGTAGGACCTTAGTCAGACCTTCCTAGCCCCCTTCTCATCTCTTTCTGTGGTTAGTGCTCTGATGTCTCGAGATAGATAATCTTGAAGTAATTCTTGATTCTTAGATCAACTAGAGAACTCTCAGGAAACTTCCTCTCTTCCCACCAAAAATAATTATATAGTTATCCTTGGGCGATCTTGGATCTTAATTAGTACACTCACGTTCTCTGTGGAAAATCGATACTCTGGAATACTCCCGGGTGAAAGCTACATCGGTATCCGTGCGCTTGCGGATTTTTCTGTTTGCATTTAAAATACCCAACAAGCTTTCTGGCGCCGTTGCCGGGGAACGGTAGCTGTGCTAGTTTCGAACCAAGTCGTCCGTGTATCCTTTTTCTTTTCCTTTTTTACCACAATCACCTTATCATTTTCACCATACCACATGGATTTCACTCTAAGCATTAATGAGCATGGAATTTATTTCATAGCCACTTCATTTACTCCATGCTCATATGCAACATCTTCCCAATCCATTGGTTTTTCCAACATCACCACATTGGAGATCTCCAACCCCCTCATCCTTTCTATTTATAAAAACTTTAAAAGGGCGGTTGTCGATGCATATGTCTATATTAAATATTGCAGATCTCATTGAGTTGATCTTGATATAGGTCAGCGTTGGAGGGGAAACCACTTCGCCGACATAAATTGATGGTTTTCCAAGGACAAGCTTAGTTTCCTAAAACAAGCACTTATCAAATCATAACATGAACCTTTAATTATTTACAACATTACCTTGTGTATTGAGCATATAAGGATAATTGTAAAAAAATTCCTTCGGGTATTCTTGTCACTAACCTTTCCAGGATTGGAGCAAGAAGATCAGATGAATGACAAGCACAAGGTATGTCCAACCAATCATCATACAACACTGAATTAAATTCATCCAAACTTGAATTTTGCAAAATTCAAGCTTGGGGGAGTACTTTACATAAAAACATCCTTTGCCATGTTGCTATGTTGGTTGTCCCTACCTTTGAGACATGCTCAATTTGTTAAATACTAATCACACTACTTCATCTCCACTTGAGTAGATCTCTATAAATGCTCTCATGCTACCTTCATTTGCTTTAGTATATGTCTAGGTTTGGAGTAGTTTCATTTATCTCTTAATTAAGCATGATGCTTAGTTAGGAATGTTGGTCTTACTTCCAAGGGTTTTTAAATTAAGCATGGTGCATAGGTTAAAATGCCCTCCTAAATCAAATTAGACATGGTGTCTAGGTTGATTTTTGAGCCGATAGAATGCTATAGTATATATGAGATATTTTGTTGGACCAACCCCTGCAGGAAAACTTTCAATATCGACCTGGGAAGTCCTGAGATAAACTCACATTGGAGACAAAGAAAGAGACACATGAAGGTTAACAATTTACACAAGGAAGGCATAGCTCACAAGAGATGATCCATGGAGGGTGCCACAAACACGATGCACAACCGCTAAGAAAGGAAAGCTTCCATAAGGTGATACTGTACCATCACTCTTCAAGTAAGGTAACATCTTAAGGTACTTGACTATCACTTCTCTAAGCTTCTCCTTGGTTCTGGTGTTCACATGAATAAAAGAGACAAACATGTATGATTTACAACTCTAGATTAACCAACCCAGTCGATTCAACATGTTTAGTCCTTCCACCTTTGTGATCCCACACTCCTAATCTTATGAGCTAAAATGTTGCACACTCAATCTTTGGAAGATATATATATATATATAACATAAGTATAGATAGATTATCTTTCCATTAGGTTGAGTGATCTGATCTGACGAATGTTTTAAATGCTACACTCATGATCTTATTATCCATCAACTTTGTCTTGCTCACTATGCTTAAGGATAGAGAAGAATAAATACACTTTTGGTTCTGTTGGTGTTTTCCACCAACAGGGCCCATGCACTTGATCTCTGCCTTGTCTCTATGAGCAGGTACACTTCAAGCAAACTATGAAGGACTTTTACAACTTCCAGACTCCACCAAGTGAAGAACCTAGATCTACGAGCACAAACACACTGGAGATACTGGACACTCAGGCAATCACTGCCCTGAGATGCTTGAGGATGTAACTACTGGAGTAACCCAATTGTGGAAGTAATTACTGACGTTCTGCCGGTCAAGAGAGGCGATCCAGGACGCCCCGTCATCCCGATCTCCATCGGCATGGTGGACTTCCCAAAAGCACTCTGCGACTTTGGCTCCAGCGTCAACATTATACCCAGGGTACTCTATGAAAAATTCTTTACACATCCTTTATTAGAAACAGCCATGTGTTTGTAGCTTGCAGATCATACGCTAAGTTTCCCAAAGATAATATTGAAGAACCTCTACGTCTGAGTTGGTACCTTATATGCTCCAGCAGACTTTGTGGTGATAGAGACTGATACTGATGAGAGGGCACCCATCATCTTAGGGAGGCCATTCCTAAACACCTCAGGAGCTGTCATCTACGCTAGTGCTGCCAAGATCAGTTTCTACATCAAGGGGAGGAATGAGACGTTTTCCTTCACGAGCAAGACTACACAAATCTCAGAGCAATCCTGACATGAACCAAGGAAGAGGACCAACAGGAGGAACATGAACAAGCAAATGTGGACCGAGTCAGCTAAGATGGTCACTGCAGTTCAAGGAGGTCAAGATCGTCGACTCAAGTCACCATTCCTGACCAAAAAGGACGACCCAGTCACCTATCAGCTCCTATTCGGAACCATGACCCTAAAACTGACATACATTCAGCTCCAGATGGCAGATCAGACATTCTGAAAGATTTTTAGGTTATTGATATGGGAGAAGATGAGTACGATCCACCCATCATCCTTGGAAGACCGTTCCTCAGCACCGTTAAAGCAATCATCTACATTGGAACTGGAGAAGTCCACATGCACTTCCCCTCTGAGAAGATACGCCGCTATTTTACTGACCCTAACTATATAGTTGAAGACCCTAAGCAGGTCAGTACAAGAAGAAGATGACGCAACCGTAACCAGAAGAGGCAAATCATCAAGGACGGATGGGCAGACTATGAAGGAGAAGTAGTAAGGTCTGAAGACATACAACTTGAACAGAACTGTCCTGAGGAGACCGTAGCATCGAGTCAGGTGTGGAGAGAGAAGATAGTTATACACGAAGAGCAGGCGCCGCCGGAACCACCGACTACGCCATCCAGCGAATCCCAGGACGACTGAGGAAACGGAGAGTCCCGTTCGGAGGACTTAAAAACACTGAATGCCTTGCCAAGAGGTAAACTTGGTAGTTATCTTTTTCCTTTCAATTATTTAAAATAGTTTGCTTAGTTAATCAGGTTCACATCATCTTGAAAAGAAAATAAAAATGTTGAAGATAGTAAGCCCCATGTGAGTATGCTCATGGTATAAAACCCATAAGTACATTCACTGTGGTGGCGTAAAAATAAAATAAATATATTCCTGTCCTATAAAAATGAAAATATAAAAATAAATTTATGATCCTACCAAAGAGAGTAATATTTATTGAGGAGGCTCAACATGATAAAGGCTAGATATTTATGCTAACACTTAACTAGTTCCACAAAGCTTTGTTGTCTATTTGAGCTCCATAGAATTCAAGGATCAAAGAAGACTAGCAGACGGAGGACATCCTAACCGCTGTCAGGGTGCTACCGACATTCAAGTACACCTCCGCCACCTGCTAACTACATTAGAAGAAATTATGTCAAAATCCAGCTTGGGGGAGAGCACCCCCATTTATCCAGCTAACTGTTCTACTCACGTTTATATTTTCCTCAAATAATAAAAAGATGCATAATCATAAAAACCCAAATAAAGATTTTGTGCTTATATATATATATATCTTTGCTTAGTTTGCTAAATAAATAAATAAATAAAATTTGCTATGAACCCTCTTGATAAGCTCTCATATGGAAATGATGAATAGTTGCTCTGCCATGACTAGTTCTCAAAATTGAAATCTCTCTCAAGTTTAGGCATGACTGTTATTAATTAAGATTTGTTCTAAACCTGAACTTGTGGGAAGAGTACTTGATCTAAAGTCTAAGTTGTTAACGGATATGATATGGGAAGGTTGAGCTGTTGTTTATCTGTTCCTAGAGATGCTAGAATTCTGGAGAATTTTATCTTTGAAATTCTTTAAAATGTTACATGATGAGTTCTTGTATGATGAGAGTTTAAATTCCTACCACAGCCATATATACATGCTTGCTAGACTTTGAGCCACACATTTATTTTTTACTGCATATGAGTATTGAGTGTGGTCAAGCTGCGTAGACCCTTAGGAGCTTGTCATGTGGTTAAGTCAAGATTCACTTACACGTTCACTCACACATGCTGCTTCTACTCCAAAAGTACGCATCCACATATATCCACCCATTTCCATACCTAGAACCACCCAAAAATATTCTACTCCTAATCCGGGAGAGAATAGCCAAAAACATTCTCCTATTTCTGTTTCCCCTGTGAAATAAATGCTCAAGTTATCTTGGTTACTACCACTTGCTACATTATTCTAAGAGATGAGTGCTCTAAAAAAAGAGAAAAAAAGATACGAGGAAATAAAATGGGGCAAGTGCCCGGAACCTCGAAAGAATGAAAAAAAAGTGAGACGAGAGGTAAAAATGGACAAGTGTCCGATAGTAGAATTAGGGGTACAAGATACCCACCTGAGAGAAAAGAAAAAAATGAAAATATAGAGCATCTCATTCTTCTCAAAAAGTTTTGAAAGAGCAAGAAAGGTATGTATCCCCTCAAAAGAGCACAAGTAGAATTAGACTTTCACCATTGTTATCACCATCATTACCATGCACCATTCATTCGCCACACATGCACATCTTGATTTGACTTATTGACTTGTTCTTCTGGATCCATGGTTTGACTATGCAATAAATGTCTTGTAAGTATGTATTAGCTGTCTCCCACCTATGAGCTCCAGATATCAAAAGCCTTATTAGAGTAGGGTGAGAGAGAAGGCAATGTCACTATGCCTCATACCAAAAATACCACATACTTTGAGAGAAGGCATACACCTTTATTGCCTTGGTAAGGATCCAGAAATACCACAAAAGAGAGACTAGAGAGAGTCATACAAGGAATCTCTGAGTTTTATTTGAAAATCTACAAAAACTCTAGAGCTATAGCTGATCAAGAATAAGAGACATGGTGCTTGACTAGACCGTTCTATCTTTTAACTGCTCAAGATAGAAGTGACGGTTACAAGTCCCATGGTAAAAGGTAAAACAAGTAAGTTTTCAGTCTTCACAGTTTACTCTAACCTAGAGATGAGATCTTGTTTGAACGCATGTGTATCTTTAAGGCATGAAACCACTGCAGAAACTCTTGAGTTCAGCTTTGCTCAGGGACGAGCAAAGGTTAAGCTTGGGGGAGCTTGTTGACGGTCCTTAATGCTCATATTTAACCATCAATTAATCATGGAAAAAGGATCCAAATGCAACCAACACCTAGACTTAGGGTTTTATCTGACAGAATTCCACGAGATTTGGTGTTTGTCTATTTCTACAGGGGGTTATCAGGAAATATGGAGGAAAGGCCCACACGTCGGGTTTACATAGAGATATTAACATGCCGCGCAATTTTCTATCATCTAGAAGACTCCAGAAGCCACGGGAACAAACAGGAAGCCGAGAGGGCTCAGGGACAGGGCGCCCGCCCTAATCTCCTGGGCGCCCGCCGTCACATAGAGTCCAATCAGGACTCCCTTTCAGGATATTGCTCCACCGACCTAAAGGATCAAGGATAACCATTCAATCAATGTCGGTTTGATCCAATGGCCTAGATTCATTTGAAAAGACTATATAAGCAAGGCCCCCTGGCCCCTGGAGATCATACCTCTTCTACAGAATCAAAGCTAGGGTTCCAATTCTTCATCCAAGTAGAGAGGATCCCTCTAGTTCATCTAGTTCTACCTCTAGTTCATCTAGTTCTAGTTTTAGCTCATCTAGTTCTAGTTCTAGTTCCTCTAGTTCTAGTTCTAGTTAGTTCTAGTTGTAATCTAGAAAATAGGGAGAGAGAAGAGGAGAGCGGAGGAGGCAGCCGAATCTGTCGGATCTTCCTCAACATTGTACTTTTGCAGCAACTGGTTCGTTCTTCATCGTTCTCCAGGTTCTTCAATTCATAATTCCTGATTTCTCTAATTACTTTTATTTACATTCAAGTTATTTATTGGATTCCCGCTTGCATCAAGTGCTCTAATCTTTGAAACATTAGTGTAGTAATTAATAGATTAGACGTGGTGTTTAGTCTTGCAATTACCTGGAATTGCACCCAATCCTGCGGATTGTTGTGGTAGCCCTAGGGTAGTGACAGCCCTAACAGTCGACGTATTCCACCTCGTTCAGATCGGTGTTTGTAGGACCGTAGTCAGACCTTCCTAGCCCCCTTCTCATCTCTTTCTGTGGTTAGTGCTCTGATGTCCCGAAATAGATAATCTTAAAGTAATTCTTGATTCTTAGATCAACTAGAGAACTCTCAGGAAACTTCCTCTCTTCCCACCAAAAATAATTATATAGTTATCCTTGGGCGATCTTGGATCTTAATTAGTACACTCACGTTCTCTGTGGAAAATCGATACTCTGGAATACTCCCGGGTGAAAGCTACATCGGTATCCGTGCGCTTGCGGATTTTTTTGTTTGCGTTTAAAATACCCAAGAATCACCTCGGGCGAAAGGGTAAATCACGACTCACAGTGAAAGTGTACAGCCTCTGCAGAGTGTAAAACTGATATATCAGCCGTGCTCACAGTCACGAGCGGCCTTGGACCAATACAGAATAAATAATCACTAATGGCAAATTATCAAATGTTATTATTGTTAATATGTTGTTTATGCTATTCTTTATTCACTTTACCTGATCATGAGTTTATTATGGGTCTTGACAACTTGATGCTACTCCTATGCTAAAATTGTGACAACTAAAAGCTACATGCAGTTGAACCAGTGTCTAACCTTTGAGCCTCATGAACCCCCTGTTATACTTGTTCAGTACGAGGTGTACTTACACTTGTTTATTTTCTTTATTTGGATAAAAATCCCAGATGGGTAACAGATGGCATGGGTAATGACTACTACCAGTACTTCCCTGAGGATTTCTAGTCTTGTGGTCAACCAGTTGACGTGCCTGTGTGATGGAGCTTCCATGCAAGAGTTATCTTTTATTTTCCGCTTTATTTGTGTGAAGACTCTGAGTTATATCGTTATGTAATAAACACTTGTGATGATACTCCCTATAATTTCTCGGCTTATGTGTGATTGATCTCTGGGCACACAAAAGGTTTTGCATTCAATTTTATCCTTAAAATTGGGTGTGACAAATTGGTATCAAAGCCGTGTTGACTGTAGGACGCAAGCCTAGATAGAAATGGTCGTTTTAGTTGTCTTTTCTTCTCTTTATTCATGCTTACCATCTTACTCTTGTTATTTGCTAAAATTTTTATGCTTCTACCATCTCACTCTATTATGAAATTATTGCTTCTAATCTAACTTCTCTCCGGTCTATTCTATAGATGGTTCGTGCCAACAAGACCGCTCGTATCTCCACTGGAGGGTACCACCCACATCGTTACCAATATGAGCCTATGGAGCCACAAGAGGAGAGTTCACCGGAACATGAAGAAACCCCACCACCTTCAGATCAAGTATCTGAGCCAGAGCTATCGCAAGTAGAGTCTGAACCAGAGGAGGAGCCCCAGGAGGTAACACTAATTTCTGATGATGAAGAAGAAGGTGCTCCCGGAGGAGGTCAACCCCCATCACCGCCGCAAGATGGACCTGCTGAAGATGATGAGTCCCCTCCCATAGGGTGGACTAGAAAGGTGTACCACAAGGCATCGTGCAACGCTCCGTCGCATCACCGGCTGGTGGGAATGTTGGAGACTTACTTCTCTGACTGGGATGCAGCTGTGGAGTATTCATGCATCGAGTATACACACCCCCTGGAGAACACCTACTGGAAGTCCAAGGTGCTGATCTTTCCCAAGGATGTGGAGAAAGATGCATACATGAAGGACAGGGGCTACCGTCATGATGGACATAGAGCTACTATGGAAGAGAGCATGGAGGAAGCAGCTTTCACAGCATGTTTATTCCTCCGTGAGCAACGTTTCGGTAACATGCGGTGGGATATACACCGTTATCTACCCCGCCTGGAGCCGGAACAAGGATGGGGAATGCTGGAGCCAACAGATTTGGACCCAGTCTCCCGAGTGATGGTGTACTTTGCTCATGAGATGGTGGAAAAGCATCTGAAATTGCAAGACATGGTGATAGCACAAGGAAAGGCTCTCAAGAGGTGCTACAAGATGATTGACGACCATCGTGAGAGGGAAGGACAGACCAAGATCTATGGAAAGCTCGACTATGGACCACGCCCTTAGAGTTGGATGTCCCTAGTTTGTAATAAGCCGCTAGAAGCGCAAGTGAGTCGAGTCAAGTTAGTGTGGTTTGCCTTTTGTTATGCTTAGTTGCTTTGTTATTATGTTTATGAGTGAGTTGGATCTTTGTAATGAGTGCTGGGACTTTGTAGGCATGTCTACAAGTTCCATAGTTTAGGCTATTAAGGATTAAGGTTTAATGAATAAATAGTCGGGTTGGTATATGTGTCTTTCCTGTTTCGTTTCTTTAAACCAATCTGTCTTAATAATTCTACTCAGACAAATCGGTTCGACCAAAAATTATGAAAATTTTATGAGAATAACTAGACTTAAGCATCTTTCCTATGCCACTGGAATCACCTTCTTATCTGATCTGGGCCGAGAGATATGAATGTTGAAAACAGAGGTTCCTGTGCAGTTTGAGTTCTGAGACAGTTTCGATTCAAGACAATTTATGGCTAATTTAATGACTGAATCTGAATTTGTGCTATAAATAAAAGTTGTAGACAATTTCTTAAGCTTTCTAACCATCAAAGTTTAGCCTCTGTTGGACCTTTATATCTCAAGTTATGATCGTTTTACTGAACTGCTGGCACTGGACTCACTCAGAAAATTTTCAGAATTGCAAACTTTTTCTTGAATGTCTATAATTTGGGAGATTCTAAAGTTCTGCATGTTATGACAGATGCCGCCAAGAGGTAGAGGACGTGGAAGGGGTGTTCCACTCAACCCACCTGCCACCATCGAACAGCTACTAGCAGTCCAGACGCAGCTCATGGAAGCCCTGGTGAACAACCAACAGAATCATCCAATCGGAGGGGCGCCACCGCGTGATAAGCGGGGTGAATTTTTGAAAGGTCATCCCTCTGTGTTCACACACGCCACTGATCCACTGGAGGCAGATGACTAGCTTCATGCAGTGGAGAAGCAACTCAACATAGCACAGTGTGATGATAGGCAGAAGGTGTTGTTCGCATCTGGACAACTTCAGGGAGAAGCTTAGACATGGTGGGAGTCGTTTGAATATGGACGACCTCCCAATGCACCTGCTATCACATGGCTAGAGTTCAAGGAGAACTTTAGGTCTTACCACATACCAGAAGGGTTAATAGAACTGAAGGCAGAGGAGTTCCGGAGTTTGAAGCAGGGATCTATGACAGTTCCAGAGTACCGGGACAAGTTTGCTCAATTGTCGCGCTATGCTCCCAATGAGGTGGCTAATGATGCTGATAAACAGCGCGTCTTTCTAAAGGGATTGTATGATGGGCTCCAACTCCAACTGATGTCCAATGAATACCCCAACTAACAGACGCTTGTGAACCGTGCTATCGTAGTGGATAACAAGCGTAAGGAGATGGATGCTAAGAGAAAGAGGATGCAGGGACAGGCCTCTGGAAGTAATACTCGTCCACGCACCAACCAGCAGCAAGGTTCTCAGCAAAGGTACTAGGGACCACCTTCATAGTGGAATCGTGGTCAGTATCCCTAGCGCAATCAGTTCCAGCAACGCCCGCAGAACCAACAGAATCAGCAGTAGGGCAACCAGCAGACATCACGCCAGGGTATGCCTAGCAACACTCCAATGAAGACTAGTGCCCCCAATACCCCAACAAGTGTTTCCGCTGTGGTAAAGAGGGTCACCTATCGTATCACTGCCCCAAAAAGCAAAATCAGCAGACCCCCCAGAAGCAGAATAGCCACCAGAAGTCAGCTCCTAATACTGGAAGGGTGAATCATGTCTTCTGAGACAGCACAGTAGGAACCAGAGGTCATGCTCGGTACGTTCGAAGTCAACTCTATCCCTGCATCTGCTCTTTTTGATTATGGAGCTTCGCATACTTTCATATCACAAGCATTTGTTAGAATACATAGCTTAACCTTATGTGCCATGAAGAATCCCATTTTAGTAAATTCACTGGGGGGAAGTATGCAAGCTTCTTATAGTTGCCTCCCACTTACTTTAACTCTAAGGGGGGTAGAGTTCAAGATATGCCCAATTGTGTTGAGAGCATCTGGTATAGATGTGATTCTAGGAATGGATTGGATGAAACAACAAGGTGCTTCGATTCAGTGCAAAGGAAAGGCAGTTGCACTAACAACACCAAAAGGGGACAAGATCTGTGTGGAAGTTGCAGTTCAGCCTCAGCCAACAGCTACAGTGAACCAGCTTGATAACAGTGTCAATCAGGAGGACTTGGTTGTTGATGAGTTCCCAGACGCGTTCCCCGATGATTTGCCAGGTATGCCATCTGACCGTGACATTGAGTTTATTATTGAATTATTACCTGGCACTACACCTATAGCTAAACGTCCATATAGAATGGGGGTTAAAGAATTAGAAGAACTTAAGAAACAAATAAAGGAGTTGTAGGAGAAAGGTTTCATTCGTCCTAGCTCTTCACCTTGGGGAGCACCGGTGATTTTTGTCGATAAGAAAGATGGCACGCAGAGGATGTGTGTAGACTACCGGTCACTCAATGTGGTCACAATCAAGAATAAATATCCATTGCCTAGAATTGATGATTTGTTTGATCAATTGAGAGGTGCTTGTGTGTTTTCCAAGATTGATCTTCGTTCTGGGTACCATCAGCTGAAGATTCGTGCCACTGATGTACCAAAGACAGCATTCACGACCCGGTATGGTTTGTATGAGTACACAGTGATGTCTTTCGGTCTGACCAATGCTCCTGCCTACTTTATGTATCTGATGAATAAGGTGTTCATGGAATTTCTTGATAAGTTTGTGGTGGTGTTTATTGATGACATATTGGTATTCTCCAAGACTGAGTGGGAGCATGCTGAGCATCTGAGGTTAGTCTTGCAGAAGCTTCGGGAACACAAGTTATATGCCAAGCTGAGTAAGTGCGAGTTTTGGTTGAAAGAAGTTTCCTTTCTAGGCCATGTTGTCTCTAACGGAGGAATAGCTGTGGATCCAAGCAAGGTGAAGGACATGCTCGATTGGAAACCACCTACCGATGTGAGTGGAATCCACAGTTTCTTGGGATTGGCTGGATACTACCGAAGGTTTATTGAGGGGTTTTCCAAGCTTGCCAAACCGATGACAGCCCTGCTTGAGAAAAACGCCAAGTTTGTGTGGTCTGATAAGTGTCAAGAAAATTTTGAGGAGTTGAAGAAGAGATTGACTACAGCCCCAGTGCTAGTGTTGCCAGATCCAAGTAAGAATTTCTCCATATACTGTGATGCATCCCGTCTAGGACTTGGGTGTGTTCTTATGCAAGAAGGAAGAGTAGTGGCATATGCATCCCGACAGTTGAGGAAGCATGAGTTGAATTATCCCACCCATGACTTGGAGTTAGCCGTAGTGGTTCATGCCTTGAAGATCTGGAGGCACTATCTTATCGGTCATAAGAGTGACATATACACAGACCATAAGAGTTTGAAATATATATTCACACAGTCAGGTCTGAATTTGAGACAACGATGGTGGTTAGAGCTGATCAAGGACTATGATTTGGAAGTACACTACCACCCTAGGAAAGCAAATGTGGTTGCAGACGCCCTAAGCAGGAAGAGCTATGCCAACGAGGTGCAAATAGCCACTATGGCTGAAGAGTTGTGTGTGTTGACGGTCCTTAAGTACTAAAATTAATAATCAAATAAACATGGAAAAGGGTCCAAATGAAACAAACATCTAGAATTAGGGTTTTATCTGACATAATTCCATGAGCTTTGGTGTTTATCTATTTCTGTAGGGGGTTATCAGGAATTATGGAGAGAAGGCCCACATGTCATGTTTACAACGAGATAATTACGTGCCGTGTAATTTTTCTCAATCAAGAAGAGTCCAGAAGCCACAGGAACAAACGAGACGACGATCGGGCTCGGGGGCAGGGCGACCGCCCACCCCCCTTGGGCGCTCGCCCTGGGTTGGACTCCAATCAGAACTCTTTTCGGGGACCAAGCTCCACCGACCTAAAGGATCAAGGAAAACCGTACGATCAATGTCGGTTTGATCCGACGGCCCAAATTCACTTGTAAGGACTATATAACCAAGGCCTCTCCACCCCTGGGGGAGAGAAGAGAAGAGAAGAAATCATTATCAGAGGTAGCCATCAAAGTTAGGGTTTAGAACTTCTCTCCCACAGAGAATTAGAATTAGCTACTCCCTAATCCTTCAAGTTTAGAGGTTTGATTAGATAGCAATTAGAGAAGTAGAGCACTATGCTCTGGACTCGGATCTTCGGTAATAAAGATTGGTATTATTCATATCTTTCTCTAATTCTTTGTTCTAATTGCATTATGTCTCTAATTATTATGTTCTTAGTTTGCTCTAGTTGTATATTTGATATAGTTATGATTGATAATGAGTTTATGTATAAGTTTGCAAAGCGCTTAGCTCTTGACGCGAGGGAGTTAGGTGATAGATCACATGTGAGCGTGGTGCTTAGATGTTATTTATCTGCAAATGTATCCTATTGGCTGGGTCGTGTGGTAGTTCGCGATAGTGACAACTTCGTTGATTCTTATATAGTCCACCCTCCGTTGATAGGACAGGCAGAACTGGTATTGTGGAGTAAGTCTTGCGATGCTCTGATTTACTTTAGCAATGTTCCTTATACATGAATGAAGAGTCTTTGATGCTATATATGATCTTGTAGATAACTAGAGTAGATTATGACTTAGTAGATAGTAGATAACTTAGAGTCCATTCTCTATCTAATCCGACATCACCTACATTTATGAGGAGTAGTCTATTTTCTAATCGCTGTGTTATTTACCCTTGAACTCATAATTCATTATCATTATCTTTATGGTTTACCCCCTGCTAAAGTAAGTGACTGTGTGACGAGTTTTTCATTAGTAATCATGTTCTTGCAAGTTTATCTATAGTCTATGCCTTGATAGATTTTGCCCTTATTTTAATTTCATCCCTTTTGTTCTCTTAAGCAAAATTATAAATAACGATACCTGGAATACTTATCCAGGTGAAATGCTACAATGAGGTGTTTTATCTGTGCGCTTGTAGATAGAATAGATTATTTTCTAGAGAGCCTTTACATTTATAAATACCTTTGTACACTCTGGCACCATGCTGGGGATGACAACCTAGTATCTAAGTGGTGTTAGCTAGTGTCAACAAGCATTTCTGGCGCCGTTGCTGGGGAGCAAAAGGGTAACACATAGGAACAGTAAGGAAAGTCAGGAAATCAGTCAAGGTTATTCATATAAAATATTAGACTAGACTATAGAGAAATAATTCCATAAAACAGCTACTAAGTGAGAAATCATAACAAGGCACCTCTGCTTTGGCAGGTTCACCCTGTTGTTTTTCTATGTTTATATTGTTATAGAGGGTATATCAGGATTGACTTTGGGTACATTCAACTCTTCATCATCAGAACCAAAGCAATCAAGAAAGAAAGAAGAAGCTAGCTACCAATTGCTGAAGCTATGACACAGAAGACCCTACAAGAATTCTCTGCTCCTAGTCTTGAGAAGATTCCAACTGGTCCAAGATTTGCAGTAGAAGGAGGAGTACCCGAGTTTGAGCTCAAGTCAAGCCTCATCAATTTTGTATAAGCTACACAATTCAGTGGAAAGGCACATGAAGATGCTAGTGCACACTTGCAGAATTTCTTAGAGATTGGAAGCACAATCCACATCAACAGAGATGACAAAGACGTCATACTGCTTCGCCTCTTTCCATTCTCACTAGAAGGAAAAGCGAGGAAGTGGTTCTACACTCATCAAGATAACATCAACAACTGGATAAACTTGTCAGATGCCTTTCTATCAAAGTTTTTCCCTATGGGCAAAACAACTGCCTTAAGAGGAAATATTGTCAATTTCCAACAACAGAAGACAGAAACCATTTCAGAAGCATGGGAGCATTTTCAAGGATACATATCAGATTGTCCTCACCATGGAATGGCCACATGGTTACTTATGCAGACCTTCTACCATGGATTATCCCAGAAGGCTCGTGAGTGCCTAGATGCATCTGCTAAAGGATCATTCTTGGAGCTTACAACTGGAAAAGCAGAGATACTTTTGGATAAGATAGCAGAAAACCAAAGCTGGTTCCAAAATAAAGCTCAACAATGTTATCAAACTGAAGAAATACCAGAAGAAGTAAATGCATTATCAAGTAAGATGGAAAATTTGCTCCATTGGATTAACCAGAGGGCCAAGTTCAAAGAAGATCAAATGGCCATTGAGACAGCATACAAATATCAACCTACCTCGAGTCAACCCAATTGTAAAGGTATGAATTCAGGTAATACTTTCAAGCAACTTTCATTAAAAGAGATAATTGCTCAACAAACTAAAATTAATGATGAAGTTAAACAAAGGCTAGATACCAATGAATCATCTCTAAAAGATATACACAATAAAATGGATTTTCTATTAACCGCCTTTGATGAGCAAAACACTCTTAATAAAAGGGTAGAGCTTAAATTAATAAACTTAGCTGCTGCAATGCCTGTTGCTACTAACATTGAGTAGGTAAAGAACATAACTACTAGAGGAGGCAAAGCCACCAGAGATCCCCATATCCAAAAGAGAAACAAAGAACATCAGCACCAGTGCAACCAGGAGTGATAGAAGAAGAAAGCCCAGTTGAAGCAGAAGATCTGCTACAACCACCAAGAACTAGAGAAATGAGGAAAGATTTTTATGACACCAACTACTTGCCAGAAGAAATAGAGGACTGCAGTCGGATGAGCAGTTTGGTAAGTTTGTAGAGGTCATTTAGAAATTATATGTCAACATACCTCTACTTGATGCCATACAGGTACCTACATATGCAAAGTACATCAGAGATATTCTTAACAAGAAGAGACCACTGCCCACCACTGAGGTTATCAAGCTGACAGAAGAATGTAGTGCGGCCATCCTCAATAAACCACCAAAGAAGAAGGAAGATCCAGGATGCCCCACTATTGATTGCTCGATCGGAAACCAACACTTCAACAATGCACTTTGTGATCTCAGAGCAAGTGTCAGTGTGATGCCAGCATCAGTCTACAAAAAGCTTGAGCATGCAACCCTAGAACCAACATCAATGTGCCTGCAACTAGCAGATCAATCGGTTCGACACCCGCTGGTTATCGCCGAGAACATTCCAGTCAAGATCAGAGATTTCCTGGTGCCAGTAGACTTCGTAGTACTGGACATGAGTCCTGACTCAAAAGTGTCCATCATCCTTGGAAGGCCATTTCTGAGCACTGCCAATGCCCACATTGATGTCGGGAAAGGAGAAATCAAGTTCAACATAAACGGAAAAGAAGAACACTTCACATTCAAACCCAGACCAGAAAGAGACCCTACAGTGAAGGAAGTTCATGAAGAAGAACCACTGGAGACACCATCTCCAGAGGAAGGAAATTTAGAAGATTAAAAGATTTGAAGGTCTAGCTTGGGGGACCTAAAAATCCCAAACCCTCGCCGGGAGTTAAATCGGTATTTACCCACATTGTTTAAATTCTTGCATAATTAATTCTTGCATTAGTCATATTTATTCATAGCATTATTACAATAATGAAAAGCCCCGTATAAATAATATTTGTGGTGTGTTACAACCTGTGGGGGGTATAAACCCCTATACCCTTACGGCTAGATTTGGGCCAGGAGGCTTGGCCCATTACGAGACAAGTTCGAGGCTTGATCCGACAGCTCAGAGTTTCGTGCAAGGAAACAGGGCGTGGAGATCAACCAGGATTCTAGTCGGTTAGAATAGAAATTGATATCGAACTATCTATGGCAATTGTAACCGACTAGGATTAATTTCCAGATCTGTAACCCTGCCCTCCAGACTATATAAGGAGAGGCAAGGGACCCCCCTAGATCATGATTATTCTCTCAACACAAATCAATACAATCAGACGCAGGACGTAGGTATTACGCCAACTCGGCGGCCGAACCTGGATAAAAAGCTTGTCCGTGTCTTGCGTCACCATCGAGTTCATAGTTTGCGCACCGTCTACCGATAAACTACTACCGTGGGCATACCCCAAGGTAGACTGCCGACCAGCTTTCGTCGACAGTGGCGCGCCAGGTAGGGGGTGTGTGTACAACTTCTCCGGCGAACAAGCTGGTCATCATCCCGGCTTCCGCGGCTGTGCCCGAAGGCCTCACGTTCACCGTCGGCCAGATCACGTGGATGACGCGCGGCGGCAGCCCCACGACCACGGTTTCGAAAGGAACCCAGATCCAATCTGGGATGACAGCGGCGTCAGCTCCGACCACGCAGATGCTGGCACCGAGCACCCGACCACTGCTTCCGCACTACAAGGGAAAGAAGATCGATGGCTCGGACCTTTTCTGAGCCCTTGATCGCGCTGATTTCAAGCTTCTCGAAGCTTCCCGATTAGTAGATGGGATCTCGCGCCAGCCTGATCAAGTCGCACCGACGGATTTTTTCAACTCCTACCGGCCAACTCGTGTCATCACACACGAACGGCTGGGAACGTCTCTGACGATAACCTCCACCCCCTCGGGACGGTCCGTCAAGCTCGAGGCTGATCCGGAGGAAGGTTATCCTTGCGGTCTGAACAACTCGGCCTCTCTCTACTCGTGGCACATCCAATCCCTTTTAACAAGGCTGGTTGGTTGCCAGAGTGGAGCGGTCGACCAGCTCGTCACTATGTCAACATGGTGACGATCCGAGAACTACGGGACGGCCAGGCTTCCAGCACAAATTCGAGCACTGGTTCCGTTCCCACTGAAGTCATAAACTACGAGGACGAGGACTACGACCTGGACTTACCACCGTATCCTCAGGTTTCTCTTGCTTCCTGGTCTTTCCACCTCGGCGTGGAGACCTCGTTTTCAACGTCAGCGCCGACGAGCCGGCCGTCGACGGAGAAACAGACGAGCAGAGGCAGCTCCGCGAACAGCGCAACGCTGACCGCGCCCGACGACGCGTGGACGAGGAACACCAACTCCCACCACATAACCTCACCGACGCTTTCGATATGGTCGGGGATCAGCCAGTCTACAAAACACCAAGCGCAAACGTGGCTATTGCCATGGCCAACTTAGATCGACTCCCTGATACTCCCGAATGCCAGGGCGTCCGATCCAGCGTTCGAGCACACCTGATCGCCGCAATGGGACAGACAGCCACCCTGCTCAAAAGATTCCAAGCTATCTCCTACACAGAGGTCACCTCCGACCAGACTCATCGCAGCCGGACCTCACCACAACCCAGCCGGCACCACCGCAGCCGTTCCCCCAACAATCATCGAAAAGATTCACGACATGACGATGGCGGTCGGGATGCTGGAGGCCATCGCGAGCAGAATCGTGGGCGTGGTCATGAAGTAAACCAGCACAGGGATCTTCGATACAACATCTCTCCCAAAGACGCCCGAGACCGCATCAACAGGCGCGCCACGGAGAGAGCAGTCCACGAAAACCTGCGTCGTATTGAGTACGACGCAACGCACGGCCCCCCGGGCCTGAGACAGTTCTCTTCACATCTCCGCCAGGTCGTATGGCCCCGCAATTTCAAGCTCGAGAAACTCAGAAAATACGACGGCAAGGAAAACCCAAAAAACTAGATCACTCTTTACGAGATCGCCGTCCGATCAGCAGCAGGAGACGAGCACGTCATGGCCAACTACTTCCCAGTAGTCCTCGACCAGGCTGGTCACCAGTGGCTCCTTGGCCTGCCCGAGGACTCTTTCGACTCTTGGGAAGAACTACGCCTGGTTTCATCGACAACTTCATCGCCACATGCGAGCAGCCCGGGAACATGTACGACCTCGAAAGGATAAGGGACAGGAAAAACGAGCCTCTGCGGGATTACATCCGACGATTCTCGGATATGCGCCTTAAGATCCCAAAGATTTCCCACGACGAGGCCATATCTGCTTTCATCAAGGTGCTACGCTTCCATGAAGCACTGAGGAACAAGCTGCTGCGCAAAAGGCCAACAATGATGGCCGAGCTCCTCGCCACGGCTAAAAATTACACTGACGCTGACGACCCAGAAAAACTCATCCGAGACGATGCGAGAGGTCCCGACCAGCCTCCTCGACGAGATGATAGTCGAGGTCGTTTTGACAACAGAAACCATCGTCGCCCCGACAACCGAGAAGGCTTGGACAGGCGGCGCGACAATCGTGACAACTTCAAAGGCAAGCGCCCTCGTGACCACGACCACGAGGTGAATATGGTCAAGCGTCCCAATGCGCGGCGAGACTACCAGGAAGACTACAACAAGACGTTGAAGGGACCATGCCAACTACATCCAAAATCCAACCACACAATGGAGGAATGTCGCGTCCTAAAAAACATCTACACACGGCGGGCTGCTCAAGACGACCCCGCCAAGAGACCGCCAGGAAGAATTCAAAATCCAAGGAGCACAAGGAAGTGCAGCTGGTCGAAGGCAGCCTCGAGAAGACGGCACTCATCGGGGCCAACCTGGACCCTAAATAGGAAGACGCGCTCGTCAGGTTTCTAAGGGACAACGTAAGCGTTTTTGCATGGAAACCCGCAGACATGCCCGGCGTCCCACGAAACCTGATCGAGCACTCCTTAAATGTCTCGAAGACCGCAAGACCCATCAAGCAAAAGCTGCGACGGTTCGCTCGTGACAAAAAGGAGGCTGTTAGGACAGAAATAACACGGCTTCTAGCAGCCGGATTCATAAAAGAAGTGTATCATCTCGATTGGCTCGCCAATCCGGTTCTTGTACGCAAAAAGAATAATAAATGGAGAATGTGCGTTGATTACACTGATCTCAATAAACACTGTCCTAAAGATCCTTTTGGTCTCCCTCGCATCGACAAGGTGGTCGACTCAACAGCCGGATGCGAACTCCTCTCTTTTCTAGACTGCTACTCTGGTTATCACCAGATCTCGCTAAAGGAAGATGATTAGATCAAAACATCTTTCATTACTCCTTTCGGCGCATACTGCTACACGACCATGTCCTTCGGACTCAAAAACGCCGGAGCCACCTATCAACGGGCCATCCAGCAATGCCTCCACGATGAGATTCGCGATGACCTCGTCGAGGCTTATGTAGACGACGTCGTCGTCAAAACAAGGGACGCAAGCACCCTAATCGACAACTTAGACCAAACCTTCAAGGCACTAAACAAATACAAGTGGAAACTTAACCCCAAAAAGTGCATCTTTGGGGTCCCTTCTGGTCTACTACTCGGCAACGTCGTCAGCCGTGACGGCGTACGACCGAATCCCTCAAAAGTCAAAGCAGTGCTCGATATGCGACCACCCAAGAATGTCAAGGACATTCAGAAGCTCACCGGATGTAAGGCCGCCCTCAGCCGTTTCATCTCCAGACTAGGAGAAAAAGGCCTTCCCTTCTTCAAACTCTTGAAGGCGTCGGAAAAATTCTCCTGGACAGAGGAAGCTGACGCTGTGTTCACCCAGCTCAAGACTTTCCTCACCTCACCGCCTGTCCTCACAGCGCCTGAGCCCAATGAAGACCTACTTCTTTACATTGCAGCAACTGACAGGGTCGTCTCCACGGCAATAGTGGTCCAGCGAGACGAGCCCGGCCACGTCTACAAGGTCCAGAGACCCGTCTATTTCATAAGCGAAGTCTTAAACGACTCCAAGGCCAGATACCCGCAAATACAGAAAGCTCATATATGCCATTCTAATAACGTCGAGAAAGCTAAAGCACTACTTCGACGGCCATCGGGTCCTGGTAACCACCAATTTCCCTCTTGAGGATATTCTGCGCAACAAAGACGCCAACGGCAGAATTGTAAAATGGGCAATGGAGTTATGCCCATTCTCCCTGGACTTCTAGAGCCGTACAACAGTTAAATCTTAGGCCCTGGTCGATTTCATCGCAGAGTGGACGGATCTTAACGAGCCTCCCGTTTCTGACGTCTCCGACCACTGGTCAATGTTCTTCGACGGGTCCTTGAACATCAACGGCGCCGGCGCTGGGATACTTTTCGTGTCGCCTAACAAGGACAAATTGCATTACGTCCTTAGGATCCTTTTTCCGGTGTCAAACAATGTCGCTGAATACGAAGCATGCCTACATGGCATACGACTAGCGGTTGAGTTGGGAGTCAAACGCCTCTACGTCCACGGTGACTCCGCTTTGGTTATCAACCAGCTCAACAAGGAATGGGACGCAACCCACGAGAAGATGGATCTCTACTACAAAAAAATCCGCAAATGGGAATCCAACTTCTATGGCATAGAGTACATCCACGTGGTCCGGGACAAGAACCAGGCAGCGGATGCGCTGTCAAAGTTAGGGTCATCTCGGGCACAGATCCCGCGATGTGTTTTCGTCCAGGACATCCATGAGCCAAGTGTGGGCACAGACCTGGTCGAAAAGCAACCTATTGAGGCAATGCTCATAGACGACGCTACTCCGACAACCAATAGCCGTGATTGGCGCACCCCGTTCATCAGATATATATCGGACGGGTCAGGCTTTTAGGATAAAGCGGAGAATGACCGCCTCATTCGACGATCAAAGAATTACATACTGGTGGACGGCAAACTTTTGCGAAAAAATGCATGTTCTGAAGTGCAGCTCAAATGCATATCCCAAGATGATGGCATCAAGCTCCTAGACGACATACATGTCGGATCCTGCGGCAACCATGCTGCCTCCAGAACGCTGGTCGGGAAGGCTTTCCGAGCAGGTTTTTACTGGCCTACCGCTGTCACCGACGCAGAAAAACTGGTCCGACATTGTGAAGGATGCCAGTTCTTCGCCAAAAGGACCCACGTACCTGCTCATGAGATTAAAACTATCCCGTCATCCTGGCCTTTCGCCTGCTGGGGCCTCGACATGATCGGGCCATTTAAACCGGCCCCTGGCAACTTCAAGTTCGTCTTCGTGTTAATCGACAAGTTCTCAAAGTGGATCGAATACATGCCACTGGTCAAAGCAACCTCCGAGAAGGCTGTTGAGTTCCTCAATCAAATCATACACAGATTCGGGATCCCCAACAGTATAATCACCGACTTGGGTACTCAGTTCACTGGCACTACATTTTGGGACTTCTGCGATGATAGAGGCATAGTCATAAAATACGTGTCAGTAGCTCACCCATGAGCAAACGGTCAAGTCGAGTGCGCGAACGGAATGATCATTGATGCCCTAAAGAAAAGGTTGTACACCGAGAACGACAGAGCACCTGGTCGATGGATGAAAGAGTTACCGGCTGTGGTCTGGGGTCTCCGAACACAGACTAGTCGAAACACGGGGGTGTCACCCTACTTCATGGTTTACGGCACCGAGGCTGTGCTGCCGTCTGATATAACCTTCGGGTCTCCAAGAATTGAAAACTTCGACCAGTCAACAGCTGACAGCGCCAGGGAGCTCGAAATTAATTGCATGGAGGAAAAGCGTCTAAATTCATATCTTCGAACAGCAAAGTATCTTGTAGCCATCAGACGGTACCACAACAGGAACGTCAAGGATCGTTCTTTCATGGTCGGCGATCTGGTACTCAGGTGGAAAACAAGTCAGGAAGGAATGCACAAGCTATCCACCCCCTGGGAAGGACCCTTTGTGGTCGCCGAAGTCACATGTCCCACATCCTACAGATTGGCGTATCTAGACGGAACACGCGTGCCTAATTCTTGGCACATAGACAAACTGCGCCGTTTTTATCCATAAGTTCCAGTAACTTTTGCTTGTAAGTTTCTTATAATTGGCAATAATAAAAGTTTTCCTTTTTCGCTATACTTTGTTTACACGCAGAGCTTTCAACGAGAACAACAATGTCCTCTGCGACGGAGATTCTTAACGACTATCAATCAAACACAGTGATACATCACTCAGATAACTTTACAACGCTCAAAATAATGGTCATGACAAAATCAAACTTTATTACAAACTTTACATACAAAGTTTACAATAAACACCCTGACGGGCGGTCACTAGTCTACTCCTACAGACTATCCTACTGGCCTACTGCTCGGGCTGATCACCCGCCTGGCCTTGCTGCCTGGACGAAGGGGTCGGGGCCACCGGCGCCTAGCTGGTCGAGACCGCAGGCGTCGACCGCCCATCTCCGGCAATAGACGCCCCCGACAACTCCCTGGCCGACCTGTCTGAACCCGGCTGGTCGGGGGGAGTGGCCGTCCCACATAGGTTGATGTTGCCGATCACCGACGACGACAAGTCTAGCAGACCAGCCCGAAGGTCGTCCGCCTCCTGCGGGCCGACTTCCTTGGGGTACCCCCTCTCTAGCCTGGACAAGTCGACCAGGGGATAGTGGGCACACATCATGCTAAGGACATGCGCGCCGGCGAACTCCCCGGCGTCCTTCACGAACTGCTAGAGCCAATCCCACGCCCGTTGCGCCTTCTCGACTGGCGTCAGCTTCGGTGCGCGGGGCTAGTTTTCTGGAAGCTCGGGGCTGATCAAGTCCAGGATCAGGGCTACTCCTTTCCAAAGCCTAATGCAGTTAGTCTTCCAGGAGTCCCGATCCTTGACCATCTCGTCTAAGTGCTTCTTGGTATTCACCTTGAGCACTACAAATCAAGCAAGAGGTAAATCTAAGCACAATGAAAGGAACGTTGAGCAGCCAAATAAAGGGGGGCGGCACTGTTATTACCAGACAACTCCCGGTTCCTCTGGCCTAGCTCCTCCCCTGCTCGGCGCCCAGCCTCCAGCGCCCCGGCAAGCTCTCGGCCGAGCTGCTCTTTCTCTTGTCGGAGGCGCGCAACCGCTTCCTCCAAGTCTACAAGAACACTTTCCTTGTCAGCAGAACTAATCACACGGCTATATGCAGCTGCTCAGAGTGTGCAACTGACCTGTCCTCTGCCGATACTGATCGGCTAAACGCCGAGTAAGCTCGAGACGGCGCTATTCCTGAGCACCCATCTCGGCCACCTTCTCACCAAGGCCTTGTTCTCGGCCACAATGCCCTTGATTTGGTCGAAGCACCGTTTCTGGTACTTCACCGTTTTCATCGCGCCCTGCAAAGAACATATGTCGAACACAGGAGCACTGCACATAATTGTCGAGCAGCACACAGGACCACTTACCTTGACCTCATCCACGAGACGCTTGGCCGCGCGTTCCACCCTCGCGGCCTCTTCCGTCTCCGCGAGCTCCTCGTGTCCAATAAAGTGGTCCCCGCGTTGGCGCCACACGTAGACGTGCTGGCGGCCGTCACGGGAACAACCTTGGATCTCCTCCACGTCGTCGTCAGAGGTCACCTGGGGCTCCTCGTTTGCCGCACTGCCTCCGGCCGCGATCGTGGGCATCACTGGCCCCTGGTCCAGGCCAGTGGAGCCTACGGGCGAAGAGGCCCCTGCTCGGGGCGGTGTTGGGACTCTCCCTTCCCCGGCTGGAGGAGTCGGGACTCTGCCTTCCTCCCCCGCAATAGTATTCGGGGGAGGGGTCCTCGCTGACTTTTCATCCCTCGGCAGAGTGCTCGCCGTGGCACTCGCCGGGGCCGGTTGTTCCTCGGCGCCCGTAGCAGCGGCCGCTGCCGCAGGCTACTCCGTGGCCTGTGGCGCGGCGTCTCCAACGGCGGCAATAGGCTCGGCCGTCCTCTGTTCAGCGACCTGGTCGGGGTTGACGTCCGACGCCGCGCTAAACAATGAAAACGACATTTAAACAATGTCAGAGACAGCAACAAAAAAAAACAAAAAAAAGAAGAATGTCGCAGTATGAAAGTTAAACACTTACAGGTCAGATCGCCGGTGTGTTGCAGTGAACCTCCTCCTGGTCCTACCGGTTGGCGCCTGCGCTCCCGTCTCTGCGACGCGCGGTGCAGGAGGGTCGCTGGCCACCCGATCAGTGGTGGCCGGCGCTACGTCCGGTCTTCTGCGCGGTCTCCGGACCAGAGAAGGCGTGGCCTCCTCCTCCTCGTCGTCGTCATCGGTGATCCGGACGAGTCGACGGCGCTTCGGCGCCTGACTGCTCTCCGCCGGCAGCGCCTCTGCGGGGGAGGGGTCTGCCGCCATCGGCCTTTTCCCCGCCACCCTGTCCTCGGTGGTCAGGGCGGGGCGGGCCTGCTCCTCCTCACTGCTGGTGTACCGAGCACACCGAGCAGCGTCATCCTCCGACGGATCTTCCCCCGCAGGATTCTCCATCCCAGGTTCCAGTGACACGTACACTGTGCACCGGTCAACGTCTCCGATCTGCAAAAGTAACAACGACAAGTCAGCAGCTGGAAAGAACAAAAACTAAGGAGGCACAATCAGTAAGTAACGTTACCTTAGGTGCTGGTCGCCCCAGCTTGAAGGCCTGCACCCGATCACTACCACAGATGAGGCTCCCGTCCGCAAAGTTGAACAGCTCATTCAACAGTTGCTGCACCTCCGCCTTCTCCAAGATCTCAGGCATCATCCTGGTCGGGTCCTGGCTTCCAGCGTACTCGTACGCCAAGTGCACCCTCTTCTGGCAGGGCATCACCCGACGACAAACGAAGTTGCCGACCACTCCTAGCCCGTCCAAACGCGACCAGTCGATCAGCTTTATTAGGTCCGCTACTTGGCCGGTGAACTCTGGGCGGTCGGTCCTCTTCTCGGGGATGTACCCCACGTCGCAGAACGTGGAGCTTCCCGGCTCTTCCCTGACGTAGAACCACTTCCTGTACCATTCGGTGAGGGAAGTGTTCCATGGGCAGCTTAGATACCGGTTCTTCATCCCGTCACGAAGATTGAGGTATACTCCACCTGCAATCTTGGAGCCTCCAACCGCTCCCTTCTTCCTTAAACAGAAAAGATAACGGAAAAGATCGAAGTGCGGCTCTATGCCAACATAGGCCTCGCACAGATGAATGAAAGTGGAGATGAGAAGGATTGAGTTCGGGTGCAGATTGCAGATCCCGATCTCATAGTACAAGAGAAGCCCCTGAAGAAAAGGATGGACAGGAACCCCAAAACCCCTCTTGAGAAAATCTTCGAACACTAGAATCTCACCAGCGTGGGGGTCGGGGTAGCTCTCCCCCTCTGGCGCCCTCCAGCCGCCGAGCTCTGGGCTGTGCAGTAGCCCCATGTCGACGAGGTCAATGAGGGACTTCACAGTGCTTCGAGACTTTTTCCATTCCTTGGCCATCAGCTCGGCCCTCTTCTTGGAGTCGCTCTTCGCCATTGGTGATGCAGGAGTGACTGCGAGCTAGGAGGATGCAGGTGGTTGTAGAAGGCAAGAGCGGAAAGCTTGAAGGCAATGGCAGTGTAAGCAATGCGGGGGTACTGTCAGGATTTTATAAACCACAACTCCACCCCTCCCACTTCCCGCATTCTTGGGAAGTGGGCGGGCCCAACGGCGGACGCGGTGCTTCGGTTTTTAATAATTATCGGCAGTTAATGCGGCGGCCTTTTCGTATAATTGATGGTTTCCTTTTCTCAAACCGCGCAAAGGGCGGCTGCACAGTTACCAAGCGCAACTTTTCACGCAACCATCTGACATTACATCAGGAGGTCTCGTCACGTCAATCATTTACGTGGTAAGATTTTTTCAAAATATACAGACAAAAATTGGTGGAGGGTCAACATTCCTGTGGACTGTGCCGACCACCGAGCACAATATGCTCGGGGACTGGTCGCCCAGTCTGTCAACTCGGAAATCCAGGGACTGCACCGACCACCGAGCACTGTATGCTCGGGGATTGGTCGCCTAGTCTGCTAGCTCGGTAATCCAGGGACTGCACCGACCACCGAGCACTGTATGCTCGGGGACTGGTTGCCCAGTCTGCTAGCTCGGTAATCTGGGGACTGCACTGATCACCGAGTACTGTATGCTCGGGGACTGATCGCCCAGTCTGTTAGCTCGGAAGTCTGGGGGCTGTACCGATCACCGAGCATTGTACGCTCGGGGACTGGTCGACCAGCCCACCAAATTGATAAGTCTATCCGATAGTAAACGAGTATGAGATGCTCGGGGACTGGATAATTTTAATTTTTTAGACCTTGCTACAAGGCACATTCTTCGCCTTCCAGCAAGCTCGGGGACTACATCGGTACGATGCATCTGGCGATGAATCTCAGTTTCAAAATCTCTTTGAGGACTTTTCTTTTGACCCTGGCACCACGTGCCTACGTCACCTACTGCCACGCTCGGGGACTAAGTGGGTACACTTCACCTTGCGGTGAATTTGCTTATTTTATGGCACACTTTGCTATACAGAAAAGTAAAGTGGGCACACTTCATCGGAAAAGAAATATTTTTTCTCAAGAGCACCATGCATTCTTCGAACAACTGGCTTCTTCGATGATGATGTTGATCAAATGGCTTTAGATTTGGTCAAAATACTGTTGCAACTGTTTGGGCAACTTTCATGCTAATTGAAGACGTCAAGTTTCACTGGTCGAAGAAGCTCAAGACGGCGTGTTACTTCACAATACATGGTGCTCGGGGACTAGCTGTGGGGGTATAAACCCCTATACCCTTACGGCTAGATTTGGGCCAGGAGGCTTGGCCCATTACGAGACAAGTTCGAGGCTTGATCCGACAGCTCGGAGTTTCGTGCAAGGAAATAGGGCGTGGAGATCAAGTAGGATTCTAGTCGGTTAGAATAGAAATTGATATCGAACTATCTATAGCAATTGTAACCGACTAGGATTAATTTCCAGATCTGTAACCCTGCCCTCCGGACTATATAAGGAGAGGCAAGGGACCCCCCTAGATCATGATTATTCTCTCAACACAAATCATACAATCAGACGCAGGACGTAGGTATTACGCCAACTCGGCGGCCGAACCTGGATAAAAAGCTTGTCCGTGTCTTGCGTCACCATCGAGTTCGTAGTTTGCGCACCGTCTACCGATAAACTACTACCGTGGGCATACCCCAAGGTAGACTGCTGACCAGCTTTCGTCGACACAACCCATATTTATTAGTTATTATGGAGGCACAAAAATATTTTTCCATTATCATTTTAAATAAGTATTAAATTCTCATAGATTTTCCTGCATTATATTTAATTATAGCAACCTTCTAGAAGCATGACCCACACTCCTTGGGTCTCACATGTCATACACCACACCTCACATACATCCCATCACATTATTTGATCCACCAACATATCTCCACTAACCAGCACTTTTCCACCGGCCAACCACCACCCATGATCCATTATTTTGCGTGAGAATTAAGCAGAGAAAGGAGTGGAGAAAGGGCAGCCAGGATGGGCACCACAAGTGGGGGCCCGCCCACCTACCAAAGGAGCCCGCCCTACCCCCTCTTCCTCCTATAAATAGCCAGCATCTACCTCCATCCTCTCCACACAAGCTCTCCAGAAAACCACACAAGTTTCAGTTTCCAGAGAAGGAGCTCTTGTAGTGGAGTAAGAAGAGAGTAGAGAAGAAGAGAAGAGTGGGAAAGAAGTTGGTAGTTTTTGAGTGAGAGAGTGAGTTTCACCTAGTAACTAGTGATCCCGCTGTCCAAGCGGAAGTAAAAGTTGTTTAGGGGGAGGCTCTGCCAAAAGAGAAACTTGAACGACTAACCCCTGGACTACTCACAATCCGTATAGCTGACCACTAACATTTTCTCTCATATTTTCCACTAGTTGTGTTTTTTCCAATTTTGTTTATAGGATGTTTAAGAAGGTGAAGAACGCAGGGAAGGCTCTCAAGAACATTGGTACAAGGAGTTCATCCCGACACTCCTCACACCCATCAGAGATGAGCGTCGACCCGACACCCACACAAGCTCCGTCATCTTCATCTAATCAGCAAGTCAAGGTCCTTCTCAAGATAGGAGACCTAGGACTGAAGACCCAAAGGGAGAAGGAAGTATACCAGCAACTGAAGAACAAAGATTTCATTCACACCCCTACTCTTGATCCAATCTCACTACAAGAAACAGGTATGGACACTGAATTCGACTTAATTTTCTAGATGTTAGGTTGGACAAATTTTTGGAACATAACTGAGCTAGGTTCTCGACTTCTCACCCTCGAATTTCTTTGCACTTTACAATATTATGAGGGGGGAATTGTTTTTCGGATGCTCAAACAGGACATTATGTTGTCTTGGAGAGAATTGAGTGACCATCTCGGTTTCTCTTCAAGATGCATCCAGAACATTGACTCTGATTTACCCAATTTTGAGAGACACCAGTTCTAGAGAGAGATATCTAGAGATAGTTTTTATAGTCAAGCCCGAACCAGTGACATGGAACACCCCACTCTTAGGATGTTCCACAAATGGCTTGGGTACAATCTTTTCTATCGTGATGATATTAGGAAAGTAAGAGTAGGAGATTTGTAACTTTTATATGCTGCTATTAATAAAGTACCCACTTCACCTGTTACACTTTTGGTTTCTCATTGGCTTAGTATACCTAGTCTTCAGGGACCAGTAGGATGTACTTCACTTATCACTCGTCTAGCCTCTAATCTTCATTTGCTAGAAAACTCGTCATTGGAATTCATAGATGAGTTAAGAATTTATCATGGCTATGACACATTTAGACAAGCTCGGATGTTGAAGAAAGAAGGGAACATAATGTATATGCTATATGATAAAGGCAAGATTCGGTTACCTAACCCGAACCTTGGCCTCTACGTTGTTCAAAACTTTTTGATTGAGATTGCAGCAACACCCGTGAACCAGAGAGCTCCACAACGAGTGGCATCTGATAGGATGACCACCCACCGAGAACGCACCTGGTATGGAGCTGATCCCGGGCCAGAAGAAGCAGCGCACCTGCATTATTGTGACTACAACTCCCGAGTCCTTCGAGACCCATGGGTTCGACATGTGCAACCACAAGAGCCAACATAGGAGACATGGCTGGAGGGCCAAGATCACCAGTGGACAAACCCGCCTTTTCATATGGGCAGGTACTCCACTGATCCATATGGAGCTTCAGGATCCAGACCTCCGCCCCAATTTAATGCAGGACGATACTCCGACGCCTCCTACGCTTTCACGAATGACTACTACCAAGAGGTCGGTGCTTTCTTCACCCGTACCGACAACACTCTCCTCGACATACAGAACACGCAAGCAGAACATGGATGACTCCTGTAAGAGCAACAAAAATGGAACCAGGACCATGCCACTGCAGTACAAGAGCTGAGACAAGATACAACAACAATGAACGACAACATCACAACCTTGATGCGGTTCTGGAACATCGAGTAAGACCGACATCAACATCCAGCTTGGGAGAGTTCCTCCCCAATTTATCAAGTAAGTTTTTATTTGCCCTTCTTATTTATTCTTTTCTATTTTACTATTTTATCTTAAAAGAAAAAACTTAGAAAACCCAATAAATATTTTCTTGCTATAATTTACTGCATTTTATAAACATGAAAACAAAATAAAAAGAGTGTGTAGATAAGTGTGCTTTATTTATCTGCTAAGTTTAATCTCTAGAAAAATAAAAAAAAAAGACCAAAAAGATACATGATGGAAATGATGAACAATTGCTCTGTTTGCTTACTTTTAAGTACCTAGCTTTTATATTAAAGTTCTTCCAGGAATTACTAAAACTGAAATTACTATCTTTGGGAAGCATAAAACTAAAGCCTAGGTAAGAGGAAGGCATAATATAAAGTTAAGCTACTGTTTATCATGTTCCTACTACACTAAGTTCTGGAGATTTATTTTGAAAACTTAAAAATCACATGATGAGTTCCTAGCATAAATTGACTCCCAAGGTGGCGACGGAGTGTTCCACGGCGGCGAAGGAGTGACCCCCACCCGTGATGGTGGAGTGCAGCGGATGGAGGCACCAGAGTGATGGGAGGCGGCAAGCGAGGGCTCCACGCGCGGAGACAACCTCGCAACGCGCTTGGGCGGTTTGCCTCTGCGCCCGAGGTCATCTCGATCCACAGTGGCAGCGGTGATGACCTCTCATCGGAGGTTCCCGCTGCCCCACCAAGGCGCGTCAAAGTGGAGTCGTCGAGCGGAACCCCTAACAATAAGGGCAAGATGTAGGTAAGCAGTGCATTTCCGCTTTTCACCTAGGGTATACATGAAATCTCTAGGGTTTACATGAGTATATTTGTTTCTTTTCAGATTTCCAATTTTTACGCCTTAATTACCAGACAACAAGTTGAACTATCTCAGATTAAAATACAGTGTACCTATGTTTACTAATGTGCAGTCCAGTAGCTTAGAATATTCAGAAATGGAAAATTAATATAGATGTGATGCTAGGGTAGCTGTCCTATTTTTCAATTGCAAACTTGTAATTTTTATTTTAAATGAAAAAATTGGTGTTGCAATTAACTTATTGAGTTTTGGATAATGACTTGACAAATTAGCATTATTTCCTAATGATCTGTACTACCAGCTTGCATGCAAACCCAATCCTGGTGTAGAAGATCAAAGGGCAGTCATCCACCCCAACCCCAGCTTTGATGAATGTCACAGAACCGACCAAATTATAAGAGTTCAAGTGTAGAAACGATCAACTAGCAATCAAGTTTCCAGACTTGAGCCCATATAATCCCGGTAGTCAACTGAAATCACGAAGGACTTCAAACCAACTTGCAACAAACCAAGATCGTAATAGTTCAACATAACACAACGAATGTTACATAGTCATTCATTGCCATTGAAGCGGCACCACATTGGAGTTACTTAGTCATTACAACCCAAGTTTTAGAGTAGCGGAAGCAAAATAGTTTGCAACAAACATTCATTTCACAAGTTCTTGTTATAGCCAGAGTCTCATGCCATCCATCAAAAGCAACAGGTACGAAGTCGTTAGAGAACCGTGCCCAACGGTTTAGTCCTCATCCCTAGTGGGATGGAGACAGGTCTTGTAGAAGCCATCATAAAAGATATCGTCTGCAACAGGTGGGAAAAAACCTAGAGTACGAGCATGTACTTAGCTAGACTTACCTGTCTAGTAAAACATAAAAGACACCAAGGATCATGCAAGCCTGAGTATAAAGTGTAGTTGGCTTGACTCAACATTTTGCCACAAGCTTAAGTGGATACTACACCATATGTAAAAGCATTATATTAATCATCATTAGCCTACCACTATATTAGCACCTATACTAAGCACTTCACTTGATTAATACAAGCAATAATAACCATATCAAGTTCATCATATGTTCTTCCTTGCTATCATCAACATTATTCTCAAGAACCATTGTACTTAGTGGATGCTACGTTTGCCGCTGCTCTGTCAAGTTCTCACTGTCCGGGAGAGACGGCGATTCGAATCGATTCCTATCCAGTTGGAGGGTTATTGCTAGCACTCACCCAAGCATCCCCCGTCGGAGAGCAAACGGGTCACCTTTGGTACGACTCAGGAATCACGGCTCCGATCAGCGCCGCACTCCTAGGGCTACCACTCTGCCAGGGAGGTTAGGACTTTTAACTCACCTGCCTTCGGTCTTACGCCAATGGTCCCCCGCACACCGCACTTCCTCCGGTAGTGCGCACTTTATACTAGCCGGTCTTCCGGCCTGAGTCATACTACTTGGCTTCGTGGTCGGAACAAGTTATCCGGCCAACAAAGTGTCAGGCATGCGTTCAACATGACAAGAGGACGTACAACGATTAGTCCTTAGCTGCCACAGACGAAGTTACTACAACCTTGCAAAACTCCACCCGGCTTAAGTCATTTTAATCAGGTTCTTCCCACGATAGCACATATAGTCAATCGTGATCCGACACAACCCTATTTCGCGCAGGTGACTGGATATCACCCGACTTCTACCGTTTAAAGCATGGCTAAGCTACTACTCGATCCTAACTCTACAACCTGGTAGTGGTAAGATATCTGCACAAGGAATGAGTATAATGCAGCAAGGGTTTGATCACAACTCCTATACGTAATGCATCAATAGATATAACATAATCAAGATTGCTTTTGAAATTAAAGTGGGAGGCTTAAGATGCTCCGGGGCTTGCCTTTCACGAATGAGGCTGGCTCATGATTAGGGCACTCAACCTCCTCTTCGGGCTCCTCTTGTCTGGCTGGCTGGACCTCCACTTCCGGACTGATCTCCTAGCCTTCGGGGTTCGCTTGATGGAGCTCGAACGAAGCTGTCGTTTCCGGTGCACCTATTGCATGCACGATGAGTGAGACATGTGTGCATACTAGATGAGGATGAATGCTTGGTAACATAATTGGAACTTCACTGGACACTCGTTTACAGAGTAACTCCCATTACAAGCTCACAAAAGATGACTAACTAACTTAGCAAGATTCACTAAGTTAAACCACAAACAGCAATCATCACATAACTGTGCAGCTCAAGAAACAAATCATAACTATTGCTATACAGGTCCAACAAACATGAGTGAGGACATTCTGGAAAGCTTATGAAATTGTTTACATTTCATCTTTAGATATCATAGCAAGATTCATAAGTGAAATAGGTCAATTAAACAAAGTTCCAGGTTCTGTCCCAGAAAAACAGAGAACACCCAATTCTGGAACCCAACTTGGAAGAGCCATAACTTTTAAACTACTAAACCAAAAGATCCCAAAATTAAACTACAGCTAGTTCATAAAGTTTACAACATCTTTCATTTAGACAAGTCTTTCAGAAAACCAAGTTATCATCAAGCAAAGGTCAGATTACTCCCTTGCTGTCCAGAACAGCTTATGAACATTTAATTAATTATTTGATGACATAGACAAAACATATCTAGTCCAACCAAATGGCTTACAAGCACAAACATAGCCTAAGATTACCAGAACATCACATGTTGACCACTAAACATTCAACAACATGGCATTTCTTAATTTAATTCCATAAAAGGACATAATTACAAGATACCAGTAAAAGTGCTCAGAAAAATCTACAAAAATTACAGAAGCACAGACATAGCATCTTGACATCACCATAAAATATTCAGAACAATTGCACATGCCGAACTCAAGATAAATAATTAACATGTAACAAGGTGCTTATTTCATAAATTAAGAAACATGGCTTAGATAGTGTCAAACAACAGATTTCAGATTATTTACATGTTACTATTACTATAAACAAGCTTGGCACCAAAGTAGAACACCAGCATAAGCATCAAACATTTATTATGATTTAAATATGAAAACAAGACATGGGATCAACACAAATTATTTATCATAGCATTCTTATATCACTCAGAACCTACTATAAAATTTCACAGCAATAGATATGAATCTACTCTCAAATAACAAGATTAATTCATAACAATTATTTTTCCCAGAAAACATGGTGCATATTATATTTTTATTAAAAACTAGCCATCACATGTGTAACACTCCTAGTGTTAGCTTGCATGTCAACCATGAGCATTGCATTAACATAAGCATCATCATGATCACATGTCATTTTATGTATACCATGTATGATTGAATTGTTATGTGACTTGCTATGAGTGATTGTAATGGGTGACCAATGCAAATAACTGTATATTGTCTTCCAAAATACTTTAATCATGTTTAGAATAACATTTTGAACAAAGTTTATATTGGAGATTTTGGCCAAAAATGCCCCTAAGTCATGGTTAGCCTTAGGTTGACCTAATTGACCCCCTCAACCTCTTTTGAAAGATGTTTAATGAAACTGGTGTTAGAGACCTTGCATATACATGACACCTAAAACAAAGTTGTGGTAAATTTGATAATCTACAAAAGTTGTGTTGGTGACTTTTTATGAAAAAGCCTGGAACACATTTAAATTTAGCCCACAAGCCAGAAATCAGTGTTGTTTCCACACAGCCGAATTTGGCTAAGTCTGGGATTCGGCAGTTTCGACATAGGGTTCTTGGGAGCCTTGTAGATTGAAATCCAGGTCGAATTAAACTTTGATCCTATAAGCAAACCTGTAGATCTCATGTAGCTCTACTCAAAGGAATAAATCCAAGCCAAAACCATCGAGTGAAATGCGAGTAAAACGTTGGCAAAGATCGAGCTTCAGTCACTAGCCATGGCGACTGAATCGCCCGATTCAGTTCGGACAGAACTCGCCCGCCGCCGTGTGTCCGGCCACCTGTCAGCCGTACGCCATCGATGGCCCCTCCTGTCAGCTCCCACGACGTCCACAAGTCGCCACGCACCGAGTGGACACCTCAGACGCGCCATTCACCCCTCCAGTGCTCCACATTGCGCCCGCCTTCGTCCTCGACGAGCTCCGCCGCACTTCGGCGAGCTTTCCTGGCCGCACCACCGCGTCTCCGGCCAAGCCAGTCCGCCCAGAGCTCCGCCTCGACGTCCTCTACCCCAACGTCCACCTCTTTCCCTTAGCCGAGCAATGGTGAGGCCGCATTGACAACTCCGTCGCGAGCTCCACCTCGTCGGAGTTCGCAGAGATCACCGGCAACGTGGCCAGACCTCTCTGGTTCACCTCTGGCCGTGATTCTTCTCGCTATAGGTTCGCCTTGAGTCACTCTTGCTCGTCCGCATCCTCTACCGCGTCGCCGTTGCCCAAGTTCACCGGCGTAACGCCGCGCAGCGCCGCCGCTCCGTCATTCGCGACGGCGAGTACCATAGGGTCCAGTAGAGCGCGAGTAAAGTAGGTCAGCGAGTTCGCCTTGAGGAGAGGATGGTTTCCCCGGAGACCTCGCCGTCGTCGAGTTCCGCCGGCGACGAGCTCTTCCCTGTCACTGTCTCTCTGTCGCGTGGGTCCCATCTGTCAGCAGACCCCACCTGTCCGCTTCTCTCTCTCACATCTTTGGTCACTGTGTAGCAGATCGTGTGATGATTTTGTAAAATTCATAACTCGAGTTTTATAGATCCAAATGGACTGATTCCAATTTCACTAGGTTCCTGTGTTAATCTAGTTTTTATTAAAAATATGAAACATGCCATGTTTTTTCAAGAAATAATTAGATATGATTTAATCTTGATTTAATATGAGGTAATTATATCTTGAGATCTGTGGATCTGATGGCCATGAACATTTAGGATGTTGTTACTTATGACATTTTGGATGTCTATGAAAAGTTATAATTATTTCTTGTTTAAATAGCAGTTTCTTGTTGTATTTTTAGTAAATAAATTATGACCCCTTTTGTGGTGAAACTTGCTGAGGGATGTAATCATGGGTAGACAAAGCTATGAAAAATCTGAAATCTGTTGTTTGACACTGTTTAATAAGGTTTCACATTTATGCCTTTAATGCCATTGCTAGCTTGTTATTTTTGTATCTCACAATGTGCATGTGCAAGTGCCCTGAAATTTTTACAGTAAACTGATGGTAGTCTAAATAGCTTGCTGTAATGTTCTTAGACTTTTTGGAGCACATGTGATATGTGCTCATTAAATCATCTTAATAATTAAATAAATAGAAAAGGTGATGATGGAAATGAGTTTAACCCTTACCATGATGTTTTCTGGTGTTTCTTAGACATGTTCTATCTACTGGTGCATTTGGTTTGAACCAATATTACATTCTTAGTAGGTGTTAAAATATTATTTTGCTAATTATGTCTTTCCTAGAGCATTTCTGTGTAGCTGATAGCATTTGGTTAAGAACAGCTTGAAGATTAGGTTTTCTGGAAAACTTGTCTATAACAAACTTGTAGCTAACTTACTTATCTACTTCATGTCCAAATTTCATGAAATTTAGCTGAGTAGTTCAAAAGCTATGAATGTTACAAGTAGCTGCTGCGAGGTGCTTGCTCTCTGGATTTTCCAGGACAGCCAGCACACTTTGCCTTTTTCACCCTATTTTCGTTGGGAATCCTTCTGGGGTGTCTAAAGATGTTTTGTAGACAATTTGTTAGGGTTTTCAGAAAGTATCTACTTGCTTAGTTTCGCCACCTGATGCTTAAGTTATGACTGAAACTTTTGACTAGGTAATCTGCCATGACACCAGTGGCTAAGTGTGAGTAGCTAAGATTGATTAGCTTGTCTAGTTAGCCTCTCTACCAGAGAAGAAGTATGCACTTACTTGTCAATCTGTGATTCACTTAATTTTAGGAGCTTGTGCTCATGTTTATACCTTGCTATGTGTTCCTTGGCTCAGCATCATGACATATTGCATCTTATATGCATTCCCTATGTTTATCACCTTGTCATGCATACATAGGTGTACCCAAAGGAGTGACGGTTTTGGAGTACGAACTGCCCAAGCCGGAGGGACAGCAAGGGGAGCCACCTCAAGGAGCTGAGGAGGAGGAGGACCTGCCGGAGTGTCCTGACCACCGCCCGTCCACCTATGTTGAAGGCAAGCCCCAAAGCATTATAAGCCTCCTACTATTTTTGTTATCATGTCCAGCTATCAATTGGTTATGGTTATGTATTGTCGCATTAAGTGTTAGGCGTTGATCTGACACCCTTGCTGCATAATGACTACCTTGTCCACCTTATACCTTGCCTAAGTAGGTCCAGGATCGAAATGATGCTTAGCGATGCTTAGCTCGGTAGAAGCCGGGTGATTTCCTGTGCTAATTGCTGAATCACCATTGAACTCACTAAATGAACTTAATGGTTGTGATGAGAATGTTGATAGCTATGTGATAATCCGGATATGGTTATTATTGTGATACTTAAATACTCAAGTGTATGCTTAGAACAGGTGCTAATCTAGTGGATAGTTGTTAAGTAATGATCCTGCTGTTGAACTGTTAAATGGGTTACTTACAACTAAAGCTTTTTATGCAAAATGTGAGTCAAACCAGTCCACAAATATTAGCCTTGCATACTCCTTGGTGTCACTTTATTTCTGGTTTATGACGGGTAAGTCTAGCTGAGTACATTCTCGTACTAAGGGTTTTATTTACCCTTGTTACAGATGATGTCGTTTACCACGGCTACTGTGCTAACTATCATCATCCGGCTGCGGACGATGAGTAGATCATAGGCATGATCACTTCCTTTATCTTCAGTTGTGCTTTTGTTGGGTTGATGATGAAGCTAGCATGTAATTTAAACTGAGTGTGTGATGTTTCAAAACTACTTTGCTTCCGCTACTAAACTGTTTTGTAATAACTTCATTTGAACTCCGATGTGTTGTAAAACTATGTTCTGTGATGAATGTATGTAATCTGTGATGGCGATGCTTGATCATGTACGATCTTGGTTGTATGATGGTTGAATCGAGATCTTTTGAGGTTTCGTCAGACAACCGGGTTTATATGGGTTCAAGTCCATTGGCTTGACTACTCTCGTGGTCGCTAATTCACTTGAATTCTTATAAATTGGATGGTTCTGTTACAGCTGGCATCGGAGCAAGATTAAGCATTTAACCATCATAGATGTATTTAAAAACAAATGAATTTGTTTTTCCTAAACTAATTGGCAAATCAGGCTATACATAGGGCTGTTAAAAATGTTTCAATAACATATACCATGCCAGTGGTCATACCCTTTATGCCCGCTTAAGGACTTCTAGGTGGCTTAATATTACTAACATGGGGGTTTTTCCTTTCGTCGTCCATATGGCGTGCAATAATATGGATGCCACTTACTTAAGTCGTAATGAATGGATCATATACCTCTACGCCATGGTAAGCAATGTTTGTTTTCTTTCGTCGTCCATACGGCGTGAAATTGTATGGATGCCACTTGCTTGAGTGGTAATGTATGGATCTATATGCCTCTACGCTACGGTAAGTGTGAGCTGTGAGAGCATGACCATCCAACCGTCGGTCTAGGGGAGTGTTAGCTGTGGTTACTGGAATATTTACGTGTTGCACACATGTATATATGAAGGTACTTAATTGTGGGTAGTAGGTGCAGCCACATATACATGTTCGATGTATATATGGGTGTACCCCAAATGGGTAGCGTGCTGCGATATATGTTCGGGAACATATATCGGAGTACCTGGCTTGAATTTAGATGATTGGATTTTTATTTTTGCATATATACTCTTGTGGGGTTGGGCTGAAGTGAAATTCTCTGTAGGTACACTAACAACAAAACGTGTAGACTGTGTAGTAACGTATAAAGAGTGCACGTATGTATGCCACTGACTAAACCGTTAGAACTTTCTTCTAGGAATGGTCAGGACGTATGGAACGTGCATGCATCATGAATCATTCATGCATCCCTGGTGCACTACTCAAATCTGAAATTCTGAAATTTTATTTAATTACCTTCCCTTGTAATTAATCTTCCTTACTCAAGTTGTGGTCTTTCCTACAGATGGCAGCCCCACATGCAAGTGAGACTTTTTCTGTACATGTTTGGCACTCCTACCTTGTTGTGGAGAGTGCTAAGTTCAGTGGGATATGAGGAACCACCTCAGTATACTTGGACAGAGGCCGAGCATGCTGGATCCTTACCTTGGGTAGATGTCTAAATTACAGTTCCTCCCTGTCCAAACAAACCACAGTGGCTAGGATGGATAGTAGAGTCCGATGGTCAGACTCCTTGGGAAGGTGCCTAGGTAGCAGCTTTAGAGGTGCTGTTGGAGATATGCCAAGACTATGGGGATGAGCTAATTAATGGCCCAGCTGGATCATTTCCTGGAGTGAGTATAACTGACACTTTTGTGTCCCAGATAGGAACTGAGCCCCTGGAGATGAGAGAAACCATACTAGGATATAGCTCTAGCCCTGCTATGAGTGCCATGCTGGCGGTACTTACGCTGTACTATGCACGCCAAGACACCTACATAGAAGCCATGCTAGCGCTCCAGCAAGCTCAAGTTGGGCAGCGCAAACTGCGCAAGCGCGTGCGCAAGCACCGCAAGGCCTTTAGCGATGCACAATCTCAAATTCAAAACTATCATACCACTTTGCAAGCCCGCCGCAACCAAGATGAAAATGCAGTTAGATAGTGCAATGAGGCACAAGCTCGCATGATGCAAATGACTAGAGAGCGAGATGAGGCTATTCGCTTGGCTAAAAATAGAGAAGCTACTAGAGTTAGAGCTTCGTTCCATGCTAAAATTAGAGTGGAAGAGCTGATTACTAGGATTGCTGAGCTGCAGCTAGATGTCCATCGCCTAAATAATATCATAAATCCTATTCCACACCCTGTTCCCTTTAATCATGAAGAAGCTCCCAGTGAGGAAGATCAGGATGATGGCATCATTTCTAATGGAGAATCTGAGGAAGATATGTAGCCTAGCAATGATTTCCATGCTCATATATCAGTTTCCATCTCTTTATGTAATGGACATGTAATCTGAATTTCAGCTGAAACTCTATGTATTTGGCCATGGTGCCCTTCCTGTAAGACTTAAGTTGTGACAGTGACTCTGGGTAACCCTATGCGCTTATTGTGATGCTCCATGTTTATGTTGAGCTTAAATAAATTTTGGTAGTGTCTCGAATCCTTATGAAATGTGGTTGTAAATGATCGCGAGAATAACCAGTGTCGTGGATGATGTTCCTTCGTTGTGCATGGATTATTGTGCCTTGTATTATGTGAATTTACTTCATTAAATTCTGTATGGCAGCAATAGATATTCATGGCAATTATATCTGTTATCCTAAATGGTCACTTGGTATGCCTCGTGTAGATGGCTCGCAATACTCGCTCCGGTCACAATGAAGTGCCACCACCACCACCTCCTCCCCCACCTACGCCTACTGAGCTCTTAGCAACTCTTGTTGAGGGCCAGCGGATGCTCAATGAAGCTATGCAGACTATGGCACAACAAAACCGGGGTGGTCGCCATGCCCGCCAAGGCGGAGAAGCGAATCAGAATGGCAACTTCAAGGATTTTCAGGACACGAAGCCACCGGTTTTCAAGGAGGCCGCTGAACCTCTAGAAGCTGATGAATGGCTTAACACTCTCGAGCAGAAGTTCCGCTTGCTAAGGGTGACTGAAGAGTTAGTGGCGGAGTATGCAGCACACCAGTTGGAAGGCAAAGCAGGTGTCTGGTGGAGCCATTATAGGACCAGCTTGCCTGCCAACGCTGTTGTAACCTAGGATTTGTTCAAAACTACTTTTAGGAACACTTATATTCCGTAGGGCTTAATGACTATCAAGCATACCGAGTTCATGAACCTGACTCAGGGAACGAAATGTTTGACTGAGTATCTTCATGCTTTTAATAACTTGTCTCGCTATGCTCCTGAGTTTGTTGATATTGAGGCCAAGAAACTTGCTAGTTTCAAGAGAGGGCTTGGGCCCAAACTGTCCAAGAACATGGCTAGAAACAAGAGCACCACCTTCAATGAGTTTGTGAGCGATGCGTTGACCCAGGAGAACTCCAATGCTGTTTATGCCGCGTCCAAGAACCGCAAGAGGGCTTATGAGGCAGGTGCTTCGCAGTCCAAGGTTCCGATGACAAGCAAGCAGGCCTATCGCCCGCCCAATGCTGTGACAAGGTACAGGCCGCCGCAGAAGAAGTCGAATGTGAAGATGGGAGTTCACAAATCCTTCACAGTTGCTCTTCCTAGGGGTGCTACAGGTCAAGTAGGTCCCAAGACTCCCCCTGATAACCGTCCCTACTTTAACTGCAAACAAGTCGGTCACTGTGCGAGGGATTGCCCTTATCCCAAAAGGAATTCTGCAGCTGGGGGTAATAACCGTACTGGCCAAGTGCACTATACCACTGTTGAAGAAATCCCTGAAGGTGAAGTGGTCACCGCTGGTATGTTTCTTGTCAATCAACACCCTGCAGTTGTCTTGTTCGATTCTAGAGCTTCGCATTCATTTATGAGTCAAGCATTCGCATCTAAGCATGGGCAAATTTTGCATTAGTTGATCTTGGCAATGGCAAATTTTGCATTAGTGCTGTTGGTAATCAAATCGCTACAAATCAATTAGTGAGGGATGTACATATTGCCATTGAAGGGCGTAATTATTCAGCAGATTTAGTAATCTTGCCAGGCTTGGGGATAGATGTTATTCTGGGAATGAATTGGATGAGTATGCACGGGGTGTTAATAGATACCTCAACCAGGGTAGTCATGTTGCGGGAGCCTGATAGCAAAGAAGCCTTCTTAGTTCAACTTCCCAAAAATGATGACATCCGTCACGCTGCTAATGCTATCAGACCACTCATTGTGGCAGAGATTCTGGTAGTGTGTGAGTTTCTAGATGTCTTTCCAGAGGATCTGCCCGGGTTGCCACCGGATAGAGATATAGAGTTTAAAATTGATCTAATTCCGCATACCGCACCTATCTCTAGAAGGCCATATCGAATGCCACCCAATGAATTGGTAGAATTGAAGAAGCAATTGCAAGAATTCCTAGAGAAGGGTCTTATTCGGCCTAGTTCTTCTCCATGGGGTTGCCCGACTCTCTTTGTCAAGAAGAAGGACAAATCTCTACGTATGTGTGTCGACTATCATCCGCTGAATGCCGTGACTATCAAAAACAAGTATCCCCTACCCCGCATTGATATCCTATTTGATCAATTAGCTAAAGCTAAGGTATTCTCAAAGATTGATCTGAGGTCCGGGTATCATCAAATCAAGATTCGACCCGAAGACATTCCTAAAACAGCTTTCTCTACCAGGTATGGGTTGTATGAGTATCTGGTCATGTCCTTTGGTCTGACTAATGCCCCTGCTCATTTCATGTACCTGATGAATTCAGTGTTCATGCCTGAACTGGATAAGTTTGTGGTAGTGTTCATCGATGACATATTGGTGTATTCCAAAAATGCCCAATACCATGAGAAGCACCTTCAGATTGTGCTCACTAGATTGCGAGAACATCAGCTCTATGCCAAGTTCAGCAAGTGTGAGTTTTGGTTGAAGAAAGTGCCTTTCCTAGGCCATATTTTATATGAAGATGGTATTTCTGTTGACCCCTCAAAGGTGCAGGTGGTTCCAGACTGAAAGGCCCCGACTTCAGTGCATGAGGTTCGGAGTTTTCTCGGTCTAGCTGGATATCGTCGCCGCTTTATTCTAGACTTCTCCAAAATAGCCAAGCCTATGACCAAGCTACTGCAAAAAGATGTGAAGTTTGTGCGGTCTTAGGAGTGTGAAGTCGCTTTCACTGCTTTACGTCACCTGCTGACCACTGCTCCTATTTTGGCACAACCTGACATTGAAAAGCCATTTGATGTATTTTGTGATGCATTTGGCACTAGCCTTGGTTGTGTGCTTATGCAAGAAGGCCGAGTCATTGCCTACGCCTCCTAGCAGTTAAGGAAGCATGAAGCGAACTACCCGACTCAAGATCTAGTGTTAGCAGCAGTTGTACACGCATTGAAACTCTAGAGACATTATTTGTTGGGTAACATGTGTCATATTTATACTGACCATAAGAGCCTCAAATATATTTTTACTCAGCCCGAGTTAAACATGAGACAAAGAAGACGGTTGGTATTGATAAAGGACTATAATCTGGAAGTACACTATCATCCAGGCAAAGCCAATGTTGTGGCCGACACTCTTAGCCGGAAGCAGCATGTTGGACCTCTCCTAGAGGAAGGTTTCAATTTATTGCATCCTATGGTCCTGCACAACATTGTAGTCAGTTGCTCGTTAGAGAGTCAAATTATAGCGCTCCAAAAGACTGACCCTGGTATCTTCCATATTATGAGAAAAATGCAAGAGCAAGACACCAAGCATTTCAGGGTAGATGAGAAGGGTGTACTATGGTTTGACGAACGACTAGTTGTACCTAAAGACCGTGACCTACGCAACAAGTTCTTAGATGAATCTCATTCTTCCAAGTTGTCCATTCATCTTGGTAGTAGCAAAATGTACCAAGACTTAAAACCTCGTTTCTGGTGGACCAAGATGAAGAAGGAGATAGGAGCTTATGTTGCTAGGTGTGACACTTGCTGCAGGATAAAGGCAGTTCACCTTAAGCCTGCCGGTTCATTGCAACCCTTGTCGATTCCAGGTTGGAAGTGGAAAGAAATCAGCATGGATTTTATTGTTGGACTTCCCCCTACTCAAAAGGGACACAACTCTATTTGGGTTATTGTTGACCGTTTGACCAAGTCAGCTCATTTCATTCACGTACATTCTACCTACCGACCATCTGACTATGCTGAGATGTACTTCTCTCAGATTGTTAAATTGCACGGAGTGCGCCACACTATTATTTCTGATAGAGGTCCTCAGTTCACTGCCCGCTCTCGGGAGCATTTGCATTCACTCCTTGGTACAAAGTTGGTTCGCAGTTCAGCCTACCACCCTCAAACCTCCGGTCAGACTGAGCGTGTGAATCAAATTTTAGAGGATATGTTGAGGGCATGTGTCATCTCTTCCAAGGGCACATGGGAGAAGTGGCTACCCTTAGCTGAATTCTCCTACAATAATAGTTATCAAGAAAGTATTCAAATGGCTCCTTTCGAAGCTTTGTATGGCCGCAAGTGTAGACCTCCTCTGAACTGGGTTGAACCTGGTGAAAGGAGGTACTACGGAATTGACTTTGTCAAAGAAGCCGAAAAGCAAGTTCTTGTTATCCAGAAACACATGGAAGCCTCCCAAGCTAGACAGAGAAGCTACGCTGACCGAAGAAGAAGACCACTCGAGTTCGAGGTAGGTGACTTTGTGTACCTAAAGGTATCGCCCATGAAGGGAGTAAACTGCTTTGGTGTAAAAAGAAAGCTAGCTCCTAGGTATGTGGGTCCCTACTAAATCATTGAGAAGAGCGGCAAAGTGGCTTACAAGGTACAACTACCTCCGGAAATGAGAGCTATCTTCCCTGTGTTCCATGTATCTCAACTCGAGAAGTTTCTCCGTGAAGGCCCGAAGAAAGAGTTGAAACAAGAGGCCTTAAGTTGCAGTCAGATCTATCTTATGAAGAGAAACCTGTGCAAGTTCTTGATGTCAAGGAAAGAGTTACTCGCGGGAGAGTGATTAAACTTTTTAGGGTCTTGTGGAACCATCAAAGTGAAAGAGATGCCACTTGGGAAAGGGAAGACTATTTACAAATAACTTACCCCGCATTCTATGAAAAATGGTACGTCTTTCAAATCTGGGGACGAGATTTTTGTAAGGGGGGGGCTGTAACACTCCTAGTGTTAGCTTGCATGTCAACCATGAGCATTGCATCAACATAAGCATCATCATGCTCATCCATAAGGATCCATCATGATCACATGTCATTTTATGTAGACCATGTATGATTCAATTGTTATGTGACTTGCTATGAGTGATTGTAATGGGTGACCAATGCAAATAACTGTATATTGTCTTCCAAAATACTTTAATCATGTTTAGAATAACATTTTGAACAAAGTTTATGTTGGAGATTTTGGCAAAAAATGCCCCTAAGTCATGGTTAGCCTTAGGTTGACCTAATTGACCCCCTAAACCTCTTTTTATGAAACTGGTGTTAGAGACCTTGCATGTACATGACACCTAAAACAAAGTTGTAGTAAATTTCATAAGCTACAAAAGTTGTGTTGGTGACTTTTTATGAAAAAGCTTGGAACACATTCAAATTTAGCCCACAACCCAGAAATCAATGCTGTTTCCACACTTAGCCGAATTTGGATAAGTCTGGGATTCGGCAGTTTCGACATAGGGTTCTTGGGAGCCTTGTAGATTGAAATCCAGGTCGAATTAAACTTTGATCCTATAAGCAAACCTGTAGATCTCATGTAGCTCTACCCAAAGGAACAAATCTGAGCCAAAACCATCGAGTGAAACGCGAGTAAAACGTTGGCAAAGATCGAGCTTCAGTCACTGGCCATGGCGACTGAATCGCCCGATTCAATTCGGACAGAACTCGCCCGCCGCCGCGTGTCCGGCCACCTGTCGGCCATATGCCGTCGATGGCCCCTCCAGTCAGCTCCCACGATGTCCACAAGTCGCCACGCACCGAGTGGACGCCTCAGACGCGCCATTCACCCCTCTAGTGCTCCACATTGCGCCCGCCTTCGTCCTCGGCGAGCTCTGCCGCACTTCGGCGAGCTTTCCTGGCCGCTCCACCGCGTCTCCGGCCAAGCCAGTCCGCCCAGAGATCTTCCTCGACGTCCTCTACCCCGACGTCCACCTCTTTCCCTTAGCCGAGCGCTGATGAGGCCGCATTGACAACTCCGTCTTGAGCTCCACCTCGCCAGAGTTCGCAGAGATCACCGGCAATGTGGCTAGACCTCTCTGGTTCACCTCTGGCCGTGATTCTTCTCCCTATATCTTCGCCTTGAGTCACTCTTGCTCGTCCACAACCTCTACCGCGTCGCCGTTGCCTAGGTTCACCGGCGTAACGCCGCGCAGCACCGCCGCTCCGCCATTCGCGACGGCGAGTACCCTAGGGTCCAGTAGAGCGCGAGTAAAGTACGTCAGCGAGTTCGCCTTGAGGAGAGGAACACGTAGATGCCCTTGGTTTCCCCGGAGACCTCGCCGTCGTCGAGTTCCGCCCGCGATGAGCTCTCCCCTGTCTCTATCTCTCTGTCACGTGGGTCCCGTCTGTCAGCAGACCCCATCTGTCAGCCTCTCTCTCTCTCATCTCTGGTCACTGTGTAGCAGATCCTGTGATGATTTTGTAAAATTCATAACTCGAGTTTTATAGATCCAAATGGACTGATTCCAATTTTGCTAGGTTCTTGTGTTAATCTAGTTTTTATTAAAAATATGAAACATGCCATGTTTTTGAAAGAAATAATTAGATATGATTTAATTTTGATTTATTAGGAGGTAATTATATCTTGAGATCTGTGGATCTGATGGCCATGAAAAGTTAGGATGTTGTTACTTATGACATTACTAGGCTCTGGTAAAAGTTTCATGATTTTTTGATGTCTATGAATGAAGTTATAAATATTTCTTGTTTAAATAGGAGTTTCTTGTGGTATTTTTAGTAAATAAATTATGACCCCTTTTGTGGTGAAACTTTCTGAGTGATGTAATCATGGGTAGACAAAGCTAAGAAAAATCTGAAATCTGTTGTTTGACACTGTTTAATAAGGTTTCACATTTATGCCTTTAATGCCATTGCTAGCTTGTTATTTTTGTATCTCACAATGTGCATGTGCAAGTGCCCTGAAATTTTTACAATAAACTGGTGGTAGCCTAATAGCTTGCTGTAATTTTCTTAGAATTTTTGGAGCACTTGTGATATATGCTCATTAAGTCATCTTAATAATTAAATAAATAGAAAAGGTGATGATGGAAATGAGTTTAACCCTTACCATGATGTTTTCTAGTGTTTCTTAGACATGTTCTATCTACTGGTGCATTTGGTTTGAACCAATATTACATTCTTAGTAGGTGTTAAAATATTGTTTTGCTAATTGTCTTTCCTAGAGCATTTCTGTGTAGCTGATAGCATTTGGTTAAGAACAGCTTGAAGATTAGGTTTTCTGGAAAACTTGTCTATAACAAACTTGTAGCAAACTTACTTATCTACTTCGTGTCCAAATTTCATGACATTTGGCTGAGTAGTTTAAAAGCTATGAATGTTACAAGTAGCTGCTGCGAGGTGCTTGCTCTCTGGATTTTCCAGGACAGCCAGCACACTTTGCCAGTTTCAGCCTGTTTTCGTTGGGAATCCTTCTGGGGTGTCTAAAGATGTCTGTACACAATTTGTTAAGCTTTCCAGAAAGTATCTACTTGCTTAGTTTGCCAACCTGTTTCTTAAGTTATGACTGAAACTTGTGACTAGCTAATCTGCCATGACAGCAGTGGCTAAGTGTGAGTAGCTAAGATTGATTAGCTTGTCTAGTTAGCCTCTCTACCAGAGAAGAAGTATGCACTTACCTGTCAATCTGTGATTCACTTAATTTTAGGAGCTTGTGCTCATGTTTATACCTTGCTATGTGTTCCTTGGCTCAGCATCATGACATATTGCATCTTATATGCATTCCCTATGTTTATCACCTTGTCATGCATACATAGGTGTACCCAAAGGAGTGACGGTCTTGGAGTACGAACTGCCCGAGCCAGAGGGACAGCAAGGGGAGCCACCTCAAGGAGCTGAGGAGGAGGAGGACCTGCCGGAGTGTCCCGACCACCGCCCGTCCACCTACGTCGAAGGCAAGCCCCGGAGCATTATAAGCCTCCTACTATTTTTGTTATCATGTCCAGCTATCAATTGGTTATGGTTATGTATTGTTGCATTAAGTGTTAGGCGTTGATATGACACCCTTGCTGCATAATGACTACCTTGTCCACCTTATACCTTGCCTAAGTAGGTCTAGGATAGAAATGATGCTTAGCCATGCTTAGCTCGGTAGAAGCCGGGTGATTTCCTGTCACCTACGAGAGATAGGTGGATACTGAATCATGGTTGGCTATATTTGCTATCGTGGAAATAACTATGTGCTAATAATGAACTTGAGACCGGGCAGGATGACGATAGTGCAGCAACAAGGCATGGAGGTCTTGGGTGTGAATCTATCCCTGTCTGTGTCGATTAAGGACCGATTCACTGTACGTGCTCATGTCATGTTGAACGTATGCCTAACACTTAACTGGCCGGATAAGTCGTTCTGACCGCGAAGCCTACGAGTGCATCTCCGGCCGGATACCCCAATCTGGCTCAAGTGTGCACCCCGGTTGGTAGTAAGGATGTGCGGGGAGTCAATGGCGTAAGACCGAGGTGTCTGGTTAGAGTCCTGACCCTGGCAGATTGGCGGTCCCTGGGGGTGCGACGCCCTACGGACCCGCGACTTGGTCCGCAGTTGTGCCAAAAGTGATCTGAGCTGCCTTCATGAAGTATGCTCGGGTGAGTGTTAGGAATACCCCTCCAGCTGGATAGGAATCAATTCGAATCGCCGTCTCTCTCGGATAGTAAGAACTTGACTCGAGCAGCGGCAACGTAGAACTCACTAAATGAACTTAATGGTTGTGATGAGAATGTTGATAGCTATGTGATAATATAGATATGGATATTATTGTGATGCTTAAATACTCAAGTGTATGCTTAGAACAGGTGTTAATCTAGTGGATAGTTGTTAAGTAATGAACCTGCTGCTGAAGTGTTAAATGGGTTACTTACAACTAATGCTTTTTTATGCAAACAGTCCACAAATAATAGCCTTGCATACTCCTTGGTGTCACATTATTTCTGGTTTATGACGGGTAAGTCTAGCTGAGTACATTCTCGTACTCAGGGTTTTATTTACCCTTGTTGCAGATGATGTCGTTTACCACGGCTACTGTGCTAACTATCATCATCCGGCTGCGGACGATGAGTAGATCATAGGCATGATCACTTCCTTTATCTTCAGTTGTGCTTTTGTTGGGTTGACGATGAAGCTGGCATGTAATTTAAACTGAGTGTGTGATGTTTCAAAACTACTTTGCTTCCGCTACTAAACTGGTTTGTAATAAATTCATTTGAACTCCGATGTGTTGTAAAACTATGTTCTGTGATGAATGTATGTAATCTGTGATGGCGATGCTTGATCATGTACGATCTTGGTTGTATGATGGTTGAATCGAGATCTTTTGAGGTTTCATCGGACTACAGGGTTTAGATGGGTTCAAGTCCATTGGCTCGACTACTCTCGTGGTCGCTAATTCACTTGAATTCTTATAAATGGGACGGTTCTGTTACAACATGGATCATCACAAAATTTGTTTCACAATTCTTGGATCTCAGGAACTGGAGATATGATTTTTGCAAAAACATCACAAACCCTAATTTCAAACAAAGGAGAAAGAGAGACTGATAGGGGGACCCCACAGGTCAACGGACCCCACTCATCAGTGACCCGAGAGCAGAGGCGAGACTTGACCGTCGGAGATCTCGTCGACGGCCAAGAGCACCATCGTGCTCCTCACTCCACTCCACGACGATAGGTACCAGAAACCCTAGCTCTACCGCAACCTAGGGACATCGCCCTCGCGAATGGCGGCACGGCGGTGGTGTGCAGCCGACCGCCGGCGTCCCTGGTCGGAGACCGGGCGAATGAAGATCCGAACGAGCACCAGCACGAGTCAGCAGAGTTTTTGGGACAAGAACGGGAAAGAACGGTGGACTACAGAGCCCTGCCCACGACACCGGTGACCACGGCGGAGCTCCGGCAAGGTAAGCTCGCGACGGAGAGGACAATGCGGGCTTACCGAGGCTCGGCAGCCACAGCCGACACGACGACGGTGAAGCGGGGAAGCTGGCGGAGCACTGGGTGGAGTCACTCGGCCGGAGGTGCCGAGACGTGAGCGCGCGAGCTCGTAGAAGCAGCGGCGGCGATGCAGAGAAGATGATGAACGCGCGAGAGAGGAAGCCAGAGGGGAAATGGCGCTGTCCACGCGACCGGGGGCGTCGTGGCGACCTGGAGGACACGCTGGGAGCTGACAAGCGGGACCGACACGTGGTGTCACCGGCGAGCTCCTCCCCACTGACGCTGCCTCCATTCAGTTACAGAGCCGACTGAAACTCGATTTTGAACTTCGATTATCTCCTAAACTGATCGATGATTTTGCTGGCTAATTGTTCCATGCTGGAGAGCTACATGAGCACTTCAACTTTGCTTACAAGATCAAGACTTGATTCGGCCTAGGTTTCAAACTGGAAGCTATCCAAACCACCCTCGAGCAAACTGTTGCATTCCCACACTTAGAAAAATTTCTAATTGTTGGAAACAGCCCCAAATCTGCCTTGTGGGCCACTTTTGAGCTAGATGTGATCATTTTCATGAGATGGCCATAAAACAACTTTTGTTCCTTATAAAATTTGCTACAACGTTGTTGTAGAAAGTTTTAGCATGCAAACATTTTACGAAGCACTTTTTAAAAATCTAAGAAAAAGAGGTTTTTAGGGCTTATAAGAAGAAGTATGACTTAGGTACTTAATTTGGAGATGTGATCAATGTGAACATTGTTCCAAAAGTTGAGTTAAGCATAGATGGACTATTTACCAAGGCATAGAACACAAACATGAGCATGGCACAAGCAAACACAAGCATAGGAAGCATATTCAAGCAAGTTAAAACACACTCTTGCATAAAATGACATGACCCAAGGAATTGATGATCATGATATGCTTATGAACATGATGATGCCCATGTTATGCTTGTGAATGATGCAACCATAACACTAGGGTGTTACAGCCCTCCCCCTTACAAAAATCTCATCCCGAGATTTGGAAGCTTACTGATTTTCGAAGAAGGTTTTATAAACTTCTTTTAAATAGTCCTCTGTTTCCCAAGTGGCATCTTCCTCCCCGTGGTTACTCCACAACACCTTGTAGAACTTAACCACCAGATTACGAGTCACCCGTTCCTTGCAGTCAACAACCGCTACAGGTTTCTCCTCATACACCAAGTCAGATTTCAACTTGATATCCCGATCTTCCACTCGTTCTTCCGGAACACGAAGGCACTTCTTCAATTGTGATACGTGAAAGACAGGAAAAATAGCTCGAAGCTCAACCGGTAGTTGAACTTTGTATGCTACGTTTCCTTTTCTCTCGAGAATCCGATAAGGCCCCACAAATCGAGGTGCAAGCTTTCGCTTGACTCTGAATATTTGTACGCCTTTCATCGGAGACACCTTGATATACACATGGTCACCGACTGCGAACTCAATCGGCTTCCTTCTCTTATCAGCATAACTTTTCTGACGACCTTGAGCAGCTTCTAGATGTTGCTGGATGGTACAGACTTGCTGCTCCGCTTCATTCACGAAATCGATGCCGTAATACCTTCGTTCCCTAGGTTCCACCCAATTCAACGGGGTTCGACACTTTCGACCATACAGGGCTTCAAATGGAGCCATCTTGATGCTCTCTTGGTAACTATTGTTATAAGAGAACTCAGCTAATGGTAACCACTTTACCCAAGAACCCTTTGAAGAAAGAGCACATGCCCTCAACATGTCTTCTAAGATTTGGTTAACACATTTAGTTTGGCCGGCCGTTTGAGGATGATAAGCAGAACTATGAACCAAGTGAGTACCAATTTGCTCATGAAGACACTCCCAAAAACGGGCAGTGAACTGTGGTCCACAATCTGATATGATTGTCCGAGGCACACCATACTGACGGACAATGTGCTCGAAGTACAACTCTGCATACTGATTTGGACGATAATCAGTTCGAACTGGAATAAATTGAGCAACCTTGGTCAATCGATCTACAATCACCCAGATAGAGTCATAACCCTTAACAGAAGTTGAGAGTCGAGAGATAAAATCCATACTAACTTCTTCCCATTTCCAACCAGGAATTGACAAGGGTTGAAGTAAGCCTGCTTTCATGTGAACTGCCTTCACACGACAACAGTTATCACAACGAGCAACAAAAGCAGCAATCTCATTTTTCATCTTTGTCTACCAGAATAGAGGTTTCAGATCCTGATACATCTTGCTACTACCAGGATGGATAGACAACTTGGACGAATGATCTTCAGATAGAATCTGATTTCAGAGCTCACAGTCCTTTGGCACCACTAGCCGATCCTTAAACCATAGGATTCCGTTCTCATCGACTCGGAAATGCTTGGTTTCTTCTTCTTTCATTTTCCTCTTTATATGGTAGATGCCTACATCTGTTTGCTGCAATTCAATGACTTGATTGTGAAGAGAACTCTCCAGAGCAATCTGATGGAGCACTAGCGGGTGCATAAGACGTGACAACGATGGATCTTCCATCTTAACTGAATGACAGTGCGCTTTCCGACTCAAGGCGTCTGCAACCACATTTGCCTTGCTCGGATGGTAGTGCACTTGAAGATTATAATCTTTAATCAACTCAAGCCACCTTCGCTGTCGCATGTTCAATTCAGGTTGAGTGAAGATGTACTTGAGACTCTTATGGTCAGTGTAGATATTACACAGATTACCTAGCAAATAGTGCCTCTAGATTTTCAAAGCATGGACAACCGCGGCCAATTCTAAGTCATGAGTAGGGTAATTGACCTGATGTTTTTGAAGTTGGCGCGAGGCATAAGCGATAACACGACCTTCTTGCATCAACACACAGCCCAAACTGATACAAGACGCATCACAAAAGACATCGAAAGGCTTCTCAATATCGGGTTGGGCTAGGACAGGAGCTGATGTTAGCAATGTCCTCAACTCGTGGAATGCCTCTTCACACTCAGGCGTCCACACAAACTTCTCATCCTTTTGAAGTAGGCGAGTCATAGGCTTGGATATTTTTGAGAATTCTGGAATGAAACGATGGTAATACCCAGCCAGACCTAGAAAACTCCGAATCTCGTGCAACGAAGTTGGAACCTTCCAATCCAGCACTTCTTGCACCTTAGCTGGATCCACCGATATGCCTTCTTCGGTTAAGATATGGCCCAAGAAAGGTACTTTCTTTAGCCAAAACTCACATTTGCTGAACTTAGCGTAAAGCTGATGCTCACGCAAACGCGTCAACACTACACGCAAATGCTCTACATGCTCTTCTTCATTGCGAGAATATACCAATATATCATCAATGAAGACCACCACAAACTTGTCCAATTCGGGCATGAATACCGAATTCATGAGATACATGAAGTGAGTAGGTGCATTCGTAAGACCGAAGGACATGATGAGATACTCATACAACCCATACCTTGTTGAGAAAGCTGTCTTAGGTACATCTTCAGGACGGATCTTGATCTGATGATACCCAGATCGCAAATCAATCTAGGAGAATACCTTGGCTTTGGACAACTGATCAAACAAGATATCAATGCGAGGAAGAGGGTACTTATTCTTGATGGTCACCGCATTCAGGGGACGATAGTCCACACACATGCGCAAGGACTGATCCTTCTTGTTCACAAAGATAGCCGGACAACCCCAAGGAGAAGAACTAGGACGGATAAGGCCCTTCTTCAACAATTCATTCAGCTGGGTTTTAAGCTCTGCTAGCTCATTTGGCGGCATTCTATATGGTCTTCTAGAGATAGGAGCAGTACCTGGAAGCAATTCAATTTTAAACTCCACATCTCGATCCGGAGGAAGCCCGGGCAAATCATCAGGGAATACATTCGGGGACTCACACACTTCTAGAATATCCTTGATGGCCCTAGATGTAACTGCATTCATCGTGCTATGGATATGAATATCCTGAGGAAGTTGCACTAAGAACGCCTCTTTGGTATTCGGGTCTCTCAACATCACTACACGAGTGGTGGTGTCGATAAGAACTCCGTTGCCTTTCATCCATTTCATACCCAGAACTACATCTATACCCACACCGGGTAGAACAACCAGATCAGCAAGAAACTGACGGTCTCCTATTTCTAGAGTTGCCCCCAAAACCACTTGATTTGTAGAAATATTATTCCCAGCAGCACTAATGCAATAACTGCCTTTATCAAGTGTAACTACCTTGAGATTATGCTTAGACACAAAGTCTGAACTCACAAAAGAATGCGATGCAACTGAATCAAAAAGCACAAGTGCATCTCATTGGTTAACCAAAAACTTACCGGCCATAACTACCTCACCAGTTGGTATTGCTTCCACAGTTGTATAGTGAACATGCCCTTGACGGACGTTCTCTTGGTTGCCCTTCTTTGGCGGGTAAGGACAGTTGCTTTGCCAGTGCCCTATCTGATTACAGTTCCAGCACGGACGGTTGGCAGGTGGAGTCTTGGCATAGCTGGGACCAGTGTTGCCCCTAGGAAGAGCAATGGAGTATTCCTTACGGAACCCCGTCTTCACCTGATTCTTCTTTGCTGGAGGGCGATATCGCTGGTTCGGAGTTTGAGCACGATACTGGGGCCTAGCTGCCACTGGAGCCTTGGACTGAGATGCCCCTACCCCAACCTCAAAAGCCTGCTTGTGAGTCTTGGTCGCTGTGTACACAGTGTTGTAGTTCTCTTGGGTAAGAGCATCACTAACAAACTCATTGAAAGTTGCACACTTTGTGCGGCCCATAGTCTTCAGCAGCTTGGGGCCAAGACCCCTCTTGAAGCTAGCAATCTTCTTTGATTCAGTGCTCACAAACTCAGGAGCATACCTCGATAGATGATTGAAAACATGCAAGTACTCCTTCAGAGTTTTGTTTCCCTGAGTTAACTGCATGAACTCAGTATGCTTCATCTCCATGACACCAGGAGGTATGAAATGCCCCTTGAAAGCTTCATGGAAGAGATTCCAGTCAATCACAGTGTTGGCTGGAAGAGCCTCCCGATACTAATTCCACCAGATGCCTACTGGACCCTGCAGTTGATGAGCTGCATACTCGGCCTTCAAACTATCAGTCAGCCGAAGCAAGCGGAACTTTTGTTCCACCGTGTTCAGCCACTCCTCAGTGTGAAGGGGTTCTTCAGCCTCTCTGAAAGATGAGGGCTTAGTGTCCATGAAATCTTTGAAGCTACTGTACGGATTAGGTGCTGGGCCATTCTGTGCATTCCGACCACCCTGGTTTGCCATTTGATTGATGGTCTCGGTGAGCAGCCTCTGGTTTTCCACCATCATTTGCATCAGCTCAGCTGGATTTGGTGGTGGAGGAGGTGGGGGTGGGTTCATGTTTGCACGTTGTTCCGCACCTCGAGTGCCACGAGACATCTGTAAAGACACAATAAGTGAGCATTGATGATGACAAGATTTGCCGTAGAAGAACTTATAATCATGCCTGAAAGAATTCGAGAGAATAACTTTACAAAAAAGGGCACAATAATTCAATTCCACAAAACAACATCACCAATCCCACCACATGACACAGATATCCGCAATATGCACAACAACGGAAAATATCGTCACAACCGTTCGAACATGATAAAGTTAACAACATTGGGTCCATGAAGTTATTACACCATCACAGTATAGACCATAAGTCAAAGATCAAGGTTCCGGATTACAACATGATTACAAAATCATAACTACCAACAGTCATTTTACAAAAGATCCTCACGGGGTGACTACCAACTACCCACTACACTCCCGACTCGTCGTCCAAGTCAGCGTCGAAGATCGCCTCTCCATCCTCGTCGCTAACCAGCTCAAGCTCCTCGTCCTCCACGTCCTCGTGCAAAGGTGTTGTAGCCGCGGCCGGTCCATCTACCTCCATACCATCGTCATCGGCCACGATAACCTGAGGTCCCACCTCTGGGTATACAGGTACAGGGTGAGGAATAGGGTGTAGCACATTGTTGAGACGGTGAATTTCCACAAGACCAGCCTCAATCTGATCCTGCAGAGAGTTCTCCCGCTCAAGCGACTGGATACGGTGCATCTCCCATGCTCGACGTCTGTTCTCCAACACGCAGAGTGCAGTATCCCTCTCATGAGTGATCTTCACCAAGCGCTCCTGCACGGTCTCCTTCTCTCTGGCCAACTGACTCATCTGGTCCTGCTTATGATCTCTCTCTCTCTAATGGCCTTCACCCACTGCTGCCTGCGGTACTCCGCAATGTCTTCCCAGTCATTGCGGTCCTTCTGGGCTTGCTCCAGGAGTCTAGCTTGCTTGCGGAACTTGCGAGCACGCTTTTCAGCCTTCTATTGCATCTCCTGAGCATGCCGAACAGCCACCATCACATGTGCATAGGTGTCCTCTCGTTGACTGAATAGCTTGAGCACAGCCATCATAGCACTCATAGCAGGACTGGAGCTCTCAGCTCGCTCTCCTCGGCCTCGGACCAACGCACATCCATCAGCCTACTTCCACTCCGCTGCTGCTGGGTCAGCATGGGGAATAGAGGCCGCTGGCGATCCTATCAGCTCATCACCAAACCTTTAATAGATGTTGAGCAACATAGTATGGGCTGCAACCTGAGCTGCTTCCCATGGGGTCTGCCCATCTGAGTTGCAGGTCCACCAAGTCCATGCAGGCCTGCCCTCGTGTGGTGGGACAACTCCTCGCACAGCGAACCACTGCAAGTCTCCTGTCATGTCCACCTCCCACCAAGAATATTGAGGTGGCTCAGTATACCCCACAGACTGCAGTACCTGTTGCGCATTCTTAACGTCACTACCAAAAGTAGACTTAGTTTTCTAATTCTGATAACGGCACCAAAAATTCTAAACCTATCCCTCATGCCACTTGAGCCAAGTTGTCATCCCCAGCATGACATGAGAGACACAGTATTGAAATATGCAATTGCTCTTCTGAATGAATAATAAATGAGATATGCAAGCGCACAGATTAATACCGATGTAGCTGTTGACACTGTTTTTGGACACGTACCCAGGATCGGTAGAGTGTAGATCGGCAAGATAGGGCAACAGTAACTGGTCTGCAGGATAGTTGCCGATGAGGGTGGTTGCCGATGAGGAGACAGCTGAATGTGGCTAAGTCCATGGGTGGTGATTTGTTTGTGCCGATGGCCAGCATTAACCTTTGCCGATGGCTACGATGGAGCGTTTGCCGATGACGCGGAAGGAAGACTTGAAGGTTGCCGATTGGTCTATGGTGGCGTCCCAGTTTGTCACGAGGGGATAGTTTTATGTTTTCCTTAGTTATTTAAATCATTTTGTATAAGGATTCTGTTTAATTTGGAATTTGAGTTCTAGTTGTGTCTGGTTGTAGCTCTTTGAGTAGGGTATAAATGTAGACCCTAGGGCCTTGTAATCGAGACATCTATCAATCAATCAAACACAAGTTTTTACTCATATTCCAGCATCTACTTTTCGACGACTTCGTCATATTTTCCTTTTTAATTATGAGTTCTTAGGAGATCGTCGACTTAAGCTCGTCGTATTCTCAAGTTCCGCGTGAATACCTCTTGGCCGTGGCATCTGGGCGCATCGCTGTTGTCAGGACCAAAGTATTCGAGTTATCACCTTTGCCGATAGTAAGGTCAAATCGGTTGGCACGCCTTAACGTTTGAAATCTGGTATTAGCCCTTTGTGTTTGCAGATCCAGCTTTTGCATGAACACATCTTTTGGCACGCCCAGTGGGACCAGATTCAAGATCAGGATCAACATGTCGACTACTGAATTCGACTTGGAAAACGTCATCCCCGTGATAGAAGCTAGCCTCAAAGATGAGCAGAAGCAAGCTATTGCGAAGGCTATGGAAGATTACAAGCAACAATGTCTCAAGGCCTTCAGCAAAAACAGGAGTGGCGAGGTGATCCAGAAAGAAGCGCTGCCAGCCCCTCGGCAGGTTACTTTTGACACCAATCCTGGTAAACTCCAAGACATGGCCGATAGCGCTATCAACCGTGCCTTGATCAATCAAGCTGGTGTGCTGTCCAATACGGTTTTCAATGCCGTGGCTAGAACTTTCAAAGAAGGACAATTGCCACCGAATTATGTGGGCCCTATCTATCATCAGCCAGGATCGCCAGTGGTTATGGCTCCATCGGCTGCTACGGCCGCTGCAGGCACAGAAACTACTGCTCCTCCAAGCACGCCAGGAGTCTCTAATGCGCAGTCCACGCCGATGCCATCCAATCCATCAACATCAGATGAATCGATCAAGCTTACTACAGATCTATTAGCATCGGCAATGTCGGGATCCGCTCCTCCTAATTGGTGGGGTTTTGGTATGCCCCCAGAATACTTGTTGAAGACACCTGGCACATCTCAAGCAGCTGATGTGAGAGGCAAGGCTCCTATGGCATCGGCACCTCCAAATATGCAGATGAATCAGAGTCCCCAGTATACTACAACTACTATCGCGAGATCTTACACTGGGAATTCTCAAGCTCCAATGTTCCAGATGCCTAATGCATCGGCAGATTCAATGCTGACGCAACAGAGGTTTATGACTCAGCGAGGGTATGTCAATTCAATGATGATGCCCAATTATCAGTCATCAGCAGGACCTATGCCAATGAATGCTAATAGTGGATGGCTTGGGCAGCAGTCTTTCCACAAATGCCCCAACAGAATCATCAGGTGACAGGGTTTCAGCAAGGCCAGATCTACCCTGGATTCCACAACCAAGGGGCGGTCAATCAGCCGATGAATCTCGGCCAGCAGATTGGTGGTCAGCAATTTGGTGGTCAACATCTTGGTGGTCAGCAGATCGGCGGTCAATAGGTTGGTGGCCAAATGATTAACCCAATGTTCCATGCAGATCGTGCACCGCACAGACACGTGGAAGCTTACCAGCAGGTGCCAGATCTGCAACCACCTCATCGGCAAGATGCCGATGCTTATTGGGCCAATAAGATTGCTGAAGTAATGAGAGACCAATTTGGGATAAAACCCAAAGCCAATACTTATTCTTATTGGACACCGTATCCTCCTGCATATGATTTAATCCCACTTCCAAATCGGTACAAAGTGCCGGATTTTACTAAGTTTTCTGGGCAGGATGATACATCAACCATGGAGCATGTCAACAGGTTCATCATCCAATGCGGAGAAGCTGCTAACAGGGATGAGTTAAGGGTTCGCCTGTTCTTGTCATCATTATCTGGATCGGCTTTCACTTGGTTTATATCATTATCGCCCAATTCAGTGATTGCTTAGGCCGATCTAGAGAAACAATTCCACAAATACTTCTTTTCTGGAGTCCATGAGAAGAAGATCACCGATTTGGTCAAATTGAAGCAACGCAATGATGAATCGGTTGAATGTTTTGTGCAGAGGATACGGGAGGTCAAGAAAAAATGCTATAGTCTGGTTTTGGATGATCGGCAGCTAGCCGATTTGGCTTTCCAGGGCTTGTTGCCACATATCAGAGACAAGTATGCATCTCAAGAGTTTGAAAGCTTAAGTCATTTGGTGCAGAGAATTTCTGATCAAGATATCAAGCCTTTTGAGCCGAAGAGAGCATGGAACAAAAAGGTATCATTTGTTGATGAAGCAGCAAGCTCGGATTCTGATGAAGAACCAGTCATCGGCTTGGCAGAATGGGTAAAGAATAAGAAGCCGATGTCTTGTCCTTTTGGGCACAAAGAACCGGAGAAGTTCGCGTTTGACATCACTAAAGCCGATAGGATATTTGACTTTCTACTTCAGGAAGGTCAGATCAAATTGTCACCCAATCATGTAATCCCATCGGCTGAAGAATTAAAGAAGATGAAGTACTGCAAATAGCACAATGCAACTTCTCACAGCAACAATGAGTGTAAAGTTTTTAGACAGCAGCTGCAATCGGCTATAGAGTCTGGGAGGATCAAATTTGTTAGCTCCAAAACTCAAAAGCTGATGAAGATTGATCAACATCCTTCCCCAACAAACATGCTGGATGCTAAGGGAAAGGCCAAGGTCTTGACATCGGAAGCGGCTGAAAGAAGTGCATCGGTGGATCCTCAGCATCAGATCACTACTACCGATGCGAAAGGAAAAGGCTTGATCTAGGAGGGAACTAACTCATGACAGGCTTGGAGATCGGGTTGAATATTTTCCCAGGAACCAAGAAGAGCTTGAGGAGATGGCTAATGCACGAGTTCCCGATGAGTTCATATTTTGTAGGGATGCCAATACTTATCGGATGGAGTCAAGGAAAAATCGTCGCCCATTGGTAAAGCAGCAACAACTTCCTCCATGGTGTCCAGAGGGGTTGACTAGGACATAGAAAAGGAGGCTACAGCGTGAAAGACAAGAAGAGTTGAACAAGGGCGAGAACTCTGGCCAATCTGGGGATCAGCAACAATCAGATCCTAAGGGAAAAGGTCCATCGGCAGATGTTAACATGGTATTTATGTTGCCGATGGAATTCCTTGCACCACCCAGTGATGATGAGTTGGAGTTTTCCAACCAAATAGCTCAGTTGGCTCTAGATCCGATGACAGGCATCTTCGAAAAGCCTGCCGATGATGAAAGGCAACATCTTAAGGCTCTGTTGTCAAAGGAAGAGTGGATGGTCAACCGATGACCAAGATTTTAATTGATGGTGGGGCTGCTATCAATATCATGCCATATGCAGTGTATTGGAAGCTTGGAAAAGGAGATCAGGATTTGACCAAGACCGATATGATGCTCAAAGACTTTGAAGGGAACGTGTCTCCGGTTAAGGGGGAAATATGCGTTGAATTGACTATCGGCAGCAAAACCTTGCCGACAACCTTCTTCGTGATCAGTGAAAAAGGTGCTTATAACTTGCTGTTGGGGAGAGATTGGATTCATGCCAATTGTTGCATCCCGTCTACAATGCACCAATGCTTGGTTCAGTGGGTAGGTGACAAGATTGAGATTGTCCCGGGAGACTCTTCATATGTCATTGCATCGGCAGAAGCAGACGCCTATGAAAGAACTAGGTGTATCTTAGGAGAAGTTTGGGAAAAGGATTTTCTCAAAGTTGCCGATTATGAAATTCCACCAATCCAAGCAGTCGGTTCTCATGAAGGTTGTTAATGGATAGGTTCGCCGATGATGGAAAATTAGGCCTGGGATTCACATCGGCCGATGATCTAGTAGAAGTAGATATAGGTAGTGGTGATAAACCTAGGCCTACTTTTATTAGTGCTAAGTTAAATTCTGAGTGTAAGCAGCAGTTAACTGATTTGTTAAAGGAATATAAAGATTGCTTTGCTTGGGATTATACTGAGATGCCTGGTTTGGACCGATCAATTGTTGAACATCGGTTACCTATCAAGTCTGGATTTCGGCCACATCAACAGCCAGCTCGCCGATGTAATCCTAATATTCTTCCTGATATTAAGGCCAAAATAACCAAACTTATTGAAGCTAAATTTATTCGGCAGTGTCGGTATGCCGAGTGGATTTCTAATGTTGTTCCGGTTTACAAGAAGAATGGGAAGCTCCGGGTCTCCATTGATTTCAGAAATCTTAATAAAGCTACACCGATGGATGGCTACCCAATGCCGGTTGCCGATCTACTAGTTGATGCTGCGGCTGGGCATCGGATCATCAGCTTTATGGATGGTAATGTAGGGTACAATCAAATATTCATGGCTGAAGAAGATATTCCAAAGACTGCATTTAGATGCCCTGGTCATGTTGGGTTGTTTGAATGGATAGTCATGACTTTTGGCTTGAAAAATGCTGGTGCTACTTATCAGAGGGCCATAAATTTTATATTTCATGAGTTCATCGGCAAGCTGGTGGAAATTTATATTGATGATGTGGTGGTTAAGTCTGGAGATTTCATAAAGCATCTTGCCGATTTGCGAAAAGTGTTGGAATGCACAAGGAAGCATGGTTTGAAGATGAATCCCAATAAGTGTGCATTTGGTGTATCGGTAGGGCAGTTTTTTGGTTTCATGGTGCATCAAAGGGGGATTGAAATCAGTCGGAGATCCATTGATGCTATCAACAAAATAGTTGCTCCTACCAACAAGACTGAGCTCCAGTCCTTGATCTGCAAGGTAAATTTTATCAGGAGATTTATATCTAATTTGTTCGGTAAAATTTGTGCTTTCAGTCCTTTACTCAAGTTGAAAGCCGATCAAGAATTTGTTTGGGGGAAGAAACAACAGTTGGCCTTAGATGAAATCAAAAATTATTTGGTAAATCCTCCGGTTCTAATTCCACCTCAACAAGGGAAGCCCTTCAGATTGTATTTGTCTACCGATGGGATGGTCATCGGTTCGGCTTTAATCCAAGAATTTGAAGGCAAGGAACGTGTGATTTACTATTTAAGCAGGAGATTGATTGATGCTGAGACCAGGTATTCGGCCATTGAAAAGATATGTTTGTGTCTCTATTTCTCATGTATTAAGTTAAGGCATTATTTGCTATCGGCTGAATGCACTGTTATTTGCAAAGATGATGTGGTCCGATATATATTGTCTATGCCGATTATGAGTGGCAGAATCGGTAAATGGATTTTGGCACTGTCGGAATTTGATTTGCATTATGAATCGGCTAAGGTGGTTAAGGGACAGATCATAGCCGATTTTGTAACTCAGCATTGCGGTATAGTGGAAACTTTGGAAATTGTACCTTGGACGCTTTTCTTTGATGGATCCACATGTGATCGGGGGGCAGGAATCGGCATAGTGTTAATTTCCCCTTGGGAAAGGAAGTATGAGTTCTCCTTGCCGATTGTTGCCACGTCAACAAATAATCAGGCTGAGTATCAAGCTTTGATAAAGGGGTTGGAATTACTAAGGGAAGTTCATGCTGATGTTGTTGAAATCTTTGGAGATTCTATGCTGGTTATAAATCAATTGGCTGGAAGCTATGAATGCCGAAGTGAGGTCCTGATAACGTATCATGAAAGGAGTATGCAACCGTTAAAGGAGTTCAAGGATTTCCGATTAGAGCATGTTCCTCGGTTGCATAATGAAGAGGCAAACCGGTTGGCTCAGCATGCCTCGGGATATCAGCCCATGATTGATGCAATATCGGCAATCGGTGCCGATGATTGGAGAAAAAAGATCATTGATTATTTAAAGGATCCATCCAAGAAAGTTGAGAGATGTGTTCGGTTCCAAGCTACCAAGTATGTGCTCCTTGAAGACGAGTTATATTACCGAACTATTGATGGAATTCTTCTCAGATGTTTTGGTGATGACGAGGCTAAGAATTTGATTGGAGAAATCCATGAAGGAGTATGTGGAGCACATCAGTCGGCTTTTAAGATGAAGTGGATGATTAGGAGCACTGGGTATTATTGGCCGACCATACTTGAAGATTGCTTTAGGTATTTCAAGGGGTGTCAAGGATGTCAGAAATTTGGTAATGTTCAAAGAGCACCCGCATCGGCCATGAATCCTATCATCAAGCCTTGGCCGTTCCGAGGATGGGCTATTGATTTGATCGGCCAGATTTATCCGCCATCAAGCAAGGGGCATAAATTCATTTTAGTTGCCATCAATTATTTCACTAAGTGGGTTGAAGCTATTCCTTTAAAGAAAGTTACATCGGCCAATATGATTGATTTTGTGAAAGAGCATATTATTTACCGATTTGGAATTCCTCAAACAATTACTACCAATTAGGGTACTATGTTCACATCGGGGGAATTTGATGAATTTGCAATCGGTAAGGTAATTAAAGTATTAAACTCTTCTCCTTATTATGCTCAAGCTAATGGGCAGGCCGAGGCGTCTAACAAAGGGATTATCAAGCTTATTAAATGGAAGATTGAAGAAAACCCTAGGAGGTGGCACACATTGTTAAATGAGGCTTTATGGTCATACCGGATGGCTTGTCATGGATCGACTAAGGTTTCACCTTATCAGTTGGTATATGGGCATGATGCAGTGTTACCTTGGGAAATTAAGACTGGGTCTAGGTGACTATCTTTTCAAGATCAACTGGCTGCCGATGATTATGCTACTTTGATGACAGACGAGTTGGATGATCTAGCGGGACATCGGCTAAGGGCTTTGATGAGTATAGAAGAGAATAAGAAGAGAGTTGCCAGATGGTATGACAAGAAGGTAAAAGCTAAATAGTTTGCCGACGGAGACTTAGTATGGAAGCTAATCTTACCGATCGGGACTAGAAGTTCAAAGTTTGGGAAGTGGTCTCCCAATTGGGAGGGTCCCTATCGGATAAGTCGATCGGCTCCTGGTAATCCCTATATTTTAGAAACTCTTGAAGGAGTTGAATTTCCGAGAGCATTAAATGGCAAATATTTAAAGAAGTATTACCCAAGCATATGGGTCGATGCATAAAAGTTTAAGTGCCGATAACATTCCTATCGGCTGGATCAAAATGTATCTGGGGATGGACCTAATGTTTTAAAAGGTGCTGATAACAGTCCTATCGGCTAGACCAAAATACTAGGGTTGTTCAAAAGAAAAAGAGCAAGTATGTTGCCGATGAAGAGTTCACATGTTCAGCAGCGCCTGGATCGCCGATATAGCGCGCAGGCGGATTTGGTTGGCTGCTTCTATCTCTTTGATGTCTTCATCGGCAGAGCCTTCCACCGACTTTAACTTCTTCTTCAGCTGTAGTGCTTTACGGCCATGGACATTTCGCTCTTGCTCAAGGAGTTTGATCGCCTCAGGCAGCTGGTTTTCCTCTTGTTAATCTTGGGATAAGGCTTCTTCTACTTGCTTGAGTTATGCCAACAGGGCTTCTCCTTTTGCCGACAGATCGGAGGTCTTGTGGTTCAATGCATCTCCCGAGGACTTCAAGATGCCGATGTTCTTGTGCTTCTCATTGGCAAGGAGCTTCACTTTCATTATCTCCTCAGAAAGCTGAGTCTGGGCAGCTCTGTCGGCAATGCGCTGGGTGGCCTTTTGATATTGCAGCTGACGGCTCTCTAGATGTGCAGCTTGAAAAAAGGATTTCTTCAGCATCGGTAGGAATTTGGCCTCTGAGGGTCTTGAACAAAGCCTTGGCTGAGTCAGAGTCATCAACCAGTTGGGCTGTGTCTTGATGAAGGAGGGTTGATAATTCTTCTAAATTTGCCCTGATCTCTACCGATGTAATTCCGACTGCTCGGGAAGAACTTGCCTCCTCACCTTCATCCTCAGAAATGTCGATGGCGAAGGAGAACAAGCTGTCAGGAGAGTCCTATTCCTAAAAAGGAAATGAAGTGAGTCATTCTATTGTCAAGTATCGACAAATAATACCGATAGAGACTGGGTGACTTACTTGTTTCAAAGCAATCTCTCACCTCTGACTAGAAGATGTCGATGGAACCACAGGCTGATCGGCTGGGGTTGCCGATGGAACTATGTCAACTGCAAGAATAATAGAGATAATTATAAGACAAAGAGAGTAGGTTCATCGGCAGTGATTTCGTAGAAAGTGCGTTACCTTGAGGGGGAGCAGTACTTGTTTGGATGGAACAAACTACCGATGCTATAATTGAACCTGCTGGATCGGTAGTTTGCTCATGCACGTCAGCCGATGTGTCTTCCGGCTGAGGTACTTCTGGCTGGGGTTCTTCTGGTTGGAGTTCCTCCGCTTGGGGTGCTTCTTGTGGCTGAGAAGGAGATGGTACCTGTTGTATCTGGGTTTCTGGAGAAGAGGGAGAAGATTCTACCGTGATTGGAGATACCGGGGGAGGGGAAGGCGTTGCTACTCTTTGGCGCTTTGCTTGTGCTCTGGTACTCTTGGCACCTTTTCTCTTCGGCTGACTGGACTGGGGGGCATTGGCACTTGTGCTTCTAGTCCTTGCCGATGCGCTGGTGTGCTGGTACAACAATGAGAATGTGTGAGTACAAATGCAACAGATGCAAGAATAGGATCGGTATGGATGAAAGAGTTTGAACAGTTACCTTGAAGGCCTGAGCTAAGGTGGAGGCGGCTACCGATGGAGATGTCTTTGTACGCTTGGTAGTGACTTTCTTGAGGTGCACACCTCGATGCATTATAGCAGCTAGAGTGGGAGTGTTGTTGCCGATTGAAGAGATCGGACCTGATGGAAAAAGATCAATCGGCTTGCCACTCCTGCTGACCGATGGGGGAACGTTATCAACCTGCAATATAATATAGAAAGTGAGTTACCGATGGAAATAAAAGTGGAAGAATTGAGACATCGGTTTGGAAATACTTACAGTGTTATCAGGAACTTTGTACTGGGGGTCGATCATGCCGCGGTACGTAAGAGCCGATTTGCAGAACAAATGTTCCTTCCATTCTTCCCACCATTGTTTGTACGCCTGAGTAATGAAGAGAGCCGGGATCCACTCTGATAGATCTACATCTGTATCGGCATTCGGTGGTAGTTGAGCTATCCTGGTCCACTCGAGAAGGCTAGTGATGGTTTCCCTGGGCTTTATCACATCGGCATAACAAAGTGCAATCGGTAGCTGACCGAAAGCTAGTTGACGGGCTAGCGCCAATGGGTTGTAAAACTCATAGGTTTGGCTGAAGGTTTTCCCACTGCCAAAGAAATTTACTGGTATAGCTCTGGGAGTGATCAGTGCCATCATCACATCATGATACTTGTTGAGAGCATCATTGAATGGGTGGAAGATCAGAGGAAACATGGTGTGTGGATCTTCATAAGGCATCCACGCTCGCTATTCTCTGGTCACGCCTTCGTACAGGGTCTGGAAGAATTGGCTGACCTGGTCTACATTACCACCTATGCCAGGTAGAACTATGACAGCTTCTCCAAAGTTCAGAGGAGGACGAGTTGCCGATTCTTGTTCGTCCAATTCATAGTCCTCGGCTATGTCTTTGGGGAAGCGTTGTGCGAACAGGTTGAACTCAAGATGCTTGTGCATATGGAGACTGAGCCACATATTAAAAACCACCAGGGACCCCCTAATTTGCCGATGGACTCACCAAGTAGAAGTTTCCTAGACACTTGGTGGAGAAGATGATAGGTAGAGCCAAGTAGGTATCGGCCGAGGGGAAATCGGCCACCATTAGCTAATCTCTCTGCTGCCGATAGGTAGACAGAGGTTGGTCCTGCCGATCGACCACAGAACACAAATTTGTCCAGCCACATGTTCAGGACGGTGGTTTGTTCCTTTTTGTTGACAGGCCCCGTTCTGCGGTACTTCTGAATGTACCCAGACCAGCCACCGATAGCGCGGGTTTCCACTTTGGCGCTAGGCATGGTGTCAAAAAGGTGAATACTATCGGCAGTGGATACATCTAGGCCGGTGAGCATAAGCACATCGGCAAGAGTGGGAGAAGCAGGGCCGTGGCCAAAGACAAAGGCACTGAGTGTGTCTGACCAGAAATATGATGCAGCTATCAGTGGTGACTCATTCCTATGCATATCGGCAATGGACAACATGATGCATTGGTCCAGTTTTCGCTCACCCCACTGAACCTCATTTGAGTGGCTGACTCTCAAGAACCAATCCTTCCATCCCACGGTAGGACTGGGCCAGGAACGGAAGGTATCCTTCCACAGATCTAGAGAAAAATTTTCGGCTCTAAAGGGGATTCTGTTTGTTTCTGCGTTGATCAGATCGATGGGATCTGGATTCCCTTGCGGACCGAGATATTGGAGCTATGGCTGATCAGTAGGGATGACAATTTTATTGGACAGATCCTAATGGTTTTGAAGAAAAAAAAGAAGAAGAAAAGAAAAAAAAGAAGAATGTTCAGTAAAATAAATTGCGGACGAACACGGATATGGTAAAAGTACGAGAGGTAGGGTGATGAAATGACCTCGGGAACAGCGAAGTTGATGGCCATCTCCTCACGAAAAGGATGACCGAAGACTTTGAGGTTGGTGAAGAAAGGGCTTCGTTGGAGTTCTTGGAGCTCTCGAACAGCGTCGCCGCCAGGAAAGTGGAGTTGGGGCTGTAGAATGGTGCGATGGAGAAGGAGTACCCGAGAAGGAATTATTTATAGGACAAAATGGGCAAGGGCAAATCTGACTTATCTCTTCGCCGTGTCCGTGAAATCCGAGGGTAGTCAGGTAGATATGGTAACTGTTCGCACGGTAATCAAAGGATTGTGCAGGTGATTTGACAGGAAGCGGTCATAATCTAGAGATATTTCACTGTGCGGGATCTCCTGGTTGGTTCATCGGCTGCGCCTTGTAACGGTAATATTGCCGATGGGCGAATAAAGTTGAGATGTCCGTTTGGGAGGTTGAGATATTTCGCTGTGCGGGATTTCATGATCGGTCCATCGGTAGTTCCTTGTAATGGTAATATTGCCGATGGGCGATTAAAGTGGAGATGTCCGTTTGGGAAGTTGAGGAATTTGAGGAATCTGCGAAAAATCGGGCTGAGGTTGTTCAGATTTAGGCTGTCGGTTGCCAAATTTGGAGAATTAATTGCGGAAAGGCATCATTGCTACAGAGAATTTCGGAGCATTAATGATTTCATACTCCAAAATTGGGGGGCATGTGTTGACACCGTTTTTGGACACGTACCCAGGATCGGTAGAGTGTAGATCGGCAAGATAGGGCAACAGTAACTGGTCTGCAGGAGAGTTGCCGATGAGGGTGGTTGCCGATGAGGAGACAGCTCAATGTGGCTAAGTCCATGGGTGGGGATGTGTTTGTGCCGATGGCCAGCATTAACCTTTGCCGATGGCTACGATGGAGAGTCTGCCGATGACGCGGAAGGAAGACTTGAAGGTTGACGATTGGTCTATGGTGGCGTCCCAGTTTGTCACAGGGGATAGTTTTATGTTTTCCTTAGTTATTTAAATCGTTTTGTATACGGATTCTGTTTAATTTGGAATTCGAGTTCTAGTCGTGTCTGGTTGTAGCTCTTTGAGCAGGGTATAAATGTAGACCCTAGGGCCTTGTAATCGAGACATCTATCAATCAATCAAACACAAGTTTTTACTCATATTCCAGCATCTACTTTTTGACGACTTCATCATATTTTCCGTTTTCATTACAAGTTCTTAGGAGTTCGTCGACTTATGCTCGGCGTATTCTCAAGTTCCGCGTGAATACCTCTTGGCCGTGGCATCCGGGCGCATCGCTGTTGTTAGGACCAAAGTATTCGAGTTATCACCTTTGCCGATAGTAAGGTCAAATCGGCTGGCACGCCTTAACGTTTGAAATCGGGTATTAGCCCTTTGTGTTTGTAGATCTAGCTTTTGCATCAATAGTAGCATTTTAACCGGGAAGTATTCTAGGTATCGTTATTTATATTTTTACCACTCGGAAGGGATTGCTAAACATCAATGTTGATTATGGAATGGAATATAGAATTGAGTATCTATCATTGCATGTATAATTGAGAGCATCTATCTATCTCTTTCATACAGGGATAAGTGTCACATAAAAGATAGATATTGTATGAATCGTTACAAAGATAATTAATCTGATCAACATAACTTAGCCACCTATAATAATGATAAGCACCTCAATAGATATTCTAGCAAGTCATTAGCATTGAATAAGGACGAACTACAAGAATATTTCCTAAGTTATTCTTAACTATAAAGTCTAGCATATCATAGTTAGTGCAATTATACTTGGCAATCTTTGCGAGAGAGGGCTACGCCCATGCATAGTGATATTATCAAGGAATATGAGAAACATAGCAATCACTCCCCTGTAATAATGTTGCTCTGCCAGCCCTATACATGAGAGGGGGACTATATAAGAATCAATGGAGCTGTCACTACCACGAACTACCCCGCGGCTTGGCATATAGGGTACAATCGCAGATAAATACGGTATACGCACCACGCCTACACAATACTTATCATTTACCCACTGTACACACGGATAAACGGTATATGATCCTAAACATGTATATAATTCCAATCTAACTAAGCCAAGCATATAACTATGATAAACTAAGAACAATATAATTGCAAATATAACCAAGTAGAGCAAAGTCATAATCAATATATTGAAGTAGAACAAAGTCATATTCATAATATTGAAGAACAAAGATGAACAATTGAAGAACAATAGAGGAATTACCAAGAATCCTTTTGACAAATCCGAAAACCAATCGAAGATTGACTCCTTCTAGTTCTAATCCTATGTAGCTATGCTCAACTAGAGATCTATTGATGTGGTGGCTCTACGGCTTGATCAGAGGCTTCTTCTCCCGAGATGGATAATGAATTAGGGTTCCTGAGGGAAAGAGGTCCTCTCCTCCAGGGGCCAGGGGTCTGCTTATATAGTCCTTCCAAATGAACGTGGGCCGTCGGATCAAACAGACATTAATCGCAAGGTTTTCCTTGATCCTTTAGGTCGGTGGAGCATGATCCGTGAAGTTGAACCTGATTGGTTCTCAGGCCTGGACGGGCACCCAAGGGGGGAGGGCGGGCACCCGGCCCCTAGGCCCGTTCGGTCTCCCGTTCGTTCTCGTGGCTTCTGGACTCTTCTAGATGTTAGATAATTGCGCGGCACGTTAATATCTCTATGTAAACCAGACGTGTGGGCCTTTCTTCCATAATTCCTGATAACCCCCTGCAGAAATAGACAAACACCAAAACTCGTGGAATTCTATCAGATAAAACCCTAAGTCTGGATGTCGGTTGCATTTGGATCCTTTTCTTTATTTATTTGCTGATTATATTTCATACTTAAGGACCGTCAACAGTACCCTCCAGAGCAGAGTAGGAGTGCCAAACTCACTCAGAAAGGTGTCACTGGGGCGAGGTGAAGCAGGCACGTCCATCTGTGGTAAGGAATAACCATGGGTAAGAGAGGATTAATTTCAAGCAACATTTATTTAATTAAAAGGGATGATATTGCAAGGGAAGGAGTAGAAAGAATGTATGTATGAATGCGACATGATGCATGCACGAACCGTACGTCCTCACAAACTTAGAAAATTAATATTCTAACGGATATACGGTGGCATATGTTGGGTATTCTTAACATCATTACTAAAAGTAGACTAAGTTCTCTAAATCTAGTAACGGTGCCAAAAATGCCAAACCTATCCCTTACACCACTTAAGCCAAGTTGTCAACCCCAGCATGATATAAGAGACGCGGTATTGAAATATGCAATTGCTCTTCTAAATAAATAATGAATGGGATCTGCAAGCGCACAGATTAATACCGATGTAGCATTTTAACCGGGAAGTATTCCAGGTATCGTTATTTATATTTTTACCACTGGGAAGGGATTAGAAATCATCACTAATGATTACAGAATAGAATATGAGATTGAGCATCTATCATTGCATGTATAATTGAGAACATTATATCTAACTCTTCATACAGGGATAAGTGTCACATAATAGATATATGAAATGATAATAGTGACAAGGATAACTAATCTGATCTAGCCACATAATAAATATGATAAGCTCCTCAATTAGATACTCTAGAAAGTCATTAGCATGGTATTAGAACGAACTACAAGAATATTCCCTATGTTATTCTCAACTATATAGTCTAGCATATCATAGTTAGTGCAAGCATACTTAGCAATCATTGCGAGACAAGATTACGCCCATGCATAGTGATATTAGGAAGGAATATGAGAAACATAGCAATCACTCCCGTGTAATAATGTTGCTCTGCCAACCCAATACACGAGAGGGGGACTATATAAGAATCAATGAAGCTGTCACTATCACGAACTACCCCACGATCTGGCATATTGGGTACAATCGCAGATAAATACGGTATAAGCACCACGCCTACACAATATCTATCATTTACCCATGGATCCGATGGATAAACGCTATACGATCCTAAGCATGTATATAGATCGTATCTAACTAAGCCAAGTACATAACTATGATAAACTAAGAACAATATAATCTTGAATATAAGCAAGTAGAGCAAAGTCATAAGCAATATATTGAAGTAGAACAAAGTCATATTCATAATATTGAAGAACAAAGATAATTAGAAAGCAATTAGAAGCACAATTAGAAGATTACCAAGAATCCTCCTGACAGATCCGGAAACCAATCGAAGATTGACTCCTTCTAGTTCTAATCCTATGTAGCTATGCTAATCTAGATATCTAATTGATGTGGTGGCTCTAATCTTGATCAGAGGCTTCTTCTCCCTTGATGGAACAATGAATTAGGGTTGAGAGGCTCTCTCCTCCAGGGGCCAGGGGGTCTGGTTTTATAGTCCCTTCAAGTGAATATGGGCCCTTGGATCAAACCGACATAGATTGTATGGTTTAGATTCATCCTTTAGGTCGGTGGAGACTTCCCGCAAAGCAGAGTCCTGATTGGACTCCAGAGGTGGGCGGGCGCCCTGACCAACTGGGCGGCCGCCCAGGGTCTGGCCCCGTTTCGCCTCCGCTTCGGTCTCGTGGCTTCTGGAGTCTTCTAGATGTAAGATAATTGCGCAGCACGTTAATATCTTTACGTAATCCTGACATGTGGGCCTTTCTTCCATATTTCCTGATAACTCCCTGCAGAAATAGACAAACACCAAAACTCGTGGAATTCTGTCAGATAAAACCCTAAGTCTAGATCTTGATTTCATTTGGATCCTTTTCTTTATTTATTTGATAATTAAATTTGATACTTAAGGACCGTCAACAAACTCCCCCAAGCTTACCTCTTGCTCGTCCCTGAGCAAGGATAGACTCAGCTATGGATCATAAGTTGTTGCAATATATTAAAAATTTGACGGTACACATGCTTTTAAATAAGATCTCATCTCTGAGTTAGAGTAAACTGTCAAGACTTAAAACTTACTTACTTTACCTTCACCATGGGACTTGTAACTGTCACTTCTGTCTTGAGTGGTTAAAAGATAGAACAGTCTAGCCAAGTGCCATGTCTCTTATTCTTGATCAGCTATAGCTCTGGGGTTTTTGCAGATTTTCAAATAAAACTCAGAGATTCCTTGTATGATTCTCTCAGGTCTCTCTTTTGTGGTATTTTTGGATCCTTACCAAGGCATTGATGGTATATGCCTTCTCTCAAGATATGTGGTATTTGGGGTATAAGGCATAGTGACATTGCCTTCTCTCTCATCCTACTCTAATAAGGCTTTAATATCTGGAGCTCATAGGTGGGAGATAAAGTATACATACTTACAAGACATGTATTGCATAGTCAAACCATGGATCCAAAGTAACAAGTCAATAAGTTTAATCAAGATGTGCATGTGTGGCGAATGAATGGTATATGGTGATGATGGTGATAACAATGGTGAAAACAATGGTGAAAACAATGGTGAAAACAATGGTGGTGAAAGTCTAATTCTACTTTGCTCTTTTGAGGGGATACATACCTTCCTTGCTTTTGAAACTTTATGAGGAGAATGAGATGCTCTTCTTTTTCTTTTCTCTCAGGTGGGTATCTTGCACCCTTAATTCTACTGTCGGACACTTGTCCATTTTTACCTCTCGTCTCACTTTTTCTTTTCTTTCGAGGTTCCGAGCACTTGCTCCTTTTTATTTCCTCGTATTATTTTCTCTCTCTCTCTTTTTTTAGAGCACTCATCTCTTGAGATAATATAGCAAGTGGTAGTAATAAGATAACTTGAGCATTTATTTCACAAGGGAAAACAGAAATATTTTTGGTTATTCTCTCCCGGATTAGGAGTAGAATATTTTTAGGTGGTTCTGGAGATGGAATGGGTGGATATATGTGGATGGTACTTCCGGAGTAGAAGTAGCATATATGAGTGAACGTGCAAGTGAAATCTTGATTTAACCACATGACAAGCTCCTAAGGGTCTACACAGCTTGACCACACTCAATGCTCATAAGCAGTAAATAGTAAATGTGTGGCTCAAAGTCTAGCAAGCATGTATATATGGCTGTGGTAGGAATTTAAACTCTCATCATACAGGAACTCATCATGCAACATTTTAAAGATTTTCAAAGATAAAATTCTCCAGAATTCTAGCATCTCTAGGAATAGATAAACAGCAGCTTAGCCTTTCCATATCGTATCCGTTAACAACTTAGACTTCAGATCAAGTTTTCATCCCACAAGTTTAGGTCTAGGGCAAGCTTTAAATTATAACAGTTATGTCTAAACTTGAGAGAGAACTTAAAATGTGCAAATTAGGTAGAGCAACTATTCATCATATCCAGGCTTAAGTTTTATTAGATACAGATTAGCATAGCCACTTTATTTATTAATTAAACACACTAAGTAATATATATATATAAGCATAAAATCTTTATTTGGTTTTCCCATAGTTTATGTGTATTAATATTCTAAAATAATATAAGTATAAAGATAGATAAAAATACTTATCGGGATAAATGGGGGTGCTCTCCCCCAAGCTGAATTTTGACGTAATTTCTCTTGATATAGCTAGCAGGTGGCAGAGGTGTAGTTGAAAGTCAGCAGCATTCTGACAGCGATTAGAATGTCCTCCGTCTGCTAGTCTTCATGAATTCTTAAATTCTGTGGAGCTCAAATAGACAACAAAGCTTGTGGAACTGATTAAGTGTTAGCATAAATATCTAACCTTTATCATCTTGAGACTCCTTAATAATTATTACTCCCTGTTTTTATATTTTTATTTTATAAAGCAGAAAAATATTTATTTTATTTTTATGCCACCACAGTGAATGTACGTATGGGTTTTATGCCACTCGTCTATTCACATGGGGCTTACTATTTTTTACATTTTTATTTTCTTTTTAAGACAGTATGAGCATGTTTAACTAAGTAAACTATTTAAAATAACTGAAAGGGAAAGGATAACTACCAAGTTTACCTCTTGGCAAGGCGTTCGGTGTTTTTAAGTCCTCCGAACGGGACTCTCCATTTTCTCAATCGTCCTGAGGTCCGTTGGGTGGCGTAGTCGGTACTTCCGGCAGCGCCTCCTCTTCTTGTATAGTTATCTTCATTTTCCATACCTGACTCGGTGCTTCAATCTCCTCTGGATAATTCTGTTTAAACTCTACGTTTTCTGACCTTACAACTTCTCCTTCATAGTCTGCCCATCCGTCCTTGATGATCTGCCTCCTCTGGTTGCGGTTGCGTCTCTTTCTGACCTGCTTAGATTCTTCAACGATATAGTCAGGGTCAGTAAAATAACGGCGTACCTTCTCTGAGGGGAAGTGCATATGGACTTCTCCGGTTCCAATATAGATAATTGCTTTAACGGTGCAGAGGAACGGTCTTCCAAGGATGATGGGTGGATCATATTCATCTTCTCCCATGTCAACAACTTGAAAGTCTGTGTAGACAAAGTGATCGTCTATTTTGACTGGGACATCAGATACTATTCCTTTAACTTCTCAAAATGTCTGATCTGCCATCTGGAGTTGAATGTATGCTGGTCTTAGTGGCATGGTTCCGAACAAGAGTCGATAGGTGACTGCGGCCATTATGTTGACGCCTGATCCGGTGTCGCAAATCGTCTTGTAGAAGTTATATCCATTTATGGAGCAGTAGATGCTTGGCATTCCTGGGTCGTCTTTCTTGGCCAAAAACGGCGACTTAAGTTGATGATCTTGGCCTCCATGGACTACAGTGACCATCTTAGCTGACTTGGTCCACACTTGCTTGTTCCTGTTTCTCCTGTTGGTCCTCTTCCTTGATTTACGTCTGGATTGATCTTGAATTTGTGTAGTCTTGTTCTTGAAGAAAAATATCTCCTTCTTCCCTTTGACGTAGAAACTGATCTTGGCAGCACTGGCGTAGATGATAGCTCCCGTCGTGTTCAAGAATGGCCTCCCTAAGATGATAGGTGCTCTCTCATCATTTCCGGTCTCTACCACTACGAAGTCTGCTGGTGCATACAAGGTACCAACTCGGACACAAAGGTTCTTCACTATTCCTTTTGAAAAAGTTATCGTCTGATCTGCAAACTGCAAACACATGGTTGTATCTAATAAAGGATATGTAAAGAATTTTTCATAGAGTACCCTGGGTATAATGTTGACACTGGAGCCAAAGTCACAGAGTGCTTCTGGGAAGTCCACCATGCCGATGGAGATCGGGATGACGGGGCGTCCTGGATTGCCTCTCTTGACCGGCAGAAGGTCACTAGAGAATTCAGTGATGGGGTTACTCCAATTACCTGCATCAAACATGTCTACAAGATTTGCAGATTCTAATCCTTCCGGTTGTGATGGTATACCGGGGTTAGTAGTAGGAACAGCAGCAGCTATTTGATTTAACTGAGATTCAATCATTTTATTAAAGCTAATTTGATTCTTGATGGCAGTAGAGAAATTATCCATTCTATTATTTATATTTTCTAGTATTTTATCATTAGATGCCAATTTCTTAGATAGATTATCCATTAGCTTTCCTTGATTAGACACTAACTCTCTCAAAGGTGGAAAATTATTATTATTGTTGTAAGAATTGTTACCTTGATAATTACCTGAGTAGTTAGGCCTCTGTTGATTCCAACCTTGATTTTGTTGAGGACGGTTGTAGTAGTTGTTGTTGTTGTTGATGTAGTTCACATCCTCAAGTATCTCAGGGCAGTGGTTGCCTGAGTGTCCAGTGTCTCCACACTCCTCACAAGTCATGTGAGAGTCGTAGGTGTGCATAACTTCTTTCTTGTCTCCAGCTCTATCATTGAGCTTCTTCATGAGCAGGTCTAGCTTTGCAGACAGCATGTCTACCTCCTTCAGCTGATGCATACCTCCACCTCTCTTGCGTGTCTGGGTCCTCTCTTCATTCCAGCTTTGATTGGACGCCATCTTCTCCACAAGAGCTGTGGCTTGTGGTATAGTAAGTGATAAGAATGCTCCTCCAGCTGCAGCATCCATGGTCTCTCGGGCACTGTTGCTGAGCCCATGATAAAACGTCTGCATCAATATCCAACTCTCCATTCCATGATGGGGACATTCTAGGATGTAGTCTTGAAAGCGCTCCCATGCTTCTGGAACAGATTCATCATTTTGTTGCTGAAAACTTGTAATCTTCCCACGGAGAGCATTGGTCTTGCCCATGGAAAGAACTTAGCCAGAAAGTTTGTTGAGCAGAGTGCCCACGTAGTATTCTTCTCCTTTGTAGCGTAGAACCACTGCTTCGCTCTTCCTAACAGTGAGAATGGGAAGAGGCGAAGTAGTATAGCGTCTTTGGAAACTCCTGCTATGGTGAATGTGTTGCAAATCTCCAGGAAGTGTTGTAAATGAGCACTAGCATCTTCGTGTGCCTTCCCACAGAACTGGTTGGATTGCACCATGTTGATAAGTCCAGGCTTGAGCCCAAAGTTGCCATCGATCTCTGCAGCAGGTCCAGTGCGGATGTTGTCCGTAGTGGGAGCTGAGAACTCGCGGATTGATTTGTTCGCCATGGCTTCGAACTCTGAAGACAAGTTCCAGTGATCTTCTTGATTGGATGAAGCTTCTTCGTGAAGTGTTGATGATTTCTTTAGCTTGGCTCTCGTCTTCTTGAATAATGCTTCGGGATTGTCAACAAAATTTCCTGGAAGATGTCTTCTATTCATACATTCCCCTGCATAAGATAAAATAGAAAAATATCGGGGTAAAACTGTATAAGAGAATAGATAAGCTCAATCATATTAGTGATGCGAATGATAACTCAAAATCTTTTATTCCATTCCTGATTGGTAATCAACCTTCCCCGGCAACGGCGCCAAAAATGCTTGTTGGGTATTCTTAACATCATTACTAAAAGTAGACTAAGTTCTAAATCTAGTAACGGTGCCAAAAATGCCAAACCTATCCCTTACACCACTTAAGCCAAGTTGTCATCCCCAGCATGATATAAGAGACGCGGTATTGAAATATGCAATTGCTCTTCTAAATAAATAATGAATGGGATCTGCAAGCGCACAGATTAATACCGATGTAGCATTTTAACCGGGAAGTATTCCAGGTATCGTTATTTATATTTTTACCACTGGGAAGGGATTAGAAATCATCACTAATGATTACAGAATAGAATATGAGATTGAGCATCTATCATTGCATGTATAATTGAGAACATTATATCTAACTCATCATACAGGGATAAGTGTCACATAAAAGATATATGAAATGATAATAGTGACAAGGATAACTAATCTGATCTAGCCACATAATAAATATGGTAAGCACCTCAATTAGATACTCTAGAAAGTCATTAGCATGGTATTAGAACGAACTACAAGAATATTCCCTAAGTTATTCTCAACTATATAGTCTAGCATATCATAGTTAGTGCAAGCATACTTAGCAATCATTGCGAGACAAGACTACGCCCATGCATAGTGATATTAGCAAGGAATATGAGAAACATAGCAATCACTCCCCTGTAATAATGTTGCTCTGCCAGCCCAATACACGAGAGGGGGACTATATAAGAATCAATGAAGCTGTCACTATCACGAACTACCCCACGATCTGGCATATTGGGTACAATCGCAGATAAATACGGTATAAGCACCACGCCTACACAATATCTATCATTTACCCATGGATCCGATGGATAAACGCTATACGATCCTAAGCATGTATATAGATCGTATCTAACTAAGCCAAGTACATAACTATGATAAACTAAGAATAATATAATCTTGAATATAAGCAAGTAGAGCAAAGTCATAAGCAATATATTGAAGTAGAACAAAGTCATATTCATAATATTGAAGAACAAAGATAATTAGAAAGCAATTAGAAGCACAATTAGAAGATTACCAAGAATCCTCCTGACAGATCCGGAAACCAATCGAAGATTGACTCCTTCTAGTTCTAATCCTATGTAGCTATGCTAATCTAGATATCTAATTGATGTGGTGGCTCTAATCTTGATCAGAGGCTTCTTCTCCCTTGATGGAACAATGAATTAGGGTTGAGAGGCTCTCTCCTCCAGGGGCCAGGGGGTCTGGTTTTATAGTCCCTTCAAGTGAATATGGGCCCTTGGATCAAACCGACATAGATTGTATGGTTTAGATTCATCCTTTAGGTCGGTGGAGACTTCCCGCAAAGCAGAGTCCTGATTGGACTCCAGAGGTGGGCGGGCGCCCTGACCAACTGGGCGGCCGCCCAGGGTCTGGCCCCGTTTCGCCTCCGCTTCGGTCTCGTGGCTTCTGGAGTCTTCTAGATGTAAGATAATTGCGCAGCACGTTAATATCTTTACGTAATCGTGACATGTGGGCCTTTCTTCCATATTTCCTGATAACTCCCTGCAGAAATAGACAAACACCAAAACTCATGGAATTCTGTCAGATAAAACCCTAAGTCTAGATCTTGATTTCATTTGGATCCTTTTCTTTATTTATTTGATAATTAAATTTGATACTTAAGGACCGTCAACAGCATACATTCATCTCTCGATACGATAACTATCGGTGTACACGCGAGTTGTTAGTGTACCTGCAGAAAACTTCATTGCAGCCCAACAATTCCCAATATTTCACTCAAGAAAGCAGTAAACTAAGTGTACATTGCTTATACATGCCCAACATGCACAAACAATGACACCACAGCTACCCAAGAAATTAAATGCTCTCCAATTAAGTTTCTTTCGTGGTTCCATGGTTTGACATGTAACCACTCTAGAAAACCACCACGAACACTCCCCTAGACCGCCGTTTGGACGATCATGCTCTCACACCTCACACTTACCAGAGCGTAGGTGCGACGTTGCATAATTTAAATCTGGCGACATATGTGGCTAATTCACATAAGAAGGCTACCTCTACCATTAGACCATAGGGTAGCATAGTGCGGTCATCACACATCTATACCTGAGTACTGCCGGAGATGCATAATTAAAACCCCCAAGTCAGTACTTAATTAGCCACCTAGAGTCCTTATACGGGCAAGGAGGATTCGACCACTGCATAACTTTGGTATTAATTTTCTTAGTTTATTTAAAAACTCTTTTGTTTTTAAATACAAAAACGCTGCATTTATAATGCTGAACTTGCTCCGATACCAGCTGTCACAGAACCGACCAAATTATAAGAGTTCAAGTGTAGAAACGATCAACTTGCAATCAAGTTTCCATACTTGAGCCCATATAATCCCGGTAGTCAACTGAAATCATGAAGGACTTCAAACCAACTTGCAACAAACCAAGATCGTAATAGTTCAACATAACACAGCGAATGTTACATAGTCATTCATTGCCGTCGAAGCAACACCACATCGGAGTTACTTAGTCATTACAACCCAAGTTTTAGAGTAGCGGAAGCAAAATAGTTTACAACACACATTCATTTCACAAGTTCTTGTTATTGCCAGAGTCTCATGCCATCCATCAAAAGCAACATGTACGAAGTCATTCGAGAACAGTTCCCAACGGTTTAGTCCTCATCCCCAGCGGGATGGAGACAGGTCTTGCAGAAGCCATCATAAAAGATATCATCTGCAACAGGTGGGAATAAACCCTAAGTACGAGGATATACTCAGCTAGACTTACCCGTCTAGTAAAACATAAAAGACACCAAGGATCATGCAAGCCTGAGTATAAAGTGTAGTTGGCTTGACTCAACATTTTGCCAAAAGCTTAAGTGGACATTACACCATATGTAAAAGCATTATATTAATCATCATTAGCCTACCACTATATTAGCACCTATACTAAGCACTCCACTTGATTAATACAAGCAATAATAACCATATCAAGTTCATCATATGTTCTTCCTTGCTATCATCAACATTATTCTCAAGAACCATTGTACTTATTGGATGCTACGTTTGCCGCTGCTCTATCAAGTTCTCACTATCCGGGAGAGACAGTGATTCGAATCGATTCCTATCCAGCTGGAGGGTTATTCCTAGCACTCACCCAAGCATCCCCCGTCGGAGAGCACCCAATTCTGGAACCCAACTTGGAAGGGCCATAACTTTTAAACTACTAAACCAAAAGATCGCAAAATTGAACTACAGCTAGTTCATAAAGTTTACAACATCTTTGATTTAGACAAGTCTTTCAGAAAACCAAGTTATCATCAAGCTAGTTCATAAAGTTTACAACAGCTTATGAACCTTTAATTAATTATTTGATGACATAGCCAAAACATATCTAGTGCCAACCAAATGGCTTACAAGCACAAACATAGCCTAAGATTACCAGAACATCACATGTTGACCACTAAACATTCAACAACATGGCATTTCTTAATTTAATTCCATAAAATGACATAATTACAAGATACTAGTAAAATTGCTCAGAAAAATCTGCAAAAATTACAGAAGGACAGACATAGCATCTTGACTTCACCATAAAATTTTCAGAACAATTGCACATGCCAAACTCAAGATAAATAATTAACATGTAACAAGGTGCTTATTTCATAAATTAAGAAACATGGCTTAGATAGTGTCAAACAACATATTTCAGATTATTTACATGTTACTATTACTATAAACAAGCTTGGCACCAAAGTAGAACACCAGCATAAGCATCAAACATTTATTATGATTTAAATATGAAAACAAGCCATGGGATCAACATAAATTACATATCAGAGATACATTACTCCAAAAATCATGAATTATTTATCAAAGCATTCTTATTTCACTCAGAACCTACTATAAAACTTTCACAGCAATAGGAGCAGTATATCAACAGATATGAATTTACTGTCAAATAACAAGATTAATTTATAACAATTATTTTTCCTAGAAAACATGGTGCATATTATATTTTATTAAAAACTAGCCATCACATGGATCATCACAAAATTTGTTTCACAACTTTTGGATCTCAGGTACTGGAGATATGATTTTTGCAAAAACTGCACAAACCCTAATTTCAAACAAAGGAGAAAGAGAGACTGACAGGGGGACCCCACAGGTCAACGGACCCTACGCGTCAGTGACCCGAGAGCAGAGGCGAGACTTGACCGCCGGAGATCTCGTCGACGGCCAAGAGCACCATCGTGCTCCTCACTCCACTCAGCGACGATAGGTACCAGAAGCCCTAGCTCTACCGCACCCTAGGGACCTCGCCCTCGCGAATGGCGGCACGGCCGTGGTGTGCGGCCGACCGCCGGCGTCTCTGGTCGGAGACCGGGCGAAAGAAGATCCCGACGAGCACCAGCACGACTCAGCGGAGCTTTTGGGACAAGAACGAGAAAGAATGGTGGACTACAGAGCCCTGGCCACGACACCTGTGACCACGGCAGAGCTCCGGCGAGGTAAGCTGAAGAGCTACATGAGGACTTCAACTTTGCTTACAAGATCAATACTTGATTTGGCCTAGATTTCAAACAGGAAGCTATCCAAACCACCCTCGAGCAAACTGTTGCATTCTCAGACTTAGAAAAATTTCTAAGTGTTGGAGATAGCCCCAAATCTGCCTCGTGGGCCACTTTTGAGCTAGATGTGATAATTTTCATGAGATGGCCATAAAACAACTTTTGTTCCTAATAAATTTGCTACAACTTTGCTGTAGAAAGTCTGAACATGCAAACATTTTATGAAGCACTTTTTAAAAGTCTAAGAAAAATAGGTTTTTAGGGCTTATAAGAAGAAGTATGACTTAGGTACTTAATTTGGAGATGTGATCAACATGAACATTGTTCCAAAAGTTGAGTTAAGCATAGATGGACTATTTACCAAGGCATAGAACACAAACATGAGCATGGCACAAGCAAACACAAGCATAGGAAGCATATTCAAGCAAGTTAAAACACACACTTGCATAAAATGACATGACCCAAGGAATTGATGAGCATGATATGCTTATGAACATGATGATGCTCATGTTATGCTTGTGAATGATGCAACCATGACACTAGGGTGTTACAATGAACCCTAGCTCATGCAACAAGGGCAAGGAAAAGGTAACAACTGCCTTTGCCCATCCTAGTGGTTTATGGGTCTTAATGCAAGAATAATTTTATGGTTTGCCTTCTATGGCTATTAATGTGTTGTTTTCAGAGCATCCATTTTAATTTAGTGAAGTGTGATTGAAATTGATTTGTTCTTTCGTGAATATTATATATAGGATTTGTCATTGAGTTCAACAAAAGTCTATAGCATTTTATTGACATAAAACTAAACTACAAGTCATTCTAAAAACAATAATCTAAGTCATTCTAATAAAACACAGGATTCAGAGTTCATGTTCTGCTCTTACTACATGAGTTATGTGATAGCATGTGCATTTAGTTCAAGTATGAATATATACTAAGGTACTAATAGATTACTGACTGCACCTAAAAAACCTGTGGTTTATGGTACCATGAAAATAGAAACAAGTAGCATTGATGCACTTGCATGATTGAATCATGATTTTAATAACTCTATTTTGCTTTCTAGAAGGGTCTAAAATCAATGCATGATTGAATCATGAAGCACACATAATAAAGATTTTACAGCCATCAATGTTATTTTTTTCATCTATCAGTAGTGTTTGTTTGTATGACAAGTGTATTCATATTTTCATCATTCGAGGTTCAGATAGCACTATACTGAAAGACTACTTAAAGAAGTTTTTTTTTAGTCCCATGTACATGATGGGATGGTTTTGTTCCTTGCTGCTGTAGATTGACTCAGATAACCAAGTAATTGGACCATGTAATTTCTTGTTTGTTCTCCATCCTAAATGACAACCATATACATACACTTTTTTCTACATTCATCAAAGAAAACTGAAGGTATTACAACAAGTTTCTCCTAGTTCCTTGCTGCTGCAGGTTGACTCAAGATAACCAAGTAACTAGACCATGTAATTCTTGGTTCTTCTCCATCCTGAATGACAAAACCATATACTGTAGGTTCCCTAATATTTATTTGTACTGCAGGTTCCCTATGACAGTGACCTGAAAGAAGAGGATGAACTTGTGGACTGGGTTGGTATTTGTAAAACTCTACAACTCTGAAATCGTGGACTCTTATAAGTTGAACAGAAGTCATTACCTTTTTTATGTGGAATGTATAGAGTGAAATGAAGTGGTCCTTAATAGTTGAATAATAGCACCTAATATTTATTTGTACTGCAGGTTCCCTAATATTTATTTGTTCTGCAGGTTCTCTATGACAGTGACCTGGAAGAAGAGGATGAACTTGTGGACAGGGTTGGATTCCTGACCGAGGAAGCTAACAAGACAGCAACAAAAAAGATGTTGCGCCGAGTAGATAATACCTCTACTGGAGTTGATCAAGCCTTCAACACGCTCTTCATCAACATGAAATATTGTGTGTTGGATGTAACACCCCAGTGTTATGGTTGCATAAATCACATGCATAACATGAGCATCATCATCTACTCAAGTATTCCATGATCATCATCTACCTTGAGCCATGTCATTTTATGCAAAAATGTGATTTAAGTTGTCTTAATAGGCCTCCTAGACTTGTGTTGGTGTGTACCATGCTTGTGTTTGTGCTCTATGCCTTGGTAATTAGTTTATCTATGCTTAACTCAACATTAGGAGCAATGTTCATGTTGATCACTTCTCCAAAATAATCACTTAAGTCATACTTACTCAAATAGGCCCTAGAAACCTCTTTTGCTTAGGCTTTTAAAAAGTGTATCATAAAATATTTGCATGTCAAAACTTTATAAAGAAAAGTTGTAGCAAATGTTATAAGGAACAAAAGTTGTTTTATGTCCATCTCAAGAAAATAAACACATCTTGCTCAAAAAGTGCTTTCAAGGAAGATTTGGGTGCTGTTTTGGCACTTAGCCGAATTTGGCTAAGTCCTGGCATTAACAGTTTGCTCGAACGATTTTGAAAACATCATATCTTTCAAACCAGGCCGATCTATCTCTTGCTCCAGTTGACAATGTTGTAGAACTCAGCTAGTACTCCAACTTTGTCAACTACACAATCTCCTAACTTGCGCTGGTTTGGGAGTTAATCGTTGTCAAAGTAGCGTCGGTCATCGTTTTGTCTGAATCAGAACGGAGCTCGTCGACGTGGCCGACCGGCGGCAGAGCAACGGCGACATTTGGTGTCCGTACGTCGTTCCTGGCCCCGCTCATCAGCTCCCACCGCGCGCATGTCCTCCACGGCGACGCCCGGGCGAAGTGGACGCGTCCATTCCTCTCTGCCTCGCTCTCTCTCGCCACAAACGCGCCCGCAGCGAGCTCACCGTCGCGAGCTCACTCCGGTGAGCTCGTACGCGTTCCTCGCTGCATCGCTTTCCACCAAACTTCACCCACAGCTCCGCCATGAACCGCTCTCCACTCTCCACCCGCAAACTCGCCGTGAAACCCTCCGGTGAGCCGACATTCCCAACTTCCCCCAAATCGGGTCGCCGTGATCTTCTTCTGCGGCGATCTCAATGCCGAGCTCTTCGAAGCCTCTCGTCTTCTCTGGTTAGGTCCTAGAAGTAGCTTAGATCCTTAGCAAGCGTTTGCGCCACATGGTGGACGCTCTACCGCGCTCACCGTCGCCAGACACGACGCGCAGCGCCGCCGTGTTAACGCCGGAGTTAGGCTCTCTCGTGGCCAGCTCCTTCCACCCCGTCTCAGGCCAAGCCACCTACCTAGAAAGCTTCGCCGTAGTCCGCTGGTGCTGTAGGAAACCCTAGGTCGCGCTCTACCGGCCTGAGGGCTCCGGCTTAACGCCGAGCACCTCCGCCGAGCCTCCATGATCGACGGCGAGCCATTTCCGGTGGCTCCGCCATGGGGAAAAGGGGGTCAATCGAGTCGCAAGGGTCTGGCGGTCACGATGGTGCCCTTGGTTTGGCCGGAGACCTCGCCGTCGCGGAGAAATCGCCGGCGAGAGTCGCCTCGGCTGTGGGGAAGACGACCCAGACATGCAGGGCCCGCTGTCAGTGTCACCTCACTTCCCTCCTTTTCTTTATTCAAATCCAGATTTTTAGCTTTCTTGCAAAAATCATATCTTCCGTTTCTGAGATCCAAAAATTGTGAAACCAATTTTGTGATGTTCCTTGAGATGGCTTGTTTTTATTAAAAATATAAAATGAACCATGTTTTCTGGGAAAAAATAATTATTAGGAGTTAATCTTGTTATTTATGAGTAAATTCATATCTTTTGTTATACTGCTCCTTTTGCCATGAAATTTTTATGGTAGTCTCTGTGTGGTACTAGAATGCTATGATAAATATTTCATGATTTTTGGAGTACTGCATCTGTGTTATATAATTTATGATTGCGATATAGCTTGTTTTCTTATTAAAATCATATTAAATAATGGATGTTTATGCTGATGCTCTACTGTGGTGGCAAACTTGTTTATGGTATTGGTAACATGTAAATAATCTGAAATCTGTTTTTTGACACCATATAAGTCATGTTTCTGAATTTATGAAATAAACACCTTGTCACATGTTAAATGCTTATCTTAAGTTTGGCATGTGCAATTGCTCTGAAATTTTTATGGTGATGTCACAATGCTATGCTTGTGCTTCTGTAATTTTTGTAGATTTTTCTGAGCACCTTTACTAGTATCTTATAATTATGCTCCTTTATAGAATTAAATTAGTAAATGCCTTGTTAGTAAATGTTTAGAGGTTAACATGTGATGTTCTGGTGGTCTTATGATGTGTTTGTGCTGATAAGTCATGTGGTTGGCACTGTTTATGTTTTGGCTATGTCATCAAATAATTAATTGGTGGGTTAAAAGATGTTCTGGATAGCAAGGGAGTAATTTAACTTTTGCTTAATGATAACTTGGTTTTCTGGGAAACTTGTCTAAATCAAAGTTGTGGTAAGCTTTATGAACTAGCTGTGGTTTAAATTTGGGATCATTTGGCCCAGTAGTCTTGAAGTTATGATCTTTCCAAGTTAGGTTCCAGAAATAGGTGTTCCCTGTTTTTCTGGGACAGAACCTGGAACTTTGTTTATAAGGCTTGCTTAACTTATGAATATTTCTGTGATGTTTAAATATGGTTAAATTTCTGGGACAGAACCTGGAACTTTATTTTCGAATGTTTACTTAAATATGTTATATCTATTGATGCATTAAGTATAGGAGTTGTGATGAAACCTTTACTGCATTTTACTCAATCCTTGTCCAGATATCTTACCACTACCTGGTTATGGAGTTAGGATCGAGTAGCCGCTTAGCCATGCTTTAATCGGTAGAAGTCGGGTGATTTCCTGTCACCTGCGCGATATAGGGTTATATCGGATCACGATGGACTATATGTGCTATCGTGGATGGAACCTGATTAAATTGACTTAAGCCGGGCGGAGTTTTGCAAGGTTGTAGTAACTCCGTCTGTGGCAGCTAAGGACCGACCATTCTACGTCCTCTTGTCATGTTGAACGCATGCCTAACACTTAGTTGGCCGGATAACTCGTTCCGACCGCAAAGCCTAGTAACATGACTCAGGCCGGAAGGCCGGCAAGTATAAAGTGCGCACTACCGGAGGAAGTGCGGTGTGCGGAGGACCATTGGCGTAAGTCCAAAGGCAGGTGAATTAAAATTCCTGACCTCCCAGGTAGAGTGGTAGCCCTGGGAGTGCGGCGCTGATCGGAACCGCGATTCCTGAGTTGTACCAAAGGTGACCCGCTGGCTCTCCGACGGGGGATGCTTGGGTGAGTGCTAGGAATACCCCTCCAGCTGGATGGGAATTCGATTTAAATCGCCGTCTCTCCCGGTTAGTGAGAACTTGACAAAGCAGCGGCAAACGTAGCATTCACTAAAGAACTTGGTTCAGATAATGATGATAGCAAGGAAGAACATATGATGAACTTGATATGGTTATTATTGCTTGTGATAATCAAGTGAAGTGCTTTAGTACAGGTGCTAATCTAGTGGTAGGCTGATGATGATTAAATATGATGCTCTCACAACATTGTAGTTATAATTTAAGCTTTTGGCAAATGTTGAGTCAACCAGCTCTACTTGATATTAGCCTTGCATGATCCTTGGTGTCTTTTATGTTTTACTAGACGGGTAAGTCTAGCTGAGTACATTCTCGTACTCAGGGTTTATTCCCACCTGTTGCAGATGATATCTTTTATGATGGCTTCTGCAAGACCTGTCTCCATCCCGCTGGGAATGAGGACTAACCGTTGGGCACAGTTCTCTAACAAACTCATACCTGCTGCTTTTGGAAGGATGGTGTACGACAATAGCTATAACAAGAACTTGTGAACTGAACTTTGGAAAGTGTGTGTAATAATTATTTTGCTTCCGCTACTACAAACTTGGGTTGTAATAACTAAGTACTCCGATGTGGTGCCGCTTCGACGGCAATGAATGACTATGTAACATTCGCTGTGTTGTGTTTAACTATTACGATCTTGGTTTGTTGCAAGTTGGTTTGAAGTCCTTCGTGATTTCAATTGACTACCGGGATTCTATGGGCTCAAGTTTGGAAACTTGATTGCTTGTCGATCGTTTCTACACTTGAACTCTTATAATTTGGTCGGTTCTGTGACAGCTGGTATCGGAGCAAGTTCAGCATTATAAATGCAGCGTTTGTGTATTTGAAAACAAAGAGTTTCTTAAATAAAATTTTGTAAATCAATATATAATTATGCCAGTGGTCGAATCCTCCTTGCTCATATAAGGACTATAGGTGGCTATTTAAGTACTAACTTGAGGGGTTTTTATTTATGCATCTCTGGCAGTACTCAGGTATGGATGTGTGATGACCGCACTATGCTACCCTATGGTCTAATGGTAGAGGTAGCCTTCATATGTGAATTAGCCACATATGTCGCTAGATTTAAATTATGCAACGTCGCACCTACGCTCTGGTAAGTGTGAGCTGTGAGAGCATGATCGTCCAAACGGCGGTCTAGGGGAGTGTTCGTGGTGGTTTTCTGGAGTGGTTACATGTCAAAACCATGGAACCACGAAAGAAACTTAATTGGGGAGCATTTAATTTCTCGGGTAGCTGTGGTGTCATTGTTTGTGCATGTTGGGCATGTCCAAGCAATGTGCATTTAGTTTACTGCTTTCTTGAGTGATATTGAGAACTATTGGGCGGAAATGAAGTTTTCTGCAAGTACTCTAACAGCGCACGTGTAATTCGCTAGTTATCGTATCGAGAGACGAATGTATGCCACCGTATATCCGTTAGAATATTAATTTTCTAAGTTTATGAGGACGTACGGTTCGTGCATGCATCATGTCGCATTCATACATACATTCCATCTACTCCTTCCCTTACCATGTCGTCCCTTTTAATTAAATAAATGTTGCTTAAAATTAATCCTCTCTTACCCATGGTATTCCTATTCCTTTCCACAGATGGACGTGCCCGCTTCACCCCACCCCAGTGACACCTTTCTGAGCGTGTTTGGCACTCCTACCTTGCTCTGGAGGGTGCTACAGTCTGTGGGGTACACTGAGCCACCTCAGTATTCTTGGTGGGAGGTGGATATGACAGGAGGGTTGCAGTGGTTTGCTGTGCAGGGAGTTGTCCCTCCACATGGGGGCAGGCCTGCATGGACAGGGTGGACCTGTAATTCAGATGGGCAGACTCCTTGGGAAGCAGCTCAGGTTGCAGCCCAGGCTATGCTGCTCAATATCTGTCAGAGGTTTGGCGATGAGTTGACAGGAGGACCAGAGGCCTCCATTCCCCGTGCTGATCCAGCAGCAGCGGAGTGGAAGCAGGCTGATGGTTGTGCGTTGGTCCGAGGCAGGGGAGAGCGAGCTGAGAGTTCCAGTCCTGCTATGAGTGCTATGATGGCTGTGCTCAAGCTGTTCAGTCAGCGAGAGGACACTTATGCACAGGTGATGGTGGCTGTTCGCCAGGCTCAGGAGATGCAACAGAAGGCTAAAAAGCGTGCTCGCAAGTTTCGCAAGCAAGCTAGACTCCTGGAGCAAGCTCAGAAGGACCGCAATGACTGGGAAGGCATTGCGGAGTACCATAGGCAGCAGTGGGTGAAGGCCATTAGGGAGAGAGGTCATAAGCAAGATCAGATGAGTTAGTTGGCTAGAGAGAGGGAGACAGTGCAGGAGCGCTTGGTGCAGGTCACTCGTGAGAGAGATACTGCATTCCGTGTGTTGGAGAACAGGCACCTGGCTTGGGAGATGCACCAGATTCAGTCGCTTGAGCGGGAGAACTATCTGCAGGATCAGATTGAGGCTGGTCTTGTGGAGATTCATCGTCTCAACAACTTACTACACCCTATTCCTCGCCCTGTACCCGTGTATCCAGAGGTGGGACCTCAGGTGACTGTGGCTGATGACGATGGTATGGAGGTCGATGGGCCAGCAGCGGCTGCACCACCCTTGCATGAGGACGTGGAGGACGAGGAGCTTGAGCCAGTTAGCGACGAGGATGGAGAGGCGATCTTCGACGCTGACTCGGACGACGAGCATGGAGTGTAGTGGGTTGTGGGTAGTTGTTATGTGAGGATCTTTTGTAATTTGGCAGTTAGCAGTGGTGCTTTTGTAATCATGATGTAATCCGGAACCTTGATCTTGCCTTATGTCATGTACTGTGATGGTGTAATAACTTTATGGACCGAATGTGTAACCTTAACATGTTCGATTTGTTATGACGATGTTTTCCATTGTGGTGCATATTACGGATGTCTCTATCATGTGTTGGATTGGTGATGTTGTTTTGTGGAATTGAATTATTGTGCCTTTTTCTGTAAAGTTATTCTCTCGAATACTTTCAGGCATAAATATAAGTTCTTCTACAGCAAGTCTTGTCATCATCAATGCTCACTGACTGTATCTTTACAGATGTCTCGTGGCACTAGAGGAGCGGAACAGCATGCGAACATGAACCCACCCCCTCGTCCTCCACCACCAAATCTAGCTGAGCTGATGCAAATGATGGTGGAAAACCAGAGAATGCTCACTGAGACCATCAATCGGATGGCAAATCAGGGTGGTCGTAATGCACATGAAGGGCTAGCTCGTAATCAGTATAGCAGTTTCAAGGATTTCAAGGATACTAAGCCCCCACCTTTCAGAGAGGCTGAAGAACCCCTTCAAGCTGAGGAGTGGCTGAACACGGTGGAACAAAAGTTCCGCTTGCTTCAGCTGACCGAGGGTTTGAAGGCTGAGTATGCAGCTCACCAACTACAAGGTCCAGCAGGCATCTGCTGGAATCAGTATCGGGAAGCCCTTCCAGCCGACACTGTGCTTGACTGGAATCTTTTCCGTGAAGCTTTCAAAGGGCATTTCATTCCTCCTGGTGTCATGGAGATGAAGCATACCGAGTTTATGCAGTTGACTCAGGGCAACAAAACTCTGAAGGAGTACTTGCATGTTTTCAATCATCTGTCAAGGTATGCTCCTGAGTTTGTGAACACTGAGGCAAAGAAGATTGCCAGCTTCAAGCGGGGTTTGGGCCCCAAGTCGCTGAAGACTATGGGCCGCACTAAGTGTGCAACTTTCAATGAGTTTGTCAGTGATGCTCTCACCCAAGAGAACTACAACACTATGTACACTGCGACCAAGACTCGAAAGAGGGCTTTTGAGGCCAGGGCAGGGGCATCACAGTCCAAGGCTCCAGTGGCAGCTAAGCCCCCGTACCGTGCTCCAACTCCTAACCAGCGGTATCACCCTCCGGTGAAGAAGAATCAGGAAAAGACGGGTTTTCGCAAGGGTTACTCCATTGCTCTTCCTAGAGGTAACACAGGTCCCAGCTATGCCAAGACCCCACCTGCCAACCGTCCGTGCTGAAACTGCAATCAGACCGGGCACTGGCAGAGCAATTGTCCTTACCCTCCGAAGAAGGGCAACGAAGGGAACGTCCGCCAGGGGCGTGTTCACTACACCACTTTGGAGGCAATCCCTGCTGGTGAGGTAGTTACGGCTGATAAGTTTCTGGTTAACCAATGTGATGCACTTGTGCTTTTTGATTTAGGAGCATCACATTCTTTTGTGAGTTCAGACTTTGTGTCTAAGCATAATCTCAAGGCAAATACACTTGATAAGGGTAGTTATTGCATTAGTGCTGCTGGGAATGATATTTCTACCAATCAAGTGGTTTTTGGGGCAACTCTAGAAGTTGGAGGCCGTCAGTTTCTTGCTGATCTGGTTGTCTTACCCGGTGTGGGTATAGATGTAATTCTGAGTATGAATTGGATGAGTGGTAACAGAGTTCTTATCGACACCACCACTCGTGTATTGATGTTGAGAGACCCAAATACCAGGGAAGCGTTCTTAGTGCAACTTCCTCGAAATATCCATATCCGTAGCACTGTGAATGCAGTTACAGCTAAGGTCATCCAGGATATTCCGGTGGTGTGTGAGTTCCCGGATGTATTTCCTGATGATTTACCCGGGCTTCCTCCAGATCGAGATGTGGAGTTCAAAATTGAATTGATTCCATGTACCGCTCCTATCTCTAGAAGACCTTATAGAATGCCACCCAATGAGCTAGCAGAGCAAAAGACCCAGTTGAATGAGTTGTTGAAAAAGGGTCGTATCCGTCCTAGTTCTTCTCCTTGGGGTTGTCCGGCTATCTTTGTGAAGAAGAAGGATCAATCCTTGCGCATGTGTGTGGACTATCGTCCCCTGAATGCGGTGACCATCAAGAATAAATACCCTCTTCCTCGCATTGATATCTTGTTTGATCAGTTGTCTAAAGCTAAGGTATTCTCCAAGATTGATTTGCGATCTGGGTACCATCAAATCAAGATCCGTCCTGAAGATGTGCCTAAGACAGCTTTCTCGACGAGGTATGGGTTGTATGAGTATCTCGTCATGTCCTTCGGTCTTACGAATGCACCTGCTCACTTCATGTACCTCATGAACTCGGTCTTCATGCCCGAAGTAGACAAGTTTGTGGTGGTCTTCATTGATGATATCTTGGTATATTCTTGCAATGAAGAGGAGCATGCAGAGCATCTGCGTGTGGTGTTGTCGCGCTTGCGTGGACATCAACTTTATGCCAAGTTCAGCAAATGCGAGTTTTGGCTAAAGAAAGTACCTTTCTTGGGCCATGTCTTATCTGAAGAAGGCATATCGGTGGATCCGACTAAGGTGCAAGAAGTGCTGGATTGGAAGGTTCCAACTTTGGTACATGAGGTTCGGAGTTTTCTCGGTCTGGCTGGGTATTATCATCGATTCATTCCGGAATTCTCAAAAATATCCAAGTCTATGACTCGTCTACTTCAGAAAGATGAGAAGTTTGTGTGGACGCCTGAGTGTGAAGAGGCAATCCACAAGTTGAGGACATTGCTGACATCAGCTCCTGTCCTAGCTCAACCTGATATCGAGAAGCCCTTCGATGTCTTCTGTGACGCATCAGGTATTGGTCTAGGCTGCGTGTTGATGCAGGAAGGTCGCGTTATCGCGTATGCCTCGTGTTGGTATTTGGTAACGCAATTAGAAAATGATCCGCAAGCGCACGGATATCGGTGAGCATTTCACCAGGGAGGTTATCCAGAGTTATCGTATTTATATTTTTACCACTGGGAGAAAGGGTGCATCTGACTAACCAAATCTATTGCTACTATTGTTGACGGTCCTTAAGTATCAAATTTAATTATCAAATAAATAAAGAAAAGGATCCAAATGAAATCAAGATCTAGACTTAGGGTTTTATCTGATAGAATTCCACGAGTTTTGGTGTTTGTCTATTTCTGCAGGGAGTTATCAGGAAATATGGAAGAAAGGCCCACATGTCAGGATTACGTAAAGATATTAACGTGCCGCGCAATTATCTTACATCTAGAAGACTCAAGAAGCCACGAGACCGAAGCGGAGGCGAAACGGGGCCAGACCCTGGGCGGCCGCCCAGTTGGTCAGGGCGCCCGCCCACCTCTGGAGTCCAATCAGGACTCTGCTTTGCGGGAAGTCTCCACCGACCTAAAGGATGATTCTAAACCATACAATCTATGTCGGTTTGATCCAAGGGCCCATATTCACTTGAAGGGACTATAAAACCAGACCCCCTGGCCCCTGGAGGAGGGAGCCTCTCAACCCTAATTCATTGTTCCATCAAGGGAGAAGAAGCCTCTGATCAAGATTAGAGACACCACATCAATTAGATATCTAGATTAGCATAGCTACATAGGATTAGAACTAGAAGGAGTCAATCTTCGATTGGTTTCCGGATCTGTCAGGAGGATTCTTGGTAATTCTCTAATTGTACTTCTAATTGCTTTCTAATTATCTTTGTTCTTCAATATTATGAATATGACTTTGTTCTACTTCAATATATTGCTTATGACTTTGCTCTACTTGCTTATATTCAAGATTATATTGTTCTTAGTTTATCATAGTTATGTACTTGGCTTAGTTAGATACGATCTATATACATGCTTAGGATCGTATAGCGTTTATCCATCGGATCCATGGGTAAATGATAGATATTGTGTAGGCGTGGTGCTTATACCGTATTTATCTGCGATTGTACCCAATATGCCAGATCGTGGGGTAGTTCGTGATAGTGACAGCTTCATTGATTCTTATATAGTCCCCCTCTCGTGTATTGGGCTGGCAGAGCAACATTATTACAGGGGAGTGATTGCTATGTTTCTCATATTCCTTGCTAATATCACTATGCATGGGCGTAGTCTTGTCTCGCAATGATTGCTAAGTATGCTTGCACTAACTATGATATGCTAGACTATATAGTTGAGAATAACTTAGGGAATATTCTTGTAGTTCGTTCTAATACCATGCTAATGACTTTCTAGAGTATCTAATTGAGGTGCTTATCATATTTATTATGTGGCTAGATCAGATTAGTTATCCTTGTCACTATTATCATTTCATATATCTTTTATGTGACACTTATCCCTGTATGATGAGTTAGATATAATGTTCTCAATTATACATGCAATGATAGATGCTCAATCTCATATTCTATTCTGTAATCATTAGTGATGATTTCTAATCCCTTCCCAGTGGTAAAAATATAAATAACGATGCCTAGAATACTTCCCGGTTAAAATGCTGCATCGGTATTAATCTGTGCGCTTGCAGATCCCATTCATTATTTATTTAGAAGAGCAATTGCATATTTCAATACCGCGTCTCTTATATCATGCTGGGGATGACAACTTGGCTTAAGTGGTGTGAGGGATAGGTTTGGCATTTTTGGCACCGTTGCTAGATTTAGAACTTAGTCTACTTTTAGTAATGATGTTAAGAATACCCAACAACTATCCCTTTAGGCTACAAAGAATGTCTCTCGATGTGAGTGATGTATAGAGAAGACTGCAACCGTAGTCTCGTTCTAACCTTGGTAAGGATGATCTACTGTTCTATTGGGGAGGCTCACGGAATCTAGACAACACAAAGGATGTTCGACCCGCACCTATAAACCCTAGCCGTCCTGCTAACAAGATATGGGATACAAAGGTAACTCGGAAATGTCACGTTCCTCGCTACTACCACGGTCCAGCTAGTCAGGGGATATCTATGAGTACCCTAGCCTAAACACCACGTTTACGCTAGCAAGTGATTACTCTAATACTCAACCGGAAGAGGATTAAAGTAAACTCATAAACCAAAGAACAATAAAACAAGAACTTACTAGTATTAGAAGTCGAATTACTGAAGAATCTTAGAAGCAAGCCTCGGGTTAGGAGACTTGATCCCACAGGTACAACTCGGAGTAGACACCGACAGGCCGGCCTTCCTCCGATCCACACCTCCACTCTGTTTCTCTCAATCTAGTAGAAACTAGAAGATCTATTTCTACTTTACATTGGTTGCTAAGCCTAAAAAGAAATATTATTTAGAGAAGAGGTTTTCCTTCGACGGCACCCCTCAATCTCTATGATAATTTCTTGTCTTCTCCAGGGGCTAAGGGGGTCTCCTTATATAGTCCTCCTCTATGCATTTTTGGTTCAGCAGGCGATGTGGTACTAAACTTTCCACCATATCTCATTAAAATGCACATAGGCCTTAATGGACCAAAATCTGATTTGGGCCCAATTAATCACGCAGCTCTTTTATATGGAGTCCTTCTTTTATTAATATCTTTTGATTCCGAACTCCAAATATAGCAAGTAATATATGCATTTCGATCAGCTCGACGAGATATTTGCAATGGTGTACTCCATTCTGTGGGCGGGCGCCCAAGGGGGGTGGGCGGGCCTCTCGTTCGTTCTCGTGGCTTCTCGAGTCTTCTAGATGATAGAAAATTGCGCGGCACGTTAATATCTCTATGTAATCCCGACGTGTGGGCCTTTCTTCCATATTTCCTGATAACCCCCTGCAGAAATAGACAAACACCAAAACTCGTTGAATTCTGTCAGATAAAACCCTAAGTCTAGGTGTTGGTTGCATTTGGATCCTTTTCTTTATTTATTTGATGATTATATTTGATACTTAAGGACCGTCAACAAACTCCCCCAAGCTTACCTCTTGCTCGTCCCTGAGCAAGGATGAACTCAAGAGTTTCTGCAGTGGTTTCATTTCTTAAAAGTACACACGCATTCAAGCAAGATCTCATCTCTGAGTTAGAATAAACTGTTAAGACTTAAAACTTACTCATTTTACCTTTTACCATGGGGCTTGTAACCGTCACTTGTGTCTTGAGCAGTTAAAAGATAGAACGGTCAAGTCAAGCGCCATGTCTCTTATTCTTGATCAGCTATAGCTCTAGGGTTTTTTGCAGATTTTCAAATAAAACTCAGAGATTTCTTATATGACTCTCTCAGATCTCTCTTTTGTGGTATTTATGGATCCTTACCAAGGCAGTAATGGTATATGCCTTCTCTCAAAGTATGTGGTATTTTTGGTATGAGGCATAGTGATATTGCCTTCTCTCTCACCCTACTCTAATAAAGTTCTGATATCTGGAGCTCATAGGTGGGAGACAGCTAATACATACTTACAAGACATTTATTGCATAGTCAAACCATGGATCCAGAGAAACAAATCAATAAGTCAAATCAAGATGTGCATGTGTGGCGAATGAATGGTGTATGGTGATGATGGTGATAATGATGGTGAAAGTCTAATTCTATTTTTATGCTCTTTTGAGGGGATACATACCTTTCTTGTACTTTGAAGCTTTTTGGGGAGAATGAGATGCTCTATATTTTCTTTTTCTTTTCTCTCAGGTGGATATCTTGTACCCCTAATTCTACTGTCGGACACTTGTCCATTTTTACCTCTCGTCTCACTTTTTATTTTCTTCGAGGTTCCGGGCACTTGCCCCTTTTTATTTCCTCGTATTATTATTATTATTTTTTTCTTTTCTCTTTCTCTTTTTTAGAGCACTCATCTCCTAAAAGAATGTAGCAAGTGGTAGTAACCAAAATAACTAGAGCATTTATTTCACAGGGAATAACAGGGATAGGAAAATTTTTTTTCCTATTCTCTCCCGGATTAGGAGTAGAATAATTTCGGGTGAATGTGGAGATGGAAATGAGTGGATGTATGTGGATGCGTACTTCCGGAGTAGAAGTAGCATGTATGAGTGAACGTGCAAGTGAATCTTGATTTTAACCACATGACAAGCTCCTAAGGGTCTACACAGCTTGACCACACTCAATGCTCATAAGCAGTAAAAAGTAAATATGTGGCTCAAAGTCTAGCAAGCATGTATATATGGCTGTGGTAGGATTTTAAACTCTCATCATACAGGAACTCATCATGTGTTATTTTAAAGATTTTTTCAAAGATAAAATTCTCCAGAATTCTAGCATCTCTAGGAACAGATAAACAGCAGCTCAACCTTCCCATATCATATCCGTTAACGACTTAGACTTTAGATCAAGTACTCTTCCCACAAGTTTAGGTTTAGAGCAAGCTTTAAATTATAACAGTTATGCCTAAACTTGAGAGAGATTTCAATTTTAAGAACTAGTCATGGCAGAGCAACTATTCATCATTTCCATGAGAGAGCTTATCATGAGGGTTCATAGCAAACTTTATTTAGTTATTTATTTAGCAAAATAAATATATATATATAAAAGCACAAAAATTTTATTTGGGTTTTCATGATTATGCATCTTTTATTATTTGAGTAAAGTATAAACGCGAGTAGAAACACTTAGCTGGATAAATGGGGGTGCTCTCCCCCAAGCTGGATTTTGACGTAATTTCTTCTGATGTAGCTAGCAGGTAGTGGAGGTGTATTTGAAAGTCGGCAGCACCCTAACAGCGATTAGGATGTCCTCCGTCTACTAGTCTTCTTTGATCCTTGAATTCTGTGGAGCTCAAATAGACAACAAAGCTTTGTGAAACTGGTTAAGTGTTAGCATAAATATCTAGCCTTTATCATGTTGAGACTCCTTAATAAATATTACTCCCTATTTTTATATTTTTGTTTTTATAAAGCAGAAAAATATTTATTTTATTTTTATGCCACCACAGTGAATGTACTTATAGGTTTTATGCCACTCGTCTACTCACATGGGGCTTACAGTTTTTCACATTTTTATTTTCTTTCTAGGATAATATGAACATGATTAACTAAGCAAACTATAATTGAATAATTGAAAGGAAAAGGATAACTACCAAGTTTACCTCTTGGCAAGGCGTTCGGTGTTTTTAAGTCCTCCGAACGGGACTCTCCGTTTTCTCAGTCGTCCTGGGATTCGCTAGGTGGCGTAGTCGGTGATTCCGGCGGCGCCTCCTCTTCGTGTATAACTATCTTCTCTCTTCACACCTGACTCGGTGCTACGGTCTCCTCAGGATAGTTGTATTCAAGCTGTATGTCTTCAGTCCTTATCACTTCTCCTTCGTAGTCTACCCATCCGTCCTTGATGATTTGCCTCCTCTGGTTGCGGTTGCGTTGTCTTCTTCTTGTCCTGACCTGCTTAGAATCTTCAACTATATAGTTAGAATCATTAAAGTAGTGGCGTACCTTCTCAGAGGGGAAGTGCATGTGGACTTCTCTGGTTCCAATATAGATAATGGCTTTGATAGTGCTGAGGAACGGTCTTCCAAGGATGGTGGATGGATCATACTCGTCTTCTCCCATGTCAATGACCTGAAAATTGTCTGAAGCTGAATGTATCTTGGTTGTAGGGGCATGGTTCCATGTAGGAGCTGATAAGTGCCTGCAGCCATTATGTTGTCGTCAGATCCGGTGTTGTAGAGTGTCTTCTGAAAAGAGTATCCGTTGATTGTGCACTCGATGCTTGGAACACCAGGGTCGTTCTTCTTGATCAAGAAAGGTGACTTGAGTCGACGATCTTGACCTTTTTGAACTGCAGTGACCATCTTAGCTGACTCGGTCCATATTTGCTTGTTCCTGTTCCTCCTGTTGGTCCTCTTCCTTGGTTCATATCGGGATTGCTCTGAAGCTTGTGTAGTCTTGTTCTTGAAGGAAAGTCTCCTTCTTCCCCTTGATGTAGAAACTGATCTTGGCAGCATTAACGTAGATGACCACTCTGGTGTTTAGGAATGGCCTCCCTAAGATGATGGGTGCCCTCTCCTCACTACCAGTCTCTATCACCATGAAGTTTGCTGGAGCGTACAAGGTACCAACTCGGACACAGAGGTTCTTCAATATTTCCTTTGGGAAACTAAGTGTCTGATCTCCATTGTGTTTGTGCTCGTAGATCCCGGTTCTTCACTTGGTGGAATCTGGGAGTTGTAAAACTCCTCCATGTTTTGTTTGAAGTGTACCTATTCATAGAGACAAGGCAGAGATCAAGTGCATGGGCCCTGTTGGTGGAAAACACCAACAGAACCAAAAGTGTATTTGTTCTTCTCTAACCTTAAGCATAGTGAGCAAGACAAAGTTGATGGATCATGAGTGTAGCATTTGTCAGATCAGATGGCTCAACCTAATAGAAAGATAATCTATCTATATTTATGTTTTGTTTATATCTTCCAAAGATTGCATGTGCAATACTTTAGCTTATATGATTAGGAGTGTGGGGTCACGAAGGTAGTACTAAGAACAAAGATTAAAGGACTAAACATGTTGAATTAATTGAGTTGGTTAATTTGGAGTTATAAATCATACATGTTTGTCTCTTTATTTATGTGAATGCCAGAACCAAGGAGGAGCTTATAAAAGTGTTAGTCAAGTACCTTAAGATGTTACCTTACTTGAAGAGTGATGGTACAGTATCACCTTGTGGAAGCTTTCCTTTCTTAGCGGTTGTGCATCGTGTTTGTGGCACCCAACATGAATCATCTCTTATGAGCTACGTCTTTCTTGTGCAAATTGTTAAACTTCATGTGTCACTTTCTTCATCTCCAATGAGTTTGCATCTCAGGACTTCCCAGGTTGATATTGAAAGTTTTCCTACTGGGGTTAGTCCAACAAAATATACCAATATCTACTCAAGCAGTTTTTAGTTCAGTAACCAAACTAGACTCCATGTCTAATCAGATTAAGGAAGGCTATTTAACCTAAGCACCACGCTTAATTTAAATGCCATTGGAAGTGTGTCCAGTACTTCCAAACTAACACTTACTAGGATAAACAAAGGTAGCATGATGGCTTTTATAGAGATCTACTCAAGTGGAGATGAAGTAGTGTGATTAGTATTTAACAAATTGAGCATGTCTCAAAGGTAAGGACAACCAACATAGCAACATGGCAAAGGATGTTTTATGTAAAGTACTCCCCCAAGCTTGAATTTTGCAAAATTTAAGATTGGATGAATTTAATTTAATGTTGCATGATGATTGGTTGGGCATACCTTGCGCTCGTCATTCATCCGATCTTCTTGCTCCAATCCTAGAAAGGTTAGTGGCAAGAATACCCGAAGGAATATTTCTACAATTATCTTTATATGCTCAATACACAAGGCAATGTTGCAAATAATTAGAAGTGCTTGTTTTAGGACATTGTTGACGGTTCTTAAGTATCAATTTTAATTATCAAATAAACAAGAGAAAGGACCAATATGCAACCATCACCTAGAATTAGGGTTTGATCTGACAGAATTCCACGAGTTTTGTTGTTTATCTATTTCTGCAGGGGGTTATCAGGAAATAAGGAAGAAAGGCCCACATGTCGGGATTACATAGAGATATCAACGCACCGCGCAATTTTACATCATCTAGAAGACTCCAGAAGCCACGAGACCGAAGCGGAGGCGAAGCTGGGCCAGGCTCAGGGCGCCCGCCCTGGAAGCCTGGGCGCCCGCCCCCCTGCTGGAGCCAATTCAGGACTCCTTCGCTCGGGATATTCCACCGACCTATTGGATCAAGAAAAACATAGTACCACCTCGGCTATCGACCCAAAAACGCATAGAAGGGGAGGACTATATAAGCGAGGCCCCCCTGGCCCCTGGAAGACATGAAGAAATTATCATAGAGACTGAGGGGTGCCCTCGAAGGAAAACCTCTTCTCTAATTAATATTTCTTTTTAGGCTTAGAAATCAATGTAAGGTAGAAATAGATCTTCTAGTTTCTACTAGATTGAGAGAGATAGAGTGGAGGTGTAGAGTGGAGGAAGCCCGGCCTGTCGGTGTCTACTCCAAGCTTGTACCTGCGGGATCAAGTTCTCCTAACCCGAAGCTTGCTCCTAGGATTCTTCAGTAATTCGACTTCTAAATTCTAGTAAGTTCTTGTTTTATTGTTCTTATGGTTATGAGTTTACTTTAATCTCTTCGCGTAGAGTTTAGAGTAATCATTGCTGGCGTAAACGTGGTGTTTAGGCTGCGGTACTCATAGATATTCCCTGACTAGCTGGACCGTGGTAGTAGTGAGGAACGTGACAATTCCGAGCTACCTTTGTAGATCACATCTCGTTAGCAGGAAGGATAGGGTTTATAGGTGCGGGTCGAACATCCTTTGTGTTGTCTAGATTCCGTTAGCCTCCCCATTAGAACAGCAGATCATCCTTACCAAGGTTAGAAGGAGACTACGGTTGCAGTCTTCTCTATTTATCACTCACATCGAGAGACATTCTTTGTGCCTAAAGGGATAGTAGCAATAGATTTGGTTAGTCAGATGCACCCTTTCTCCCAGTGGTAAAAATATAAATACGATACTCTGGAAAACCTCCCGGGTGAAATGCTCACCGATATTCGTGCGCTTGCGGATCATTTTCTAATTGCGTTACCAAATATCAACAAGCATTTCTGGCGCCGTTGCCGGGGAGAAAGACGGTTTGCTGAGATAACTTTGAGTCTTGCTATTATCTTGTATTATACTTTTATACTTTTATTCTTTTATCTTTTTATCTTTATGGATAACTTAGATTCCATACCTATTATTAAATTCTTTGCACCTTCGGAGACCAGCCATAGACCATGGGAGTCAACACGTCCTGCCCCTAATTATGATATGTGTCCGGAGTTGATTGCAATAGGTCAAAACCAACCCTTTTCTATAGCTGAGGTCCTATCTTTTAATCAAAAAGATAATGCACTTTTAGCTACACCTAGGGAATCTTTTAATTTTTCTATAAATTTTGGTTTAGACCTAGCCTTGCAAGACCATGTTTTTCCTAGATATTTTCACAATCGTCTTAATCATATAACCTTTGGTAGAGTCCTTCTTTCTTTATCAGTTAGTAACGGAAGGTATGTCTTCATTCGTGGACATCCTTCTTGTACTAGTCTTCATAGAAAAATCATAGAGATAGAGAAGGAATCATCTCCCATACAAGGAGAGGAAGTTTCAATAGCCGATTTCCAAACTTTCCAATCCCATGATTCGGCTATCCAACCCATCCTTGAGCCTAATAATCTCTACTATGCTCTTTCTCTTGAACCTCCCGATAATCCTATGAATCTCTCTAGACATCCCATGCATAAGGAGGATCGAGGAGAGCAACATCAATGGCTAGAGGGCATTAAAAATTCATGTGCTATCACCAAATTTGAGATCTCCAACCCTCTCTTTTTTTCTATTTATAAAAACCTTAAAAGAGCGGTTGTCGATGCATATGTTTATAACAAATATTGCAGATCTCGTCGAGTTAATTGATGGTTTCCCAGGACAAGCTTAGTGTCCTAAAACAAGCACTTATCAGATTGTAACATGAACTTCTAATTACTTGCAACATTACCTTGTGTATTGAGCATATAAAGATAATTGTAGAAATATTCCTTCGGGTATTCTTGTCACTAACCTTTCTAGGATTGGAGCAAGAAGACCGGATGAATGACAAGCGCAAGGTATGCCCAACCAATCAACATGCAACATTGAATTAAATTCATCCAATCTTGAATTTTGCAAAATTCAAGCTTAGGGGAGTACTTCACATAAAACATCCATTGCCATGTTGCTATGTTGGTTGTCCTTACCTTTGAGACATGCTCAATTTGTTAAATACTAATCACACTACTTCATCTTCACTTAAGTAGATCTCTATAAATGCCATCACGCTACCTTTGTTTATCCTAGTAAGTGTTAGTTTGGAAGTACTGCACATACTTCTATTGGCTTTTAAATTAAGCATGGTGCTTAGGTTAAACAGCCTTCCTTAATCTGATTAGACATGGAGTCTAGTTCGGTTATCGAACTAAAAATTGCTTGTGTAGACATTGGTATATTTTGTGGGACTAACCCCTGCAGGAAAACTTTCAATATCAACCTGGGAAGTCCTGAGATAAACTCACATTGGAGATAAAGAAAGTGACACATGAAGTTTAGCAATTTGCACAAGAAAGACGTAGCTCATAAGAGATGATCCATGGAGGGAGCCACAAACACGATGCACAACCGCTAGAAAGAAAAGCTTCTACAAGGTGATACTGTACCATCACTCTTCAAAGGTAACATCTTAAGGTACTTGACTATCCTTTTATAAGTTTCTCCTTGGTTCTGGCGTTCACATAAATAAAGAGACAAACATGTATGATTTATAACTCTAAATTAACCAACCTAACTGATTCAACATGTTTAGTCCCTTAATCTTTGTTCTTAGTACTACCTTCGTAATCCCACGCTCCTAAACATATAAGCTAATATGTTGCACATTCAATCTTTGGAAGATAAAAACAAAACATAAATATAGATAGATTATCTTTCCATTAGGTTGAGCCATCTGATCTAACAAATGTTTTAAATGCTACACTCATGATCCATCAACTTTGTCTTCCTCACTATGCTTAAGGTTAGAAAAGAACAAATACACTTTTGGTTCTGTTGGTGTTTTCCACCAACAGAGCCCATGCACTTGATCTCTACCTTGTCTCTATGAGCAGGACACATTTTGAGAAACGTGAAGGCATTTTACAACTCCCAGATTCCATTAAGTGAAGAACCGGGATCTACGAGCACAAACACAATGGAGATCAGACACTTAGTTTCCCAAAGGAAATATTAAAGAACCTCTGTGTCCAAGTTGGTACCTTGTACGCTCCAGCAAACTTCGTGGTGGCAGAGAGTGGTACTGAGGAGAGGGCACCCATTATCTTAGGGAGGCCATTCCCAAACACGAGAGCTGTCATCTACGCTAATGCTGCCAAGATCAGTCTCTACATCAAGGGGAAGAAGGAGACTTTCCTTCAAGAACAAGACTACATAAACTTCAGAGCAATCCCAACATGAACCAAGGAAGAGGACCAACAGGAGGAACAGGAACAAGCAAATGTGGACCGAGTCAGCTAAGATGGTCACTGCAGCTCAAGGAGGTCAAGATCATCGACTCAAGCCACCTTTCTTGATCAAGAAGGACAACCCTGGTGTTCCAATCATGGAGTGCACAACCAATAGATACTCTTTTTAGAAAACACTCTACGACACCGGATCTAACATCAACATAATGGCCGCAGTCACTTATCAGCTCCTGCATGGAACCATGCCCCTACAACCAATATATATTTAGCTCCAGATGATTTTTAGAACATTGATATGGGAGAAGACGAGTACGATCCACCCATCATCCTTGGAAGACCATTCGTCAACACTATCCAAGTTATCATCTACATTGGAACCGGAGAAGTCCACGTGTATTTCCCCTCTGAGAAGGTACGCCATTACTTTAATGATTCTAACTATATAGTTGAAGATTCTAAGCAGGTCAGGACAAGAAGAAGACGACGCAACCGCAACCAGAGGAGGCAAATCATCAAGGACGGATGGGCAGACTACGAAGGAAAAGTTGTAAGGTCAGAAGACGTTGAGTTTAAACAGAATTATCCAGAGGAGACGGAAGCACCAAGTCAGGAGTGGAAAAGGAAGATAACTATACATGAAGAGGAGGCGCTACCGGAAGTACCGACTATGCCACCCAACGAACCTCAGATAATTGAGAAGGAGGAGAGTCCCGTTCGGAGGACTTAAAAACACCGAACGCCTTGCCAAGAGGTAAACTTGGTAGTTATCCTTTCCCTTTCAATTATTTCAAGTAGTTCACTTAGTTAATTAAGTTTTAAACAGAAAGTAAAAATGTGAAAAACAGTAAGCCTCATGTGAGGATACGAGTGGCATAAAACGCATAAGTACATTCACTGTGGTGGCATAAAAATAAAACAAAAATATTTTTCTGCTTTATAAAATAAAAAATATAAAAACAGGGAGTAATAATTATTAAGGAGTCTCAACATGATAAAGGCTAGATATTTATGCTAACACTTAATTAGTTCCACAAGCTTTGTTGTCTATTTGAGCTCCACAGAATCTAAGAATCAAGAAGACTGGCAGACGGAGGATATTCTAATCGCTGTCACAATGCTGCTGACTTTCAAATACACCTCTGCCACCTGCTAGCTACATCAAGAGAAATTACGTCAAAATTCAGCTTGGAGGAGAGCACCCCATTTATCTCGATAAGTATTTCTATCTATCTATCTCTATACTTATATTCTTTTAGAATATAAATATACATAACTATGAAAAACCAAATAAAGATTTTATGCTTATATATATGTCTTTTGCTTAGTGTGTTTAATAAATAAATAAAGTGGCTATGCTAATCTGTATCTAAATAAAACTCAAGCATGGAAATGATGAATAGTTGCTCTACCTAATTTGCACATTTTAAGTTCTCTCTCAAGTTTAGACATAACTGTTATAATTTAAAGCTTGCTCTAGACCTAAACTTGTGGGATGAAAACTTGATCTGAAATCTAAGTTGTTAACAGATACGATATGGGAAGGTTGAGCTGCTATTTATCTGTTTCTAGAGATGCTAGAATTCTGGAGAATTTTATCTTTGGAAATCTTTAAAATGTTGCATGATGAGTTCCTGTATGATGAGAGTTTAAATTCCTACCACAGCCATATATACATGCTTGCTAGACTTCGAGCCACACAATTACTTTTTACTGCTTATGAGCATTGAGTGTGGTCAAGCTGTGTAGACCCTTAGGAGCTTGTCATGTGGTTAAATCAAGATTCACTTGCACGTTCACTCACACATGCTACTTCTACTCCGGAAGTACCATCCACATATATCCATACATTTCCATCTTCAGAATCACCCAAAAATATTCTACTCCTAATCCGGGAGAGAATAGCCAAAAATAATTTTGTTCTTCCTTGTGTAATAAATGCCTCAAGATCAATAAAGAGTATTATTATTATGTCTTGTGTGTCTCTACTTTATTTTTGTGCAAGAAAGCAGAAAACAAGTATGGGGGAGATCCCTCGACATGCTAAACACACTCCGACTACACCACTCCACGATTCAGGTACACACTCTGCACACTTTACTTCATACATATATTTATTTTGGATTATGCAGATTACTGTTTCCGACATGATAAAATAAAAAGATTAAAATATTTCTAATCATGATTAATCTCAATCTGTGATATTTCCTGAAAACTTGCAATTAGTATAAAATCATTTTTAAAAACCCTATGTTACTTAAGTCAAGATGGAATATGTGATGGTAGAGTATGAGTTTCTTATTCTTGATATCATTGTTGGTTGGAGAATTTATTTCAAAATGTTCAAATTCATAGCTACCATCCTCAGTGTTTTATATGCCTGATAAAACTGAAATATTAATTATGATTATAAAAGCTATCTGCTCTGTATTGAGTTTGTTCAAAATGAGTTAGACCCTTGTTGAGAGATTTATCATGCTCCCAAGATCAAGACACTATTTCAGTAAGATTCACTCTTTCGAAGTATTATTGCATTAGAGGCATGGGCTATGCAAAAATAGAAATATTTCGAGGAAATAAAAAGGAGCAAGTGCTCGACAACCTCGCAGAAAAAAATGGACAAGTGTCCGGCAGTAGAATTAGGGGTACCTCGGTATCCACTTAAAAAAAAGAAAAGAGAAAAAAATGACAGCCCATGGTCCCTCTAATAAGCAATATGCGAGCAAGAGTTGACAAAGTTTTTAAGTTCCAAAGTCTTTGATCTAAGAGTATGACATTTCCCTCCTCGGATCCCGTTTTGATCAGGCAATAAATGCAAAGTAAGTATGTTTGAGAATTTTTTGCAAAAATTAAAACAGCCTCAGCGAGATATATATAAAAGATAATGAGTGATCTGAGAGAACCTATGAGGATCAAAAGGTATGCTAACTTTCTTTCAAAAATATACAAAAACTCCAAGTGACAGGATTGAGAAGAAAGGATCTTTACTCTTAACCATATACATCTCTGATTATGGTACACAGTGGATTTTTAACACCCTGCAAATATAAAGAATGTTTTAAATGTTTACCCCAAATATTGTTCTTAACCATCCTTTTCTCGAGGACGAGTAAAAGCCTAAGTATGGGGGTATTTGTTGACGGTTCTTAAGTATCAATTTTAATTATCAAATAAACAAGAGAAAGGACCAATATGCAACCATCACCTAGAATTAGGGTTTGATCTGACAGAATTCCACGAGTTTTGTTGTTTATCTATTTCTGCAGGGGGTTATCAGGAAATAAGGAAGAAAGGCCCACATGTCGGGATTACATAGAGATATCAACGCACCGCACAATTTTACATCATCTAGAAGACTCCAGAAGCCACGAGTCCGAAGCGGAGGCGAAGCTGGGCCAGGCTCAGGGCGCCCGCCCTGGAAGCCTGGGCGCCCGCCCCCCTGCTGGAGCCAATTCAGGACTCCTTCGCTCGGGATATTCCACCGACCTATTGGATCAAGAAAAACATAGTACCACTTCGGCTATCGACCCAAAAACGCATAGAAGGGGAGGACTATATAAGCGAGGCCCCCCTGGCCCCTGGAAGACATGAAGAAATTATCATAGAGACTGAGGGGTGCCCTCGAAGGAAAACCTCTTCTCTAATTAATATTTCTTTTTAGGCTTAGAAATCAATGTAAGGTAGAAATAGATCTTCTAGTTTCTACTAGATTGAGAGAGATAGAGTGGAGGTGTAGAGTGGAGGAAGCCCGGCCTGTCGGTGTCTACTCCAAGCTTGTACCTGCGGGATCAAGTTCTCCTAACCCGAAGCTTGCTCCTAGGATTCTTCAGTAATTCGACTTCTAAATTCTAGTAAGTTCTTGTTTTATTGTTCTTATGGTTTATGAGTTTACTTTAATCTCTTCGCATAGAGTTTAGAGTAATCATTGCTGGCGTAAACGTGGTGTTTAGGCTGGGGTACTCATAGATATTCCCTGACTAGTTGGACCGTGGTAGTAGTGAGGAACGTGACAATTCCGAGCTACCTTTGTAGATCACATCTCGTTAGCAGGAAGGATAGGGTTTATAGGTGCGGGTCGAACATCCTTTGTGTTGTCTAGATTCTGTTAGCCTCCCCATTAGAACAGTAGATCATCCTTACCAAGGTTAGAAGGAGACTACGGTTGCAGTCTTCTCTATTTATCACTCACATCGAGAGACATTCTTTGTGCCTAAAGGGATAGTAGCAATAGATTTGGTTAGTCAGATGCACCCTTTCTCCCAGTGGTAAAAATATAAATACGATACTCTGGAAAACCTCCCGGGTGAAATGCTCACCGATATTCGTGCGCTTGCGGATCATTTTCTAATTGCGTTACCAAATATCAACAGACACTAAGCTTGTCCTTGGGGAACCATCAATTAACTCAACGAGATCTGCAATATTTATTATAGACATACGCATCGACAACCGCCCTTTTAAAGTTTTTATAAATAGAAAAGAAGAGGGGGTTGGAGATCTCAAATGTGGTAAGGATGGAGAGACAAATTGATTGGAGAGATGTTTTATATGAGCAAGGACTGGGTGAGGTATTTATGAAATAACTTCCATGCTCACTGTTGTTTCTCTCGTTCTCAAACTCCAAGGATGATTCTTCATGAATGTTTAAAATTCCTCTAGGATTGTCTCTCAAGTTTGTTTTATCTATCCATTCAATGGTGATAGCACATGGATTTTTAATGCCCTCTAGCCATTGATGTTGCTCTTCTCGATCCTCCTTCTTATGCATGGGATGTCTAGATAGATTCATAGGATTATCGGGAGGTTCAAGAGAAAGAACATAGTAGAAATTGTTAAGATCAAGGATGGGTTGGATAGCCGAATCATGGGATTGAAATGTTTGGAAATTGGCTATTAAAACTTCCTTTCCTCGTCTAGGAGATGATTCCTTCTCTATCTCTAAGATTTTTCTATGAAGACTAGTACAAGAAGGATGTCCACAAATGAAGACATACCTTCCTTTACTAATAGATAAAGAAAGAAGGACTCTACCAAAGGTTATATGATCAAGACCAATGTGAAAATATCTAGGAAAAACATGGTCTTGTAGGGCTAGGTCTAAACCAGAATTTATAGAAAGATTAACAGATTCCCTAGGTGTAGCTAAAAGTGCATTATCTTCTTGATTAAAAGATAGGACCTCGGCTATAGAAAAGGGTTGGTTTTGACCTATTGCAATCAACTCCGGACACAGATCATAATTAGGGGCAGGACGTGTTGACTCCCATGGTCTATGGCTGGTCTCCGAAGGTGCAAAGAATTCAATAATAAGTATGGAATTTGAGTTATCCATAAAGATGGAAAAAATAAAAAGATAAAAGAATAAAAGTATAAAAGTATAATACAAGATAATAGCAAGACTCAAAGTTATCTCAGCAAACCGTCTTCCTCCCCGGCAACGGCGCCAGAAATGCTTGTTGATATTTGGTAACGCAATTAGAAAATGATCCGCAAGCGCACGGATATCGGTGAGCATTTCACCCGGGAGGTTATCCAGAGTTATCGTATTTATATTTTTACCACTGGGAGAAAGGGTGCATCTGACTAACTAAATCTATTGCTACTATCCCTTTAGGCTACAAAGAATGTCTCTCGATGTGAGTGATGTATAGAGAAGACTGCAACCGTAGTCTCGTTCTAACCTTGGTAAGGATGATCTACTGTTCTATTGGGGAGGCTCACAGAATCTAGACAACACAAAGGATGTTCGACCCGCACCTATAAACCCTACCCGTCCTGCTAACAAGATATGGGATACAAAGGTAACTCGGAAATGTCACGTTCCTCGCTACTACCACGGTCCAGCTAGTCAGGGGATATCTATGAGTACCCTAGCCTAAACACCACGTTTACGCTAGCAAGTGATTACTCTAATACTCAACCGGAAGAGGATTAAAGTAAACTCATAAACTAATGAACAATAAAACAAGAACTTACTAGTATTAGAAGTCGAATTACTGAAGAATCTTAGAAGCAAGCCTCGGGTTAGGAGACTTGATCCCACAGGTACAACTCGGAGTAGACACCGACAGGCCGGCCTTCCTCCGATCCACACCTCCACTCTATCTCTCTCAATCTAGTAGAAACTAGAAGATCTATTTCTACTTTACATTGGTTGCTAAGCCTAAAAAGAAATATTATTTAGAGAAGAGGTTTTCCTTCGAGGGCACCCCTCAATCTCTATGATAATTTCTTCTCTTCTCCAGGGGCTAGGGGGGTCTCCTTATATAGTCCTCCTCCTCTATGCATTTTTGGTTCAGCAGGCGATGTGGTACTAAACTTTCCACCATATCTCATTAAAATGCACATAGGCCTTAATGGACCAAAATCTGATTTGGGCCCAATTAATCCCGGAGCTCTTTTATATGGAGTCCTTCTTTTATTAATATCTTTTGATTCCGAACTCCAAATATAGCAAGTAATATATGCATTTCGATCAGCTCGACGAGATCTTTGCAATGGTGTACTCCATTCTGTGATTGGTGGAAACACCTGGGCGGACGCCCAAGGGGGGTGGGCGGGCCTCCCGTTCGGCCTCCCGTTCGTTCTCGTGGCTTCTCGAGTCTTCTAGATGATAGAAAATTGCGCGGCACGTTAATATCTCTATGTAATCCCGACGTGTGGGCCTTTATTCCATATTTCCTGATAACCCCCTGCAGAAATAGACAAACACCAAAACTCGTTGAATTCTGTCAGATAAAACCCTAAGTCTAGGTGTTGGTTGCATTTGGATCCTTTTCTTTATTTATTTGATGATTATATTTGATACTTAAGGACCGTCAACACCTCGCGCCAACTTTGAAAGCATGAGGTCAATTACCCTACTCGCGACTTAGAATTAGTAGGAGTTGTTCATGCTTTGAAAATCTGGAGGCACTACTTGTTGGGTAATCTGTGCAATATCTACACCGATCATAAGAGCCTCAAGTACATCTTCACTCAACCTAAATTGAACATGCGGCAGTGAAGGTGGCTTGAGTTGATTAAAGATTATAATCTACAAGTGCACTATCATCCGGGCAAGGCAAACGTGGTTGCGGATGCCTTTAGTCAGAAAGTGCACTGTCACTCAATCCAGGTGGAAGATCTGTTGTTGTCACATCTTATGCACCCACTTGTGCTCAACCAGATTTCTCTGGAGAGTACTCTTCGCAATCAAGTCATCGCATTCCACCATATAAAGAGGAAAATGAAAGAAGAAGAAACCAAGCATTTCCGGGTCGATGAGAACAGAGTTCTTTGGTTCAAAGATCGACTCGTGGTTCCAAAAGACCGTGAACTACGAAATTAGATCTTATCTGAAGCTCATTCATCCAAATTGTCTATCCATCCTGGTAGTAGCAAGATGTGTCAGGATCTGAAACCTCTATTTTGGTGGACAAAGATGAAACAAGAGATTGCTGCTTTTGTCGCTCGTTGTGACAATTGTTGCCGCGTGAAGGCCGTTCACATGAAAGCTGGTTTACTTCAACCCTTGTCAATTCCTGGTTGGAAATGGGAAGAAGTCAGCATGGATTTCATCGTTGGACTTCCAACTTCTGTCAAGGGTTACGACTCTATCTGGGTGATTGTAGACCGTTTGACCAAGGTTGCTCGTTTTATTCCAGTCCGAACTGACTATCATCCACATCAATATGTGGAGTTGTACTTTGAGCACATTGTCCGTCAGTATGGTGTGCCTTGAACTATCATATTAGACCGTGGACCACAGTTCACTACCCATTTTTGGGAATGTCTACATGAGCAGATTGGTACTCACTTAGTCCGTAGTTCGGCATATCATCCCCAAACAGCAGGTCAAACTGAACGGGTCAACCAAATCCTAGAAGACATGTTGAGGGCATGTGCTCTCTCTTCTAAAGGTTCTTGGGTTAAGTGGTTGCCATTAGCTGAGTTCTCCTACAACAATAGTTATCAGGAAAGTATCAAGATGGCTCCATTTGAAGCCCTGTATGGTCGAAAGTGTCGAACCCTGTTGAATTGGGTGGAATCCGGGGAACGAAGATATTATGGCATCGATTTCGTGAACGAAGCAGAGCAGCAAGTCCGTACCATCCAGCAACATCTGGAAGCTGCTCAAGCTCGTCAGAAAAGTTATGCTGAAAAAAGAGGGAAGCCGATTGAGTTTGCAGTCGGTGACCATGTGTATCTCAAGGTGTCTCCGATGAAGGGTGTACAAAGGTTCGGAGTCTAGCGAAAGCTTGCACCTCGTTATGTGGGACCTTATCGGATTCACGAAAGGAAAGGAGACGTAGCATACAAAGTTCAACTCCCAGTTGAACTTCGAGCTATTTTTCCTGTCTTCCACGTATCCCAATTGAAGAAGTGCCATCGTGTTGCGGAGGAACGAGTGGAAGTTTGGGATATCAAGTTGAAGTCGGACTTGGTGTATGATGAAAAACCTGTAGCGGTACTTGAATGCAAGGAACGGGTGACTCGTAATCGTGTGGTTAAGTTCTACAAGGTGTTGTGGAGTAACCACGAGGAGGAAGATGCCACTTGGGAAACAGAGGACTATTTAAAAGAAGTTTAGAAAACATTCTTGGAAAATTAGTAAGCTTTCAAATCTCGGGATGAGATTTTTGTAAGGTGGGAGGGCTGTAACACCCCAGTGTTATGGTTGCATAAATCACATGCATAACATGAGCATCATCATCTACTCAAGCATTCCATGATCATCATCTACCTTGGGCCATGTCATTTTATGCAAAAATGTGATTTAAGTTGTCTTAATAGGCCTCCTAGACTTGTGTTGGTGTGTACCATGCTTGTGTTTGTGCTCTATGCATTGGTACTTAGTTTATCTATGCTTAACTCAACATTAGGAGCAATGTTCATGTTGATCACTTCTCCAAAATAATCACTTAAGTCATACTTACTCAAATAGGCCCTAGAAACCTCTTTTGCTTAGGCTTTTAAAAAGTGTTTCATAAATTATTTGCATGTCACAACTTTCTACAGCAAAGTTGTAGAATATTTTATAAGGAACAAAAGTTGTTTTATGGCCATCTCATGAAAATGATCACATCTTGCTCAAAAAGTGCTTTCAATGCAGATTTGGGTGCTGTTTTGGCACTTAGCCAAATTTGGCTAAGTCATGGCATTAACAGTTTGCTCAAACGATTTTGAAAACATCATATCATTCAAACCAGGCCGATCTAGCTCTTGCTCCAGTTGACAATGTTGTAGAACTCAGCTAGTGCTCCAACTTTGTCAACTACACCATTGCCTAACTCACGCTGGTTTGACAGTTAATCGTTGTCAAAGTACCTCTGTCGGTCGGTCATCGTTTTGTCTGAATCAGAACGGAGCTCGTCGACGTGGCCGACCGGCGGCAGAGCAACGGCGACATTTGGCATCCGTACGTCGTTCCTGGCCCCGCTCGTCAGCTCCCAGCGTGCGCATGTCCTCCACGGCGACGCCCGGGCGAAGTGGACGCGTCCATTCCTCTCTGCCTCGCCCTCTCTCGCCAGAAACGCGGCCGCAGCGAGCTCACCGTCGCAAGCTCACTCCGGCGAGCTCGTACGTGTTCCTCGCTGCATCGCTGTCCACCAAACTTCGCCCACAGCTCCGCCGTGAACCGCTCTCCACTCTCCACCCGCAAACTCACCGTGGAACCCTCCGGTGAGCCGACATTCCCAACTTCCCCAAATCGGGTCGCCGTGATCTTCTTCTCCGACGATCTCAATGCCGAGCTCTTCGAAGCCTCTCGTCTTCTCTGGTTAGGTCCTAGAGGTAGCTTAGATCCTTAGCAAGCGTTTGCGCCACTTGGTGGATGCTCTACCGCGCTCACCGTCGCCGGACACGACGCGCAGCGCCGCCGTGTTTCCACCGGAGTTAGGCTCTCTCGTGGCCAGCTCCTTCCACACCGTCTCAGGCCAAGCCACCTACCTAGAAAGCTTCGTCGTAGTCCGCTGGTGCTGTAGGAAACCCTAGGTCGCGCTCTACCGGCTTGAGGGCTCCGGCGTAACGCCGAGCACCTCCGCCGAGCCTCCATGATCGACGGCGAGACATTTCTGGTGGCTCCGCCGTGGGGAAAAGGGGGTCAATCGAGTCGCAAGGGTCTGGCTGTCACGATGGTGCCCTTGGTTTGGCCGGAGACCTCGCCGTCGCGGAGAAATCGCCGGCGAGAGTCGCCTCGGCTGTGGGGAAGACGACCCTGACATGCAGGGCCCGCTGTCAGTGTCACCTCACTTCCCTCCTTTTCTTTATTCAAATCCAGATTTTTAGCTTTATTGCAAAAATCATATCTTGTGTTTCTGAGATCCAGAAATTGTGAAACCAATTTTGTGATGTTCATTGAGATGGCTAGTTTTATTATAAATATAAAATGGACCATGTTTTCTGGGAAAAATAATTATTAGGATTTAATATTGTTATTTATGAGTAAATTCATATCTTTTGTTATACTGCTCCTTTTGCCATGAAATTTTTATGGTAGTCTCTGTGTGGTACTTGAATGCTATGATAAATATTTCAGGATTTTTGGAGTACTGCATCTGTGTTATGTAATTTATGATTGAGATATAGCTTGTTTTCTTATTAAAATCATATTATATAATGGATGTTTATGCTGATGCTCTACTGTGGTGGCAAACTTGTTTATGGTATTGGTAACATGTAAATAATCGGAAATGTGTTGTTTGACATATAGCCATGTTTCTGAATTTATGAAATAAACACCTTGTCACATGTTAAATGCTTATCTTAAGTTTGGCATGTGCAATTGCTCTGAAATTTTTATGGTGATGTCACAATGCTATGCTTGTGCTTCTGTAATTTTTGTAGATTTTTCTGAGCAACTTTACTAGTATCTTGTAATTATGCTCCTTTCTAGAATTAAATTAATAAGTGCCTTGTTAGTAAATGTTTAGAGGTTAACATGTGATGTTCTGGTGGTCTTATGATGTGTTTGTGCTGATAAGTCTTGTGGTTGGCACTGTTTATGTTTTGGCTATGTCATCAAATAATTAATTGGTGGGCTAAAAGCTGTTCTGGACAGCAAGGGAGTAATTTAACTTTTGCTTAATGATAACTTGGTTTTCTAGGAAACTTGTCTAAATCAAAGTTGTGTTCAACTTTATGAACTAGCTGTGGTTTAAATTTGGGATCATTTGGCCCAGTAGTCTTGAAGTTATGATCTTTCCAAGTTAGGTTCCAGAAATAGGTGTTCTCTGTTTTTCTGGGACAGAACCTGGAACTTTGTTTATAAGGCTTGCTTAACTTATGAATCTTGCTGTGATGTTTAAAGATGGTTTGTAGACAGTTTCATAAGCTTTCCAAAATGTCCTCACTCATGTTTGTTGGATCTGCCTAGCATTAGTTATGACCTGTTTACTGAGCTAATTCTGTTTTGTGATGCTTGCTGATATAGTAACTTGGTAGGTTTTGGCTAAGCTAACTTATCATCTTGTGTGAACTTGTTATAACCGTTACTCAGTAAATGAGTGTCCAGTGAAGTCCTTAGTGCATTGTCAAGCATTCATTCCCTTCTACTATGCACCCATTCTTACTTATCGTGCATGCAATAGGTGCACCGGACGCAACCGCATCGTTCGAGCTCCAGGTGAACCCCGAAGGCCAGGAGGGCAACCCGGAGGTGGAGGTCCAGCAAGTCGGACTCAAGGAGCCCGAAGAAGAGGTTGAGTGCCCTAACCACGAGCCAGCTTCGTTCGTAAAAGGCAAACCTCGGAGCATTCTAAGTCTCCCTTTATTTTCGAATGTTTACTTAAATATGTTATATCTATTGATGCATTAAGTATAGGAGTTGTGATGAAACCTTTGCTGCATTTTACTCAATCCTTATCCAGATATTTTACCACTACCTGGTTATGGAGTTAGGATCGAGTAGTGAAAGGTCCTTGTTTGGTTTTGGTAATTGAGTGACAACTTAGGTGGACTAATAGTGTTTATGTGAGATACACAGGAGATTAGTCCACAGGTGATGATGTGATGATGGAGGAGCTCATTGCATATGAGACATGACATGGAGTCATGTGAACAAGGTGGAGAAGATCAAGATGAGGCTTGGCTTGATGGACCGGTTGCAAGAGTGAAGGGCAAGTCGGAGGCTTTGAAGCGAGGGACCGCGTGTGACGGTGAAGCTTGAGCAAGACTTGGCGCCGATGGACCGAGGCAATGGTGAAGAGCAAGTGAGGTCAAGATCGATGAACCAATACGGTCACGTGGTGATATGAAGTGGATCATATCATTTGGTGATTGGTTGGTGCATGTGTTGCATCAACATCGGAGGAGATGGAATGGAATGCGCAAGGCAAAGGTATAACCTAGGGCATTTCCATTTCACCGGTCATAGGTGTGTAGAGAAGTTTATGACCGGATTTAGGATAGATGGCCGTACTATCAAGAGGGGCAAACTTGTTTGCATATTGGTCATCTAGTGCCACTTGAGCAATCTAACTTTGCATACGTGTTAGGATCGAGTGGCGTGGCAAGTTGAGAGGCTAACTCCTTTGGGAAATTGTTTGTGAAAATGCTAACACACTTGCACATGGTGGTGTACACTTGTTGGTGTTGGCACACTTTACAAAGGAGGTGGAGTTCCTAGGGTTGAGAGGCGTGTGGGTTCCTCACTTCCTCCCGCCGAGCTTGCGAGGCGGGATTCGGCGCTTTTGAGAAAAATAAGTGTATATTTTCTTTTGCGCCCGTGGGAAATTCAGAGAAGTCGCGGGAGTGTTTTCTCTCTGAGAAACACTCACCGGACGCTAAGTGCGGAGGCACCGGACGCTGGCCTCAGCGTCCGGTGTGATTGACCCTGCTAGGGTTAAGCACCCGATGCACTCTGAGAGCGTCCGGTGGTTAGCGTCAGGTGTGAGGAGTTTTTGCAACCCTCTGTGCGCACGAGTCCGGTGAGCACCGGACCGTCCGGTGCCCAGCGTCCGTTGAGGTCGCGAGTTTGACACCCTCTCTGCGCACGAGTCCAGTGAGCACCGGACCGTCGGTGTGGACTTGCAGAGCGTCCGGTGGTGCTGTGTAGGCACGCGTGCGCAGTAGCCGTTGGCGGCAACGGTCGTTTTCAAATGGCTAGTGACACGTGGCCGACGCCTGAGCACCGGACACTGGGAGTTGAGCGTCCGGTGGCTCCCTGTGAGCGTCCGGTGCCCACGTGTTTTGCCCAGTGAAGGGGCAACGGCTAGTTTAGCCCTTGGGGCTATAAATAGAAGTGGTGGCCGGCCTTGGCCGGTGCTGAGCACCCTTGGGACTTAGTGTCCATGCATGGGGAGTGCTAGTAAAGCCTCTAACTCACATATGCTTGATAGTGATCATCCGATTGTGTGAGTGAGCGATTCTAGTGCGTTGCATTGAGAGATTGCATCGAGTGGCACTAGGTGTTCGTGTTGCAAGCCGGTGGTGCTTGTTACTCTTGGAGGTTGCCACCTCCTAGACGGCTTGGTGGCTGGTGACTCCGTCGAAGCACGCAAGGAGATTGTGCGGTGCTCCGGAGAAGAGATTGTGAGGGGTACGTTGCTCACCCCACGGGGATCGCGAAGAGCAACTATAGTTGAGCGAGACGTGAAGAGCGACAAGTGGTCCGGCTGGGTCAAGTGCTAGAGCTTGTGGTAAGCACTCCACGTGGGAGAGTGTGACTTGCGGGTCACCACTAGCAAGAGGACCGGCGGCAACCTTGGAGCTTGTCTCAACGGGGACGTAGCTTGGTGGCAACCAAGTGAACCTCGGGAGAAAATCATCGTGTCAACTTTGTTCTTCCCGTTGGTTTGCAAGTCCCTAACACAAGCTTGTATTTACATTCGTTTACTTGTGCTTGTGTAGTTGCTCTTGTAATTAGTTAGCTTGTGTAGCTTGCTAGTTACCTTCTTGCTTGTGTAGCTAGAAGTAGTTCCCTTGCGTGACTAATTTGGTTTGTGTAACCTTGTTAGTCACTTTGCTTAGTTTGTGTAGCTAAGTAAGTTGCGCTCTCTAATTTGGCATTAGTTGCCTTGTTATTGAGCTTGCTAGTGAGCTTAGGAGCTTTGTGCTTTTGCTTACTAGTTGTGTAGGAGCTCCCCGGTTTGCAAAGTACTAGTTGCATAGGTTTGTGTGACCTTGCTCCTAGAATTGATTAGGTGAGCTCTTGCTAAGGTAGCACCTTGTTTGCTTGTTTAGGATCTTTTACAAGGTGCTAGAGAACTTAGATAGAGGGGTGTAGTCTTGGCTAGACCGATAGTTTTAATTCCGCATTTGTTTCGGTTAGCCGGCGTATTAATTTTTTAGAAAGGACTATTCACCCCCCCTCTAGTCCGCCATCTCGACCCTTCAAGTAGCCGCTTAGCCATGCTTTAATCTGTAGAAGTCGGGTGATTTCTTGTCACCTGCGCGATATAGGGTTATGTCGGATCACGATGCACTATATGTGCTATCGTGGATGGAACCTGATTAAATTGACTTAAGCAGGGCGGAGTTTTGCAAAGTTGTAGTAATTCCGTCTGTGGCAGCTAAGGACCGACCGTTGTACGTCCTCTTGTTATGTTAAACGCATTCCTAACACTTAGTTGGCCGGATAACTCGTTCCGACCGCGAAGCCTAGTAATATGACTCAGGCCGGAAGGCCGGCAAGTATAAAGTGCGCACTACCGGAGGAAGTGCGGTGTGCGGGGGACCATTGGCGTAAGTCCAAAGGCAGGTGAATTAAAATTCCTGACCTCCCTGGCAGAGTGGTAGCCCTGGGAGTGCGGCGCTGATCGGAACCGCGATTCCTAAGTCGTACCAAAGGTGACCCATTGGCTCTCCGACGGGGGATGCTTGGGTGAGTGCTAGGAATACCCCTCCAGCTGGATAGGAATTCGACTCGAATCGCCGTCTCTCCCGGTTAGTGAGAACTTGACAGAGCAGCGGCAAACGTAGCATTCACTAAAGAACTTGGTTCATGATAATGACGATAGCAAGGAAGAACATATGATGAACTTGATATGGTTATTATTGCTTGTAATAATCAAGTGAAGTGCTTTAGTACAGGTGCTAATCTAGTGGTAGGCTGATGATGATTAAATATGATGCTCTCACAACATTGTAGTTATAATTTAAGCTTTTGGAAAATGTTGAGTCAACCAGCTCTACTTGATATTAGCCTTGCATGATCCTTGGTGTCTTTTATGTTTTACTAGACGGGTAAGTCTAGATGAGTACATTCTCGTACTGAGGGTTTATTCCCACCTGTTGCAGATGATATCTTTTATGATGGCTTCTGCAAGACCTGACTCCATCCCGCTGGGGATGAGGACTAACCGTTGGGCATGGTTCTCTAACAAACTCGTACCTGCTGCTTTTGGATGGATGGTGTACGACTCTGGCTATAACAAGAACTTGTGAACTGAACTTTGGAAAGTGTGTGTAATAATTATTTTGCTTCCGCTACTACAAACATGGGTTGTAATAACTAAGTACTCCGATGTGGTGCCGCTTCGACGGCAATGAATGACTATGTAACACTCGCTGTGTTGTGTTGAACTATTATGATCTTGGTTTGTTGCAGGTTGGTTTGAAGTCCTTTGTGATTTCAGTTAACTACCGGGATTATATGGGCTCAAGTTTGGAAACTTGATTGCTTGTCGATCATTTCTACACTTGAACTCTTATAATTTGGTTGGTTCTGTGACACTGGATTCACTTGCGCACAATAAGAAGGTGGTTTCATTCCAAAAGATTAGAGAGCTGTTTGATGGAGTTAAGGCTGATGCACGAGAACAAGTCATGAGCCAAGCCAAGAAGTTGTGTACTGATCTGGATGAGGTCTTCGAGACACTCTTCGTCGACGTGAAGTATGGCGTGGTGAAGCCTGAAGAGAATAAGCACAAGAAGAGCAAGAAGAGCAAGAAGAGCAAGTAGTTGTGTGTGAGTCTCGCAGCACTAAGTGTTAGTGTAGTATCAATGTGGTGATGTCTGGTACTTTGTAGCACATAAAATAAGCACTGTTCCCTGTGCTTGTGTCTGGATCGACTAAGTATATGTTAGTGCTTCTATGCATGTGTCTAGAACTACTAAGTATATCTGTGTTTGGTACTTTGAATCGACTAATGGAACCTGTATGCACATGTGCTGTCTGGATCTACTAAGTATATGTATATGTCAGTGTTAGTATTTTTTGTTGTTGCTTCTTTCCATGGGTGATTCGCTCAAACTGTGAGTGCATCAAATTGCACTCAAGGATCACGCAGTGAGCATCTAGCATGCAACTGAATAGTCAAAACTCAGTTAACCCTCAATATAAATAGGCAACTAACAATAATCAGCACAACACACATTTTAACATAAGCATTGTGTGAATAGTTAAACAAAAAAATCGTCATCGGCTTCATCATCTGTGGCAACGGCAGGTGCAACAACTCCATCGTCAATATATTCATCGACATCATCTTCACCGTCATCACTGAAGTAATAATCAGTTGGTTCTGCTACCGATTGTGCAATTGCTCTCTGAATAATATAAGTCTCAATTGCTTCTCCTTCCATGTCTGTTCGTCGCCAATTCATCAACTCCACCTGGTTGCTTCTAACAGTCATGGCCTCGACCCCAACAAGTAATGAGTCAACATCAATTTCTGCCTCCTCTTCATCACTAGCTCATTCCGGCATCGAGAAAAGGTTTCTTGGTTTGATTCGAACAATGCTACACCAATTTGATTTCTTTGTGTGATTCACATAAAACACTTGCTCTGCTTGTATCGCCATAATGTACGGATCATCTGAATATGTGAGACATGCAGTAACAATATCTATAATTCCGTATTGATCCTCGCTGTACCCTGTACCTTTGTTCTTTGATGGAGCGGGTACATCGAACCAATCACACTGAAACATCATGACTTCCTTTCCACCTAGAAATTGTACCGATATAATTTTCTTAATAACTCCATACCAGTCCGTATTACGTTTACTTTCATCATCTTGACAAGGACACCACTGTTTTGTGTGATCAGACTGCTCTCTACCGACACCGTCCAAAATAGGAATCCATTGATGAAACATCTATTGAATACATGAGCAATATCATCTCGTCCTTGAGAAAGGTTGTACAACAGCTCATTTGCATTTCCTCGCTCATATTCTTGTTTGGCCTATAATTCCATTTAAAAAATAGTAACATGCTTTCATTACATGCATAATATTATGAAAAAAACATATTATAGTGACTCACTTTGTCCTCGAACGAACCAACAAATTGCTGCTTGTGTCTTCTCTCAACATTATGCGGATTATATTTCTTGAGTACAGCCTTATGTACACTGCAGTGGGTAAACCAAACAAAATGCAAGCAATCAGTAACACATTTTATTTTTAAAAAAATAGCATGCTGAAAGAATAAATTTAACTCACTTAGGCAAAGTAGTGCACTCATCAGTATTTGTCAATATGTTGTGCCTTATTCTCAGCATCTCAGAGTGACTCACTTTCTCGAAACTATATCCTTTCTTGCTATAGTCAGGGTCAGTAAAAACACTCAACCCAACTAGTGGTTCAGGCATTGTGGTGCTTTTATTATGCTCTGGGCGAGTTGGCATATCTTTGAAAAACTCAGAACAAAATGTCATGCACTCTTTTGTGATATATCCCTCCACAATTGAGCCTTCAGGATGTGCTTTGTTCCTCACATAACCTTTTACCATATGTAGATACCTCTCCATATGATACATCCATCTATAGCATATAGGACCACCAAGTGCAACCTCTTCAGCTACATGAACCGGCAAATGTACCATGATGTCAAAAAAAGTCTGTGGGAATATCATCTCAAGCCGACATAGAGTCTCCCTAATCGAAGCACTCATGTTAGCGAGCTCCTTTCCATCCAGCTCCTTTGAACAAAGCAAACTGAAGAACATACTCAAGTCAATCAATGGGACAACAACTTCTTCTGGCAGAATATTGCGTAGTACTAATGGTAAATGTTTATGGAATATAATATGATAATCATGAGTTTTCAGACCAGACAGCAGAACGATTTTCATCCATAGATCTTCGGATATTGGACGCATACCCATCAGGCAACTTGAGTTCATGTAGAAATTTGCATACAAGTTTCTTGTCATCTTTGCCTAATTTGTACAGAGCAGGTGGTAAGGTGAACTTACCATTCTCACACACTGGATGCTGATCCATCCTTATCCTGAGATGATACATGTCAAGCCAAGCTTCATCGTTGTCCTTACTTTTACCTTCTACGTCCAGTAAAGTACCCAATATGCTCTCACATATATTTTTGTCAATATGCATCACGTTCAAGTTGTGCCTAATAAGCAAATTTTTCCAATAGGGAAGCTGGAAGAAAATACTCTTCTTCCTCCAGTTCTGCCATCTCTTTTCTTCGTCACACTGGTTCCTTTTTTTGGATTGAGGACCAAATTTGATTTGATCAAAACTTTCATAGTGTTGCAACACCTGTTCCCCAGTCAGTGGCTCTGGAGACTTCCTAACTTCTGTCTTGTTATTGAAACTGACCTTGTTTCTACGCTACTTATGGTCAAAAGGCAAAAAACGATGATGCCCCATGTAGCAATGCATCTTCCCATGCTTTAACCACAAGTAATCTGTTTCTGTATGGCAGTATGGACATGCAAAATTACACTTCGTACTCTATCTAGAAAGCATTGCATAGGCTGGAAAGTCATTAATTGTCCATAAAAGAATTGCATGCAAATCAAAATTCTAACTCTCCTTTGCATCCCAAGTTTTGACACCCTCTTCCCAAAGAACTTTGAGCTCATCAATTACAGGCTGCATGTATACATCAATGTTAACACCAGGCGATCTCGCTCCTAGTATCATCATAGACAGCATCCAATGCGACTGTTTCAGACACAGCCATGGAGGTAGATTATAAGGAATTAAAATCACAGGCCAACAATTGTATGACACATTCAACATACCAAATGGATTGAATCCATCAGATGCTAGACCAAGCCTGACATTACAAGGATCCTGAGCAAACCATTCATAGGTTGCATCCACACGCTTCCATGCTTTGGAGTTCGCAGGGTGTCGCATTTTTCCATCATCCACCAATTCTTCATTATGCCACCGCATATATGATGCTCTAGTCTCTGACATATATATATCCTTTGGAGTCGTGTAATCAGCGGGAAGTACCGTAGAATTTTACGTGGAACATGCCTCTCTAAGCCACAACCACTGCCACCATCCTGTTCCTTTTTACACTCCTTTCACCTTGTCTCACCACATTTAGGGCAATTATCTAGGCCCTCATATTCTTTCCCTCTGAATAACACACACTCATTGTATCATGCATCTGTCTTTTCATAATTTAGACCAAGGTCTCTAACAACCTTTTTTATCTTCTCGATACTATCTAGGAGGTAGTGCCCTTTAGGAAGAACAAGCAAGAATAGCTCAAGCATATACTCCATGCAAGCATTACTACAACCAAACATGCACTTCATCTGAAACATTTTGACAATGAAAGACACCTGTGTAGCTTCCGTGCAGCCTGGAAACAACTCCTTCCTAAACTCTTGTAGCAATTTAAAGAACTTCGTAGCCATCTCATTTGGCTGTTCATCATCGATTTCTCCACGGATAGTACCCCTGATCAATGAATGTATCAAGTTGTAGGTAGCAGCCCTATCATCAACACCATCATCCATATCAATATCTGAACCTTCACATACACTTTCCTGCTCTCGGATGAAGCTTTCATCAAAACCTTTCTGAAGTAGATGCTTCTGGACATCCGACTGCTTTCTAAATGACATGGAATGACATGCTGAACATGGACATGGTGCCGTTCCACCTTTCGAGCTGCCAGCAAAGGTGCTATCAAGATACTCTGATAATCCTTGTTGCCATTCTCCAGATGCCCTATGTAGCCGCATCCAACTACTGCCATGGTGTGACATCAGTTCAAAACCTGACAAACACACATGAAGATAAATAAGAACCAGCTACGGATTTGAAACATACGCAAATTAAATAGCAATGTGACTGATTGTAACATCCTACTTCTACCAATTAATTTGGTCATGGAAATAAAAAATTAGGGCGTCACTTTATTTCAATACGCAGCAAGAACTCCAAGCTACTAATTGCAAACAACTAATTAATATATACACAAAAATACATGAATTAAAAATTTATGACAGTAGCATTGGACGTACTAGCATATGCATACACAAAACAAAAAAGCGTGTCTTTCATACATGATGCTGAACCAGGTCAGGAAAAGAAGAATTTCATGGACATGTTGACCAGCGGCGTGTTGAACATGGATAGATAAAAAAAGAAAATACTTAATGTGTGCGTCTACCTTCTGTCAATGTCCGACGTCCTTCAGTTATCAAGTGTCGCGGTTCGTCACCTCGTCGGCAGGCAGGTCCTATGAATCTAGTGATCTGGAGCGGAGTTAGAATAACAGGTCCTAAACAACTGAGGCCAAGAACATAGATTTAGGGGCAACAATCATGGGATTCCGATGCATAGACAAACACAATAATCATGGGATTTAGGGGCCATATCTTACCTCCTTCACTCGGTAGGAACACCCAGGCCATGAACGGGGACTAGGCTTCGCTGGTTCTGCTCGCGACCACGCGGTGCCGATGCACAGCAGGGGAAGATGGGAGTTGCGGTAGCACGACAAAAGATCAAACAAGCCAGTTACGTCGATCTGACTGGGGATGTCGGCGGTAGGTTTCACGAGAGCCCTGATCACGACTATATCCACGGACGGGTGTGTCTAGGCCTCCTGAGGCGATACGAACATGCACAGAAGGAGATTAGTATTAGGTAAAGGAATTTAGTCAAAAAACGGTTGCATAATAGTATAAAACAATGAAAATACATATTCATCCATTAATGTACAACTTGCCTAGCGGTTAGGCCATGAGCTCCTCAACCAAATAGGCGCCCGGTTCAAGTCCTTGCCCTTTGCAGTTTTTTTGTTTTTTTAATAGTTAACAATTTCACATAATATTTTACTTTGATCTCAATTTAACTTATTATTACATACTCGCATGCATAAGTTTCCCCTACCAGTTTCTTTTCTAGAATTAACAATTCTTTTATTATTACCTTGTCAATATGTTATTTTACCTAGTCCCTAGGTGACCTTGCATCAAACACAAATATGATGCAATAGTACTTTGTTTAAGGCATCATGTTTGAATCCTTCTCTAACCATGTCAAATAATGGTCACAAGTTTAAATCTGCTATAGTTTCCAGCACATCGATTTCTAGGTCTTGGATTGCAGTTCATCACGTTGGCATTCCGCGTTCTCCAAATTCTACTCAATAACTTGGTTGGTTCCCAAAATATAAGTTAGATTATATATTGTGGACAAGAGTATACAAAAAGATGGCACATGTTGAACTTCATTTTAGCCATCAATTTTGAGTTTTGCTAATCATTATCAAGTCATTGACACTCGTGGGTTGGCATCAAATTATCTGGTAATCTATAACTCTAATGGTTATGATCCTTAAACCAAACATGTAGAGCAGCCAGAGATTAGCAAGTCTTCTTTAAGGCCCATGACCTAGTTCGGAGCAGATGAAGCCCAAAAATGTGTTACAACCGGCCCACTATATCACCTCCCAACTGTTCGATAGAATGTCCCAACGAAAGACCCGCGGTCTGTGTGTGGCGACCATGCAGCAGGGCACTCCCACCATGGCTGCCACCTCCACCTTGCCTTTTTCCTCTGTCTGTGCCATAGTCGAGGAGCACCAGAGCAGCCTCCCTGTCCCCCTGCACTCCCCTGCGCTCTCCATTCTCCCTCTCGCTCAGCTCTCTGCTTCTGTCTTCCATGGACAGCCAAGCAAGCCGCCATTCGCTCTTCCATCCTGCCATAGCTCGGCCAAAGGCCAAGCACCGTCAGCGTACTAACCACCATATCCTCCGCGTAGACGCTGCTCGCAGCCCATGCAGCGCCCTTCATCGACAACGCCATCACCGTCGCAATCTGTGACACCGGAGGGGCCGCAGCCCCATCCTGCCGTCTCTGCAAAATCACTGGCCGGGCTGGAACATACTGGAGCCGTGCCCAACAGCATGCAAGCTGCATCACCCCTCCCTAGTTGCCACCACCGCCGATTCCGGCCAACACCAACCGGCACTGTTCCACGTCCCGTCGAGCAGAGGATGAAGAAGAGCCTCGGGTTCAAATTAGAAGAAAGTCAGGGTTCCATATGCGAATTGAAGACCCATATGAATAGTATCCTTCGGACCTGTTTGTTTGACTTGATTTAAGTTTCTTTCAGGGTCCCCGATGCAAAGTTGTTTTCCTTTATGCAGTTTTCTGGATGAACTTTGATAATGCATAGTAAATTGTAAAAAAATCCTAAAATAGCAAATGAGTACTTTTTGGAATCCTTATTAAACTCTCTATCCAGTAGATCTATAACCTTTCATGTTTTAGTTCGAAGTTTTAGCTGTAAAAATAGATTTATGCAGCTAGGTTTTTAATGCTAGTTAAGTTTGTCTTTTTCATAACTACTGCTGTAGAGCTCCAAATAAAGTGAAATTTTTGTGGCATGCTACCCATGTGATGTTTAATATAAGGTAAAATGTTCATAAGTTTTGGTTGCAGTATGATTGAGTTATTAATTTAACTTGCATAGGGCTTGATAAATGGTTTATAATTATAAATAAAAATGTACAAATGGAAAATGTTGTTCCAGTACAATTCTATGATATTGTTGTATCATGTTAATATATAATATGGTCATGTGTTTGAATAAAATATGATTTGTGCATTTATCTTGCTCTCACATGGTTAATTGCAATAGCAATTTGTCTTTTTTATAGATGTTGCTATGTTTATTCAAATGCAATGAAATTTGGGCAGTAGACTATGGATAGAATGTAGAAGCTACTGTGATTTTCGTGGAATTTACTGAGCAATTTTGGTATGTGTTGTTTAATTCACCTTATTATTCAAAAAAATTAAGAAAGGCATCAAATAAATTTATTTGGTAATAACCACTATGTTTTCTGGTGTTCTTTCGATATGTGCAAACTGTTGGTAATAATGGTTTTGCTCAAATGCATGTTTGAAACATAAGTTAATAATTATATTTTTGCAATTGTTGTTTCTGGACAGTTTCTGGAACTGTTTGGATTACAATATGTAAGGAATATTGTTTATAGCAAAGTTAGAGATAATTCATCTCTCTAGCTGCTGTTAAAATTTGGTGGCATTTAGTCTAGCGGTTTGTGAGTTATGTCTCTTCCAAGTTTGATTCCAGAAATGGCTGCTCCCTATTTGTCAGGGACAGATTCTGGAACTTTATAATTTCAACCAGCTTAAGTTGAGAATCATGCTTTGATGTCTAACTATCAAATGTATCTAATTTCTTAATCTTTCAGAATATCTTAATTCGTATCCTTTGGAGTTGTGTAACTCCAGTTATGATTTATTTACTCAGCTGCTGTTAACATTCTTAAAAATGCCAGATTCATTTTATTGCTATTGCTTGGTAGTTTGCTATGTGTGACTCATGCCTTTGATAATGGCCAAGTTAATATACCTGAGCTCTTTCTAAAACATGTAAGCCATGTCGAATATGGCTAGTGTTGTATTATTTGTTATCTTAGTATGTTGGTTGTGTAATCTTTAATTGAGCAATGAGAAGTGCTTAAGTATGTTTAGTGGAACCATGCTCGTGCCTTGCTTCGTGTGTGTGATACTTTGTCTATTGCACTTCTATGTGTTCATACACTTGCATCTTGCATCTCATTTAGGTACGCTAGATGAACCATGTGAAGGACATGATGGTGGACCTATCTAGATGATGGAAGGACTACATAAGTGTTGTGGCCTTAGATGTCATCAAGACAAAGCAAGCTAACTTAACTGATTTCTGTCGGATTCTAGGCAAGACCCAGAGCATTCTAAGTTTCCTACCCTTCCTTTTTATAAAAGCACAAGAGTATCACTTTATATGATGCATTAGGTTATAGGAGTTGGATGAAACCATTGGTGCATTTTCCTACCTTGTTCACTATATAAAACTACCTGAACCCTTACTAGTAGAAGGAAGACGTTCTATGCTTAGCTATGCTTAGATCGGTAGAAGCCAGGTGATTTCCTATCACCTACGAGATATAGGTGGATGTTGATATTTGGTAACGCAATTAGAAAATGATCCGCAAGCGCACAGATATCGGTGAGCATTTCACCCGGGAGGTTATCCAGAGTTATCGTATTTATATTTTATCACTGGGAGAAAGGGTGCATCTGACTAACCAAATCTATTGCTAGTATCCCTTTAGGCTACAAAGAATGTCTCTCGATGTGAGTGATGTATAGAGAAGACTGCAACCGTAGTCTCGTTCTAACCTTGGTAAGGATGATCTACTGTTCTATTGGGGAGGCTCACGGAATCTAGACAACAGAAAGGATGTTCAACCCACACCTATAAACCTACCCGTCCTGCTAACGAGATGTGATCTACAAAGGTAACTTGGAAATGTCACTTTCCTCGCTACTACCACGGTCCAGCTAGTCAGGGGATATCTATGAGTACCCTAGCCTAAACACCACGTTTACGCTAACAAGTGATTACTCTAATACTCAACCGGAAGAGGATTAAAGTAAACTCATAAACCAAAGAACAATAAAACAAGAACTTACTAGTATTAGAAGTCGAATTACTGAAGAATCTTAGAAGCAAGCCTCGGGTTAGGAGACTTGATCCCGTAGGTACAACTCGGAGTAGACACCGACAGGCCGGCCTTCCTCCGATCCACACCTCCACTCTATCTCTCTCAATTTAGTAGAAACTAGAAGATCTATTTCTAATTTACATTGGTTGCTAAGCCTAAAAAGAAATATTATTTAGAGAAGAGGTTTTCCTTCGAGGGCACCCCTCAATCTCTATGATAATTTCTTGTCTCCTCCAGGGGCCAGAGGGGGTCTCCTTATATAGTCCTCCCCTTCTATGCGTTTTTATGTCGATAGGCGAGGTGGTACTATGTTATTCTGGATCCAATAGGTCGGTGGAACGTCGTGTGCGAAGAGAGTCCGGAACGGGGTCCAGAGGTGGGCGGGCGCCAAGGTCCTTAGGGCGGGCGCCCTGGGCCTGGCCCCTTTCGGGCTCTGCTTCCTTCCCGTGCCTTCTGGAGTCTTCTAGATGGTAGAAAATTGCGCGGTGGGTTGATATCTCTATGTAATCCCGACATGTGGGCCTTTCTTCCTTATTTCCTGATAACCCCCTGCAGAAATAGATAAACACCAAAACTCGTGGAATTCTGTCACATAAAACCCTAAGTCTAGATGTTGATTTCATTTGGATCCTTTTCTTTGTTTATTTGATAATTAAATTTGATACTTAAGGACCGTCAACAAACTCCCCCAAGCTTACCTCTTGCTCGTCCCTGAGCAAGGATGAACTCAAGAGTTTCTGCAGTGGTTTCATTTCTTAGAAGTACACACGCATTTAAGCAAGATCTCATCTCTGAGTTAGAATAAACTGTTAAGACTTAAAACTTACTTACTTTACCTACACCATAGGACTTGTAACCGTCACTTCTGTCTTGAGTGGTTAAAAGATAGAACAGTCTAGCCAAGTGCCATGTCTCTTATTCTTGATCAGCTATAGCTCTGGGGTTTTTGCAGATTTTCAAATAAAACTCAGAAATTCCTTGTATGATTCTCTCAGGTCTCTCTTTTGTGGTATTTTTGGATCCTTACCAAGGCAGTGATGGTATATGCCTTCTCTCAAGATATGTAGTATTTGTGGTATGAAGCATAGTGACATTGTCTTCTCTCTCACCCTACTCTAATAAGGCTTTAATATCTGGAGCTCATAGGTGGGAGATAAAGTATACATACTTACAAGACATTTATTGCATAGTCAAACCATGGATCCAAAGAAACAAATCAATAAGCCAAATCAAGATGTGCATGTGTGGCGAATGAATGGTGTATGGTGATGATGGTGATAACAATGGTGAAAGTCTAATTCTACTTTTGCTCTTTTGAGGGGATACATACCTTTCTTGCACTTTGAAGCTTTTTGAGGATAATGAGATGCTCTATATTTTCTTTTTCTTTCCTCTCAGGTGGGTATCTTGTACCCCTAATTCTACTGTCGGACACTTGTCCATTTTTACCTTTCGTCTCACTTTTTTTCTTTTTCTTCGAGGTTCCGGGCACTTGCCCCTTTTTATTTCCTCGTATTCATTTTTTTTCTCTCTCTCTCTTTTTTTTAGAGCACTCATCTCCTGAAATAATGTAGCAAGTGGTAGTAACCAAAATAACTGGAGCATTTATTTCACAGGGAATAACAGGGATAGCAAAATGTTTTTGGCTATTCTCTCCCGGATTAGGAGTAGAATACTTTTGGGTGGTTTTGGAGATGGAAATGAATGGATAGTACTTCCGGAGTAGAAGTAGCATGTATGAGTGAACGTGCAAGTGAATCTTGATTTAACCACATGACAAGCTCCTAAGGGTCTACACAGCTTGACCACACTCAATGCTCATAAGCAGTAAATAGTAAATGTGTGGCTCAAGGTCTAGCAAGCATGTATATATGGCTGTGGTAGAAATTTAAACTCTCATCATACAGGAACTCATCATGCAACATTTTAAAGATTTTCAAAGATAAAATTCTCCAGAATTCTAGCATCTCTAGGAACAGATAAACAGCAGCTCAACCTTCCCATATCGTATCTGTTAACAACTTAGACTTCAGATTAAGTTTTCATCCCACAAGTTTAGGTCTAGAGCAAGCCTTAAATTATAACAGTTATATCTAAACTTGAGAGAGAACTTCAAATTTGCAAATTAGGCAGAGCAACTATTCATCATATCCATGCTTAAGTTTTATTAGATACAGATTAGCATAGCCACTTTATTTATTTATTAAACACACTAAGCAAAATATATATAAGCATAAAATCTTTATTTGGTTTTTCATAGTTATGTGTATTTATATTCTAATATAGTATAAGTATAAAGATAGATAGAAATACTTATCGAGATAAATGGGGGTGCTCTCCCCCAAGCTGAATTTTGACGTAATTTCTCTTGATGTAGCTAGCAGGTGGCAGAGGTGTGTTTGAAAGTCAGCAGTATTTTGACAGTGATTAGAATGTCCTCCGTCTGCTAGTCTTCTTGATTCTTAAATTCTGTGGAGCTTAAATAGACAACAAAGCTTGTGGAACTGATTAAGTGTTATCATAAATATCTAGCCTTTATCATGTTGAGACTTCTTAATAAATATTACTCCCTGTTTTTATATTTTTGTTTTTATAAAGCAGAAAAATATTTATTTTATTTTTATGCCACCACAGTGAATGTACTTATGGGTTTTATGCCACTCGTCTACTCACATGGGGCTTACAGTTTTTTTCACATTTTTATTTTCTTTCTAGGATAATACGAACATGATTAACTAAGTAAACTATTTGAAATAATTAAAAGGGAAAGGATAACTACCAAGTTTACCTCTTGGCAAGGCGTTCGGTGTTTTTAAGTCCTCCGAACGGGACTCTCCGTTTTCTCAGTCGTCCTAGGATTCGCTGGATGACGTAGTCGGTGATTCCGGTGGCGCCTCCTTTTCGTGTATAACTATCTTCTCTTTCTGACTCGGTGCTACGGTCTCCTCAGGACATTTCTATTCAAGCTGTATGTCTTCAGACCTTATCATTTCTCCTCCGTAGTCTACCCATCCGTCCTTGATGATTTGCCTCCTCTGGTTGCGGTTGCGTTGTCTTCTTCTTGTCCTGACCTGCTTAGAATCTTCAACTATATAATCATTAAAGTAGTGGCGTACCTTTCTCAGAGGGGAAGTGCATGTGGACTTCTCCGGTTCCAATATAGATAATGGCTTTGATAGTGTTTAGGAACGGTCTTCCAAGGATGGTGGATGGATCATACTTGTCTTCTCCCATGTCAATGACCTGAAAGTTGTTTGAAGCTGAATGTATCTTGGTTGTAGGGGCATGGTTCTATGCAGGAGCTGATAAGTGACTGCGGCCATTATGTTGTCGTCAGATCCGGTGTCGTAGAGTGTCTTCTAAAAAGAGTATCCATTGTTTGTGCATTCGATTCTTGGAACACCAGGGTCGTTCTTCTTAATCAAGAAAGGTGACTTGAGTCGACGATCTTGACCTCCTTGAGCTGCAGTGACCATCTTAGCTGACTCGGTCCACATTTGCTTGTTCCTTTTCCTCCTGTTGGTCCTCTTCCTTGGTTCATGTCAGGATTGCTCTAAAGCTTGTGTAGTTTTGTTCTTGAAGGAAACTCTCCTTCTTCCCCTTGATGTAGAGACTGATCTTGGCAGCATTAACGTAGATGACTGCTCTGGTGTTTAGGAATGGCCTCCCTAAGATGATGGGTGCTCTCTCCTCACTACCAGTCTCTATCACCACGAAGTTTGCTGGAGTGTACAAGGTACCAACTCGGACACAGAGGTTCTTCAATATTCCTTTGGGAAACTAAGTGTCTGATCTCCATTGTGTTTGTGCTCGTAGGAATCTGGGAGTTGTAAAACGCCTTCACGTTTCTCAAAATGTGTCCTGCTCATAGAGACAAGGCAGAGATCAAGTGCATGGGCCCTGTTGGTGGAAAACACCAACAGAACCAAAAGTGTATTTGTTCTTCTCTAACCTTAAGCATAGTGAGCAAGACAAAGTTGATGGATCATGAGTGTAGCATTTAAAACATTTGTTAGATCAGATGGCTCAACCTAATGGAAAGATAATCTATCTATATTTATGTTTTGTTTATATCTTCCAAAGATTCAATGTGCAATACTTTAGCTTATATGATTAGGAGTGTGGGATCACGAAGGTAGTACTAAGAACAAAGATTAAAGGACTAAACATGTTGAATTAATTGGGTTGATTAATTTGGAGCTACAAATCATACATGTTTGTCTCTTTATTTTATGTGAACGCTAGAACCAAGGAGAAGCTTATAAAAGTGATAGTCAAGTACCTTAAAATGTTACCTTACTTGAAGAGTGACGGTACAGTATCACCTTGTGGAAGCTTTCCTTTCTTAGCGGTTGTGCATCATGTTTGTGGCACCCTCCATAGATCATCTCTTTATGATGAATGAGCTATGTCCTTCTTGTGCAAATTGTTAAACTTCATGTGTCTCCTTTATCTCCAATGAGTTTGTATCTCAGGACTTCCCAGGTTGATATTGAAAGTTTTCCTGCAAGGGTTAGTCCAACAAAATATCCCATATCTACTATAGCATACTATCGGCTCAAAAATCAACCTAGACACCATGTCTAATTTGATTTAGGAGGGCATTTTAACCTAAGCACCATGCTTAATTTAAAAATCCTTTGGAAGTAAAATCATCATTCCTAAACTAAGCACCATGCTTGATTTAAGAGATAAATGAAACTACTCCAAACCTAGACATATACTAAAGCAAAAAAAGGTAGCATGAGAGCACTTATAGAGATCTACTCAAGTGGAGGTGAAGTAGTGTAATTAGTATTTAACAAATTGAGCATGTCTCAAAGGTAAAGACAACCAACATAGCAACATGGCAAATGATGTTTTTATGTAAAGTACTCCCCCAAGCTTGAATTTTGCAAAATTCAAGATTGGATGAATTTAATTCAATGTTGCATGATGATTGGTTGGACATACCTTGTGCTTGTCATTCATCCGATCTTCTTGCTCCAATCCTGGAAAGGTTAGTGACAAGAATACCCGAAGGAATATTTCTACAATTATCTCAATATGCTCAATACACAAGGCAATGTTGCAAATAATTAGAAGTTCATGTTACGATATGATAAGTGCTTGTTTAAGGACGCTAAGCTTATCCTTGGGAAACCATCAAGTTATGTTGGTGAAGTGGTTTCCCCTCCAACACTAACCTATATCAAGATCAACTCAACGAGATCTGCAATATTTATTATAGACATATGCATCGACAACCGCTCTTTTAAAGTTGTTATAAATAGAAAGGAAGAGAGGGTTGGAGATCTCAAATGTGGTAAGGATGGAGAGACCAATTGATTGGGGAGATGTTTTATATGAGCAAGGACTTCGTAAGGTATTTATGAAATAACTTCCATGCTCACTGTTGTTTCTCTCATTCTCAAACTCCAAGGATGATTCTTCATGAATACTTAAAATTCCTCTAGGATTGTCTCTCAAGTTTGTTTTATCTATCCATTCAATGGTGATAGCACATGGATTTTTAATGCCCTCTAGCCATTGATGTTGCTCTTCTCGATCCTCCTTCTTATGCATGGGATGTCTAGAGAGATTGATATGATTATCGGGAGGTTTAAGAGAAAGAGCATAGTAGAATTTATTAAGCTCAAGGAAGGTGTGGATAGCCGAATTATGGGTTTGAAATGTTTGGAAATCGGCTATTGAAACTTCCTTTCCTCGTCTGGGAGATGATTCCTTCTCTATCTCTAAGATTTTTCTATGAAGACTAGTACAAGAAGGATGCCCACGAATGAAGACATACCTTCCTTTACTAATAGATAAAGAAAGAAGGACTCTACCAAAGGTTATATGATTAAGACCAATGTGAAAATATCGAGAAAAAACATGGTCTTGTAGGGCTAGGTCTAAACCAGAATTTATAGAAAGATTAAAAGATTCCCTAGGTGTAGCTAAAAGTGCATTATCTTCTTGATTAAAAGATAGGACCTCGGCTATAGAAAAGGGTTGGTTTTGACCTATTGCAATCAACTCCGGACACAGATCATAATTATGGGCAGGACGTGTTGACTCCCATGGTCTATGGCTGGTCTCCGAAGGTGCAAAGAATTTAATAATAGGTATGGAATTTGAGTTATCCATAAAGATAAAAATAAAAAGATAAAAGAATAAAAGTATAAAAGTATAATACAAGATAATAGCAAAACTCAAAGTTATCTCAGCAAACCGTCTTTCTCCCCGGCAACGGCGCCAGAAATGCTTGTTGATATTTGGTAACGCAATTAGAAAATGATCCGCAAGTGCACGGATATCCGTGAGCATTTCACCCGGGAGGTTATCCAGAGTTATCGTATTTATATTTTTACCACTGGGAGAAAGGGTGCATCTGACTAACCAAATCTATTGCTACTATCCCTTTAGGCTACAAAGAATGTCTCTCGATGTGAGTGATGTATAGAGAAGACTGCAACCGTAGTCTCGTTCTAACCTTGGTAAGGATGATCTACTGTTCTATTGGGGAGGCTCACGGAATCTAGACAACACAAAGGATGTTCAACCCGCACCTATAAACCTACCCGTCCTGCTAACGAGATGTGATCTACAAAGGTAACTCGGAAATGTCACGTTCCTCGCTACTACCACAGTCCAGCTAGTCAGGGGATATCTATGAGTACCCTAGCCTAAACACCACGTTTACGCTAACAAGTGATTACTCTAGTACTCAACCGGAAGAGGATTAAAGTAAACTCATAAACCAAAGAACAATAAAAAAAGAACTTACTAGTATTAGAAGTCGAATTACTGAAGAATCTTAGAAGCAAGCCTCGTGTTAGGAGACTTGATCCCGTAGGTACAACTCGGAGTAGACACCGACAGGCCGGCCTTCCTCCGATCCACACCTCCACTCTATCTCTCTCAATCTAGTAGAAACTAGAAGATCTATTTCTACTTTACATTGGTTGCTAAGCCTAAAAAGAAATATTATTTAGAGAAGAGGTTTTCCTTCGAGGGCACCCCTCAATCTCTATGATAATTTCTTGTCTCCTCCAGGGGCCAGAGGGGGTCTCCTTATATAGTCCTCCCCTTCTATGCGTTTTTGGGTCGATAGGCGAGGTGGTACTATGTTATTCTGGATCCAATAGGTCGGTGGAACGTCGTGTGCGAAGAGAGTCCGGAACGGGGTCCAAAGGTGGGCGGGCGCCCAGGTCCTTAGGGCGGGCGCCCTGGGCCTGGCCCCTTTCGAGCTCCGCTTCCTTCCCGTGGCTTCTGGAGTCTTCTAGATGGTAGAAAATTGCGCGGTGGGTTGATATCTCTATGTAATCCTGACATGTGGGCCTTTCTTCCTTATTTCCTGATAACCCCCTGCAGAAATAGACAAACACCAAAACTCGTGGAATTCTGTCAGATAAAACCCTAAGTCTAGATGTTGATTTCATTTGGATCCTTTTCTTTGTTTATTTGATAATTAAATTTGATACTTAAGGACCGTCAACAGTGGATACCTAATCACGGTTGGCTATATTTGCTATCGTGGAAATAACCATATGTTAAGAATGAATGAAGACCGGGCGGGATGACGATAGTGAAACAACAAGGCATGGAGGTCTTGGGTGTGAATCTATCCCCGTCTGTGTCGTTTAAGGACCGATACACTGTACGTCCTCTTGTCATGTTGAACGCATGCCTGACACTTAGTTGGCCGGATAATTCATTCCGACTGTGAAGCCTATGTGTCAACTCAGGCTAGATACCCTATTCTGTTTGAGTGCGCACCCCAGTTGGTAGTAAGGATGTGCGGAGAGTCAATGGTGTAAGACCACAGTGTCAGGTTAGAGTCCTGACCCTGACAGATTGTCATCCTAAGGGGTGCGGCACTGATCAGACCCGTGACTTAGTCCTGAGTTGTGCTAAAGGTGACCTAAAGCTGCCTTCACGAGGTATGCTTGGGTGAGTGCTAGGAATATCCCTCCAGTTGGATAGGAATCGATTCGAATCGCCATCTCTCCCAGATAGTGAGAACCTGACTTGAGTAGCGGCAATGTAGATACACTAAATGAAACATAATGGTTATGATGATTATGATGGCTACATGATAAACCAGATATGGTTATTAATGTGATGCTTATTAATCAAGTGATTGCTATAGAATAGGTGCAAAATCTAGCTATGGTAGTTTAACTGAACTTGATGCTAAAATACTGACTAAAAGATTGAAAGTAAGGACTCATGATAGTAATGCTCCTTTTGGCAAAGTTATGCTATCCAACCAACTCCACCAAATAAGCCTTGCATATCCTTGAGAGTCTTTTATTTCTCTCATGTTGGGTATGTCTAGCTGAGTACATTTGAGTACTCAGGTTTTATCCCACCATGTTGCAGGTGATGTTTTCAGTCTGCTAAAGATGGTCGCTAACCGCCGGTGGGCTCGGTGAATCTATATAGTGTTCTCATCTACATGGTTTGGTCATTGGATGTCACTTATGCTAGCAATGTATTTGAAACTTATGTTATTGCAATCATTTGAAAGCTATGTTGTTTTCTAATCGATTTGGAAATCCAAACTTGTATTATTATTTGTGAACTCTTTTGTAATATTATTTCCGCTACAAATCTCCGTGTATTTGTTGTGTATTTGTTTAATCATGCGATCTTGGTGTAACATTGATTTAACGAGGTCCTTCGTGACACTCGGCAGACTACCGAGTTTATATAAGTGAGAATATGTGCGTGTCAACGTGTTAAACGGGGACAGACGTACTTAAATTTGTATAAATTGGGTGATTCTGTCATGATGGGTATACCCCAAGGTAGACTGCCGACTAGCTTTCGTCGACACGAAGCGATTCACCGCCGCCTTTCTCCATTTACATCTTAAGACCTTCCTTATTAATAAAAAGTAAATCTTTTGATTTTCTTCCCATCCTTCATCATTTTACTTCCAAAAATACTTTTCCATATCCCTATATAAGCAACCCATGCCCATGGTCTCATCTCATCCCATCATAGCTCTTCTCTACCCTTGCTTAAGAGCTAGCAACGCATTTTTACTCAGCAATGGCTAAGAAGAATTTAGGGAGGAGAATGATCCCCTTTGGGATTGACCTCAACACCATCCCTAGAGAGGAGCCTAAGAGCAAATCTATCATTCACACAGAGGAGCCTGTCCCGCTAGCCATCGTACCACCACAACCACACTGCTATGGATAATCTTATTTTGCTTAGCCCATTTGCACCAAGCCTCTCCTCTTTGAAGGAGCTCCACCGAAGGGCCCCATTGTTGCTCTAGCGGCAGGGACCAACCTCCTGCCACCGAAGCGCAACGAGAAGCTGTTGGGAGCGAAGACCAACAAGAAGGGGGAGGTCATCTGCGCCAAATACACCACTGGTGAATGTACCTATTTTGAGGGGGATCGCTCTCATCCGTCGAAGGTCAAATTCATCCCCCCAAAGGAAGCTCCATAGTCCGCCATGGCCACAGCAGAGACTCCACGGAAGCGTTGCAAGATGATGGTAGACCTAGAGAAGGAGCTAGCTGAGCAGCGCACCATAATAGCCTCTCTAGAAGCCTATCAACGTGTCCAAAGTAGATGCATGGTGATACTAGAATGGTAAGGCTAGAGCATGATTCCACCGCTATTCAGGAGAAAGTGAAGGCTTTAGAAAACCCTAAGAAGTAGGGTCTATTTATGTTAGCATCCGATACGGTGAGTGTTTAGGCCTTGTTTAGTTCCGAAAAGATTTCGGATTTCGGTACTGTAGCACTTTCGTTTGTTTGTGACAAATATTATCCAATTATGGACTAACTAGGATCAAAAGATTCGTCTCGCGATTTCCAGCTAAACTGTGTAATTAGTTTTTGCTTTCGTCTATATTTAATGCTTCATGCATGTGCCGCAAGATTCGATGTTATGGGGAATCTTGAAAACTTTTTGCTTTTTGGGGTGAACTAAACAAGGCCTTAGTTTCATTCTTAGTGTGTTTATTTTTCAAAGTTTGCTACTGTAATAATAAGCCCTGCATGAAGATGAACTAAATAAATATTATTATATATCTTGTCTCTCTATAGTCACCCTTTTGTGTCCACCATGTTGTGAATGATGGATAACAGGAAACTAGTGTGGGGGAGACACCCGATGATCAAAACGAACAAATTCTTGTGAAAAGTTAACAAAATTGGAGAAGACATGACACAAAGACCATGCTTGATGAAACTGACCCCGAAGGGCAACTAGCCAGCGGCGGACGCCCCTATCATTCTTGGGTGCCTGGCCAGGGGAGAAGCCCCCTGGTCTCTGCTTCGAACAAAGGTCAGGTATGATTTCTCTAAGTTATAAATTGTTATTATTGCTACTGTTTCAATTCAGAATAAAATATCTTTAGTTAAATCACCCTATGCATGAATAATTATAAGATGTTTTATTCATGACCACAAGATAGACTTACACCATGATAATTCCTAGAAAATCCTGTTGCTATTAGGAACTTTAATAGGGACCCCATATTACTTAAGTTGTTGTGGAAAGAGAGATAGTATGAATATGAGAACTTGATTTGTGATGCCTAGCCATTTGGAGAATTTTACTTTTCAAAAATCTTAAATTGATTAGCTATACTTCTCCTCTATAGCAAGAATTAATGTCGTACTAGAGCCATGCATGATAGATATAAACTAGCTCATAGGCTACTTGCTTTGTATTGACTTTTGTCAAACCTTATTGACCAATGTCAAGAGGATTATCATGCTCTTAAGATCAAGATCACATACACCCACATATATCTGCCATTCCTACACTGGGAATGTGCACAAACATGCCTTTCCATCCATTAAAAATGTTTTACTCCTACACTAGGAGGAAACACAAGAAGAGTCTTAGTAGGAATAATTGCTCTAAGTTCTTTAAAAAGTATTTCTCAATATTTTATGGTTACAGAAGGAGGTATGTGGCTATGCAAAATAAAAGTATTGAAAAAAGAGAGAAAGATAAAAAGGATAGGTGTCCTAGAAAGAAAGAAGAATAAAAGATAGCCCATACCATCGTGTACAAAGACCATTAGTGCTTTACAGAAAGAAAGACATTTTTGAAAAGAGCAATGTAGAATTAGGATTAGCCACTATATATTCCACACACATGCACTTCTTGATCTAAGAGTATGCTATTCCCCTCTATGGATCTGAGTTTTGACTTAGCAAGATATGTAAGGTAATTATGCTATTTCCTTGAATTACCTTTAACTCCATATAAGCCTATATAGAGTAGGATATATATGATACATGCTTTGGAGAGTTCCACAAATACCACCTATAATGAGTGATTCGAGTGTGCTACATGATGGAGAATGGTAAGCTAAGTTTTTCTTTGCAAAATATTATAAAACTCCAAGTGACAGAGCTAAAGGAAAAGAGAACTCTATTTTGTACTGTTCCATCCTCAACCTCCCAAAGTTTTAGGGTAGACACTTTGAATCCCGCAGTACATGCATGACTTGGAATAAATCTTGTAATCTCTTGGTTTGAGGTTATGATTAAAATAATGTATCCATCCTTTTTCCTCGAGGATGAGTAAAAGATAAGTGTGGGGGTGTTTCTCGGTAGATAACTCCAAATTGTAACCGTGAACTTAACATGAAAAATGACCTATTTGCAAGCACTCAGTAGAAATAGGGTTATCACTAACAGAATTCCATGAGTTTTTGTGATTGTCTATTTCTATAGGGGGGTACCAGAATAATAAAAGAAGGTCCACATGTCAAGTTTACATAGAGAGAAGACCGTAATGTCAACTCAAGAAGACTCTAGAAGACTCCAGGAGCCACCACCTGAAAGGTGGGACCACCTACCATAGGGCAGGGTCGGGCGCCCCACCCTGTCAGGGGTGGTCGCCCGAGGCTCTCCACCAATTAGAGCAAACCTCACGGATCCTGCCTCCACCGGCTTTTAGGAGTAATCTTAAGCGCATGTTTAAGTCCGTTTGATTCAAGGGCTGTGGTGATTCCTAGGGGACTGTTAATAAAGACCCTACCCCCCCTTGAGATGTATTTCTAAAATCCTAATTCATATTTTCCACAGAGAGTAAGATAGAGAGGGGTCCCTCGAATGGATCTATCTCTTTAGGGTGATAGCAACAAGAGAGATTGAGAGAGTATAGGGTGAGGATAGGAGTTGAAGAAGCCCGGCCTGTTGGTGCCTTCTTCTTCGTATCTTCGAAGTGAAGTCCCCTAACCCGAGGCTTGGTTCTAGAGTTGTTCGGCAATTCAACTTCTGATACTAGTAAGTTATTGTTCTTATTGTTCTTTGGTTTACGAGTTTACTTTATTCTCTTCGCGTAGGGAATAGAGTAATTATTCTTAGTCTAAGCATGGTGCTTGGGCTAGGAATACTCGTAGATACTCCATGCTTGGTTACACCTTTTAGAACGATATCTACACACTTACCATTGGTTAGAAGAAGACTGAAGAAAGGGTTCTCTCTATATTGCTTATATCTCACTATCTTGTCTTGCAACCCATGGGTACTAGGTAGGATAAAAGGTTAGTCTTTTCCACATTTTCTCCTAGTGGTAAAAAAATAAATACGATACTCTAGACTTATCTCCCAGCTAAAGTGCTCACCGATATTTGTGCGCTTGCGGATTATTTCTCTTTGATTCTTTCATGTGCGTAACTAATATGGACATCACCTCAACATACTCCGCCTCGACCCGTCCCAGCACCAACATGTGTACAGAACAACTGGGGATCCTCTTGTGCACCATAATGGAGTTGGAGACGACTTTGCCGACCTCCGAGGACTCAAGCTTCTCATGAGTACTTGGGCCTTGAGCACTCAGCCCAAGATGATACACACTCAACATGTTCAGGCAGTAGTTGGCAGAGGAGCAGCGGGGGCAGTTCCCAAACTTCTACACCACCACTGATCCTAATCCTAACTTCGACTTCGATGGCTACGACCCTACACGGGAGTGCTTCAACATTCAAGACGGAGCCGTTGCCACCGACGATGACACCACTGATGGCAATGACGTCGCTAGTGCTCCAGTGGCAGGAGGCGAACTCGAGACTCCAGAATAGGGAGGGCAAGTAGGCCATGTCGACCCACGTCTCGCCCAAGGCGATCAGGCCATGCAACTCATGCAACTTTGAGAGGTGAGGGCCAAGCTTGATAAGGAACGGGAAAGGCTGGGCCAGCTTATGCAAGCTATTGAGCAAGATCACGTGCCCCCATGCGGTGGTGGAGCTCGAGGCAGGGCTCGAAACATTTTTCTACAAATTGTTGAAGATAGAGAACCAGAGCGCCTCATCAACCATTTCCCTTGAGCTGGCCAAAACATCGTCGCCGCAACAATGCTCCTCCGCAACATGCCCGAGCCTTCGAATACCCAAGGATGCCACATATGGGAGGAGCTGCAAGGCTTGCTCCAAGTTGTGGCTACACAACAGGATGAAAGCTTAGCCTCGATACATCAAGGAGCAGCCTTAGAATGGCATGTCCAGCTAGCTCATCATGAAAGGGAAGCTTCCATCCACTATGAAGCGCCTCCTCGCGGCAAGAAAGCCGCCCCAGCTCGAGAGCACGTCATTGATAACCGCGACCCACATGATGCATGCCATGACATCAACAAACACCGACGGTGTAAGTGCATGGAGGCCAAGGAGTGAGGCTATAGCACACACCATGGTAGGCGTTACGACAGTGACGAGGACCGGAGGGCTCCCGAGCCACCAAGGCCTGGAGTCTTCAGCAAAGCGATCCACAGCACGCCTCTACTCAATCCTTTTCGTCCTCCCATGAGTATCTCCAAGTACAATGGTGAAACCAAGCCCGAGCTCTGGCTAGCCAACTTTCGGCTCGCATGCTAGTTGGATGGAGCTCAAGGAGATGACTGCGCCATCATTTCACAACTACCTCTATTCCTCTCCAACACTGCTCGTAGGTGGCTCGAGGAGCTTCCCCCCAATTAGATCTACAACTGGGCCAACCTAGCCCACATTTTCAAGGGGAACTTCAAGGGAACCTATGTCCATCTAGGCAACTCATGGGACCTCATCAAGTGCAAGCAAAGGTCTGAGGAATCCCTCCGCGACTACGCTCGACGCTTCTCCAAGCAACGTACCGAGCTCCGGCACATCCTTGACCACTACATCATCCTAGAATTTGTATCAGGCACCACCTGTAAGGACTTGGTGTGGGAGTTATGGCGTAACCGCCCAAAAACATTCGATGAGTTAATGGACATGATGGCCAACTACGAGGTAGGAGAAGAGGCAGTTGGAGCATTCTTCAGTGATGGAAAGGACAAGGGGAAAGCATAAGCGGATGATGTCGAGAGCTAGAGCAAATGTCTCAGGAAGTACAACAAGAAGAAGAAAAAGGTGTGGCAAGGCAAGTGTGAAGCCATGGACGATGACTTTGTCACCACAGTTGAATGCAAGAAGCCTCGAGGACCCCCTAAGGGGGCCATCTTCGACAAGATACTAAAAGAGCCTTGCCCTTACCACAAGGGAGGAGCCAACCACAAGCTCGAGGATTGCCGCATGTTGAAGAAGTACTTTGATATCTTGGGCATCAAGAAGGACGACTAGAGGAAAGACAAAGGCCACAACAAAGGCAACAGCGAAGATGACGACAAGTTCCCCGAGGTGCATGACTGCTACATGATCTATGGCGGCCCCTCCAGATAGGTCATAACTCAACAACACAAGAGGGAGTGTTAAAAGGTCTTTGTTGTTCGGATGGTGGTACCTCAGTACCTCAACTGGCCTGACACCCCATCACATTTGACCATGATGACCACCTTGATCCTGTCCTTAGCCCTAGAGTCTACCTGCTCATTGTTGACCCTATCATCGTCAACGCTCACCTCTCGAAGGTACTAATGGATGGCGGTAACAGCCTCAACATTATCTACCTCGAGACTCTCGACCTTTTAGGGATCGAGAGATCGCAACTCAAGCCAAGCACAGGGGCTTCCACGGGGTGGTACCGAGCAAGAAGGCCCTCCCAGTAGGTCAGATCGACCTCTCGGTCTGTTTCGGCACCACTTCCAATTTCAGGAAGGATATCCTGAATTTCAAGGTGGTCAGCTTCTGTGGCACTTACCATGCCATCATTCGGCGCCCGGGGTAAGCTGAGTTCATGACGGTCCCCAACTACACCTACCTCAAGCTCAAGATGGCAGGACCAAAGGGGATCATCACCATCAGCTCCTCCTATGAGCATGCATACGAATGCGACGTTGAGTGCATCAAACATGGAGAAGTAGTCGAGAGTTTAACACACCTAGCCTTGATGCTTGAGGCTCTCACCACCGAGGCTCTAGAGCCCAAGCGACACGCATGGAATTTTGAGCCAACGGAAGACACATAGAAGACTGCCCTCGACCCCAACAACTCCGACGACAAGGTGATAATGATTAGCGCCACCCTCGATGCCAAATAGGAAGTTGTGCTCGTTGACTTTCTCCGTGCGAATGTCGACACGTTTGTGTGGAGTCCATTAGATATGCCTCACATGGCAAGGGATGTCGCTGGGCATGCCTTATAGATCCAGGCTGGGTCTAAGCCGGTGAAACAATGTGTGCGCCGCTTTGACAAGGAGAAGCATAGGATCATCGATGAGGTAGTTCACAAGCTTTTCGTGGTCGGATTCATCAAGGAGGTTCATCATCCCGATTGGTTAGCTAATCCTATACTAGTCAAGAAAAAGAATGGAAAAATGTAGATGTGTGTTGATTACACTAGTTTGAATAAAGCATGTCCTAAAGTTCCATTTCCTTTATCACAATTAATCAAATTGTTGATTCTACTGTGGGGTATCAAACGCTTTGCTTTCTTGATGCTTATTCCGATTATCACCACATAAAAATGATGGGGTTTGACCAGCTTGTGTCCTCTTTCATTACCCCTTTTGGCATGTACTGCTATGTCACCATGCCCTTCAGCCTTTGAACATCAGGGTGACATATCAGTGATGCATGCTCCACATTTTTGGTAGAAACATAGGGTCAACGGTTGAGGCATACATCAACAATATTGTAGTAAAGACAAAAAATATAGGGAACGTCATTGAAGCCCTCAAGATCGCATTTGGTTGCCTTCGAGCTAATAACATCATGCTTAACCCTAAGAAATGTGTCTTTGGCATGCCTCGAGGCATGCTCTTAGGATACATCATCTCCTAGCGCAGTATCGAGGCCAACCCCGAGAAAGTCTCGGCCATTACAAAAATAGGGCCGATTTGAGACGTCAAGGGCGTACAGAAAGTCACGAGCTGCCTAGCAGCTCTCAGCTGCTTCATCTCATGGTTGGGGAACAAAGCTTTGCCACTATACCATCTCCTCAAGAAGATCGAGTGCTTCGCATGGACTTCCAACACTGAAGAAGCCCTTAACAGGCTCAAAGGTATGCTGACCTCCCCTCTGGTTCTTGTACCGCCTCAACCTACAAAACCTCTTCTCCTCTACATTGTGGTGGCCACTCAGGTGGTCAGCGCGGCTATAGTGGTCGAGAGACAAGAAGAGGGGCACACACCACCAGTGCAACGACCAGTCTACTTTGTCAGTGAGGTACATTCAGAGACCAAGATATGCTATCCGCAGATACAAAAGCTCATCTACACGATCATTGTTGATATTTGGTAACGCAATCAGAAAATGATCCGCAAGCGCACGGATATCGGTGAGCATTTCACCCGGGAGGTTATCCAGAGTTATCGTATTTATATTTTTACCACTGGGAGAAAGGGTGCATCTGACTAACCAAATCTATTGCTACTATCCCTCTCGGCTACAAAGAATATTTCTCGATGTGAGTGATGTATAGAGAAGATTGCAACCGTAGTCTCGTTCTAACCTTGGTAAGGATGATCTAGTGTTCTATTGGGGAAGCTTACGGAATCTAGACACCACAAAGGATGTTTGACCCGCACCTATAAACCTACCCGTCCTGCTAACAAGATATGTGATGCAAAGGTAACTCAGAAATGACACGTTCCTCGCTACTACCACGGTCCAGCTAGTCAGGGGATATCTATGAGTACCCTAGCCTAAACACCACGTTTACGCTAGCAATGATTACTCTAATACTCAACCGGAAGAGATTAAAGTAAACTCATAAACCAAAGAACAATAAAACAAGAACATACTAGAATTAGAAGTCGAATTACTGAAGAATCCTAGGAGCAAGCCTCGGGTTAGAAGACTTGATCCTGCAGGTACAACCTCGGAGTAGACACCGACAGGCCGGGCTTCCTCCGATCTACACCTCCACTCTATCTCTCTCAATCTAGTAGAAACTAGAAGATCTAATTCTACTCACATTGGATGCTAAGCCTAAAAGAAATTTTATTAGAGGATAGGTATTCCTTCGAGGGCTCCTCTCAACTCTATGATGAACTTGTCTCCTCCAGGGGCCAGGGGGTCTGGTTTTATAGTCCCCTCAAATGAATGTGAGCCATTGGATCAAACCGACATTGATTGGACGGTTATCCTTGATCCTTTAGGTCGGTGGAGATTAGTCCCGAAAGAGAGTCCTGATCCAACTCTGTGGGCGGGCGCCCAGGTCAACTGGGCGGGCGCCCAGTGCCTGGCCCCGTTCGGCCTCTGCTTCCTTCCCGTGGCTTCTATAGTCTTCTAGATGTAAGATAATTGCGCAACACGTTGATATCTCTATGTAATCCTGACGTGTGGGCCTTTCTTCCGTATTTCCTGATAACTCCCTGCAGAAATAGACAAACACCAAAACTCGTGGAATTCTGTCAGATAAAAACCTAAGTCTGGGTGTTGGTTGCATTTGGATCCTTTTCTTTATTTATTTGATGATTATATTTGGTACTTAAGGACTGTCAACAACTCCCCCAAGCTTACCTCTTGCTCGTCCCTGAGCAAGGATGAACTCAAGAGTTTCAGCAGTGGTTTCATGCCTTAAAAGTAAGATCTCATCTCTGAGTTAGGGTAAACTGTTAAGACTTAAAACTTACTCATTTTACCTATCACCATGGGGCTTGTAACCGTCACCTGTGTCTTGAGCAGTTAAAAGATAGAACGGTCAAGTCAAGCGCCATGTCTCTTATTCTTGATCAGCTATAGCTCTGGAGTTTTTTTGCAGATTTTCAAATAAAACTCAGAGATTCTTTGTATGACTCTCTCAAATCTCTCTTTTGTGGTATTTCTAGATCCTTTCCAAGGCAGTAATGGTATATGCCTTCTCTCAAAGTATGTGGTATTTTTGGTATGAGGCATAGTGACATTGCCTTCTCTCGCACCCTACTCTAATAAGGTTTTAATATCTGGAGCTCATAGGTGGGAGACAGCTAATACATACTTACAAGACATTTATTGCATAGTCAAACCATAGATCTAGAGAAACAAGTCAATAAGTCAAATCAAGATGTGCATTTGTGGCGAGTGAATGGTGTATGGTGATGATGGTGATAACAATGGTGAAAGTCTAATTCTACTTTTGCTCTTTTGAGGGGATACATACCTTCCTTGCTCTTTTGAAACTTTTTGAGGAGAATGAGGTGCTCTATATTTTCTTTTTCTTTCCTCTCAGTTGGGTATCTTGTACCCCTAATTGTACTATCGGACACTTGTCCATTTTTACCTGTCATCTCACTTTTTCTTTTCTTTTGAAGTTCCGGGCACTTGCCCCTTTTTATTTCCTCGTATTCTTTCTCTTTTTTTAGAGCACTCATCTCCTGAAATAATATAGCAACTAGTAGTAACCAAGATAACTCGAGCATTTATTTTACAGGGAAAAACAGAAATAGGAGAATGTTTTTGGCTATTCTGTGTGGATTAGGAGTAGAATACTTTTGGGTGGCTCTGGAGATGGAAATAAGTGGATATATGTGGATGCATACTTCCGGAGTAGAAGCAGCATGTGTGAGTGAACGTGCAAGTGAATCTTGATTTAACCACATGACAAGCTCCTAAGGGTCTACACAGCTTGACCACACTCAATGCTCATAAGCAGTAAAAAGTAAATGTGTGGCTCAAAGTCTAGCAAGCATGTATATATGGCTATGGTAGGAATTTAAACTCTCATCATACATGAACTCATCATGTGTTATTTTAAATATTTTCAAAAATAAAATTCTCCAGATTTCTAGCATCTCTAGGAACAGATAAACAACAGCTCAACCTTCCCATATCATATCCGTTAACGACTTAGACTTTAGATCAAGTACTCTTCCCACAAGTTCAGGTTTAGAGCAGGTTTAAATTATAACAGTTATGCCTAAACTTGAGAGAGATTTCAATTTTGAGAACTAATCATGGCGGAGCAACTGTTCATTATTTCCATGTGAGAGCTTATCATAAGGGTTCATAGCAAACTTTATTTATTTATTTATTTGGCAAACTAAGCAAAGATTTAAGCAGAAAAATTTTATTTGTGTTTTTTATGATTATGCATCTTTTTATTATTTGAGTAAAGTATAAACGCGAGTAGAAACACTTAGCTGGATAAATGGGGGTGCTCTCCCCCAAGCTGGATTTTTACGTAATTTATTCTAATGTAGCTAGCAGGTGGTGGAGGTGTTTTTGGAAAGTTGGCAGCACCCTGTCAGCGATTAGGATGTCCTCCGTCTCCTAGTCTTCTTTGATCCTTGAATTCTGTGGAGCTCAAATAGACAACAAAGCTTTGTGGAACTGGTTAAGTGTAAGCATAAAATCTCTTTGCCTTTATCATATTGAGCTTCCTCCTAATAAATATTACTCTTTTTAGTAGGATCATAAATTTATTTTTATATTTTTATTTTTATAGGATAGGAATATTTTTATTTTTATTTTTATGCCACCACAGTGAATGTACCTATGGGTTTTATGCCATGAGCATACTCACATGGGGCTTACTATTTTTAACATTGTTATTTTCTTTTCGAGATGATATGAACCTGATTAACTAAGCAAACTAGAATTGAAAGAAAAAGGATAACTACCAAGTTTACCTCTTGGCAAGGCGTTCGATGTTTTTAAGTCCTCCGAACGGGACTCTCCATTTTCTCAGTCGTCCTGGGATTCGCTGGATGGCGTAGTCGGTGGTTCCGGCGGCACCTCCTCTTCATGTATAACTATCTTCTTTTCCTGACTCGGTGCTATGGTCTCCTCAGGACAGTTCTGTTCAAGTTGTATGTCTTCAGACCTTATCACTTCTCCTTCGTAGTCTACCCATCCGTCCTTGATGATTTGCCTCCTCTGGTTTCAGTTGCGTCGTCTTCTTCAGAGGAAAGTGCATGTGGACTTCTCCGGTTCTAATGATGGCTTTGATAGTGTTGAGGAACTGTCTTCCAAGGATGGTAGGTGGATCATACTCGTCTTCTCCCATGTCAATGCCCTGAAAATCATTTGGAGCTGAATGTATATTGGTTGTAGGGGCATGGTTCTATGCAGGAGCTGATAAGTGACTGCGGCCATTATGTTGACGTTAGATCCGCTGTCGTAGAGTGTCTTCTGAAAATAGTATCCGTTGATTGTGCACTTGATGCTTGGAACACCAGGGTCGTCCTTCTTGATCAGGAAGAGCGACTTGAGTCGACGATCTTGACATCCTTGAGCTGCAGTGACCATCTTAGCTGACTCGGTCAACATTTGCTTGTTCCTGTTCCTCCTGTTGATCCTCTTTCTTGGTTCATGTCGAGATTGTTGTGAAATTTATGTAGTTTTGTTCTTGAAGGAAAACGTCTCCTTCTTCCCCTTGATGTAGAAACTGATCTTGGCAGTACTAATGTAGATGACAACTCCCGAGGTGTTCAGGAATGGCCTCCCTAGGATGATCGGTGCCCTCTCATTAGTACCAGTCTCTATCACCATGAAGTCTCTATTTTGTTGAGGACGGTTGTAGTAGTAGTTGTTGTTGTTGATGTAGTATACGTCCTCAAGCATCTCAGGACAGTGATTGCCTGAGTGTCCAGTATCTCCAGTGTGTTTGTGCTCGTAGATTGTGGCAGAACCACCCTAATTATATGGCCCACATGCACCTGTCATTGTCCTTAAGACCTCTAACTACTGCACATGAGAGTCATATAACTTGGATAGTCTGTCGGGTGCCCTCGGAGGACCCCGAATCATCCACATTTTAACTCATACAGGATCAACATGGAGTTACCACAACATTACAACATTTGTTACAAAAATAACTTACATCGGAGTGTGGAAGATTTATAACTCAACTTACAACATATGATGGAATATAAACAACTAAATTTTCAAAAGGTGTGTAGAGTAGCGGAAGCATCTTAGGTGAAGCTTCTAAGGTAGAAGAGGTGGATAAATCATGTCGCGCCCACCGACATTGTAACAGAACCGACCAAATTATAAGAGATTAAGCCTAACAGCGACCATTTGCATAGTCCAACTATCAGGCTTAAGCCCATATAATCCCGGTAGTCCGTGAAATCTCGAAGGATTTCAAACCACACATCGTACCACAGCCAAGATCGTAATAAGTTTAGCGGTCGCCATCCACAAATACATCTAGTTTACAACATTCATAAAACACATCGGAGTTCTAAAAATTATTACAAACCAAGTTCTTCAAGTAACGGAAGCTTCATAGTTCGAAAATACAACACACACGCTTAGTCTGATACAGTGCCATAGTTCGGTCATTCCCACAAAAGCAAAAGGAGAGACGGAGTGACCATCGCCCTTGGTCTAGTCATCACCCATGGCTGGGTACAGACAGAGGATGCAATAACCATAGTACATTTGACCATCTGCAAAACAACATGGGAGTAGAACCCTGAGTACGAGAAGGTACTCAGCTAGACTTACCCGTCATAAACTTAAAATAAAGACTCATCAAGGATCATGAAGGCTATATAGTGGGGTAGCTGACAACCATTTTGCAAAACCGCAGGATTTTACTATCATAACCTACATAAATCTTTCTTCTTTTAATTTGCTCAAGTTGAAAGTATCATTACCTATCATCTAGGTTTGCACCTGCACCATTACAAGCAAGTATAAGGATATGATAGTACCTCATCAGAGCATTCATAAACCATTTATCAATATAACCCAAGTGTTCCATAGTCCTTACTACAAGGACGAAGCTCATGTCAAGTGCTCACTATCCAGGAGCGATGGCGATTCGAATCGATTTCTAACCAGTTGGCGAGTTTATTCCCCACACAAACCACACTCACTGATCAAGTGAGCTACAGGTCACCGTATTGCACTATCCAGGACCAATTCGCGGGTTTGAGAGGCACCGCCCATACCCGAGGACCGTTTCCGGCGACCGAGGTATCCAAGGTATACCAAGGTTGCGCGCCGCGCCCTCGTCGTTCTCCTCAGCCATCACCGATACAGCGCGTACATCGGGCCGATTTCCAGCCCGGATAGTGCTCAGGCTTCGCGGTCGGAACGACTTATCCTTCCAGCTAAATGTGGGGCATGCGTTCAACATGACAAGAGGGCCGTCAACGATCGGTCCTTAATCGACACAGGCAGGGGCACTATGGTCAACCCACCATAAGACCCTGCCCGGTCTCCAATTACATTCCACACTTGGTTATTCTTTTCCCCAAGCAACCACTGCTTAAACAAGCAGGTATCCACCTATATCTTGCAGGTGACAGGGAATCACCCGACTTCTACCGGACTAAGCAAGCTAAGCATAGACTCTGTGCCTATCTACATAGGACAAGGTAGGTAAACGAGTAGGGATAACAAGGAGTACATATGCATCAATGGTGTCAAGCAATTCCTATCACTTAGATGCAATATAGTAGAATAAGTATAGTGCATCATGTAAGTTAGCGAGAATAGGGAGACTTAGAATGCTCCGGGGCTTGCCTTTCTCAAACGTGCTTGGTCGGTGATGCGGGCACTCCTGTAGTTCCTCTCCGGACTCCTGTGCTTCCGGAGGTTCCTGCTCCTAAATCTCCTCTGGCTCCTCGGGTCCTACCTCGTTCTCCTGCGAGCCTGTATGATGCATGTGTGCTCATGAGTGGAGTGCGAGGTGCCCGAGTGGATGCTTGTATGAGAAAGTACCAAAGGAGCATGACATGATGCATAGGTGATACACTTGGTCATGCTCATTACAAGGTAGTCAACATCATCCAAGAGTAAGCAATTGGATCAAACATCTAGTGCATTCTCCTCTACAATTATTTTTCAAAGTCAACCAGCAACCCACATGATGCTTGAAAGATACACTAAACCCAACTTATTCTATTCAACCTATATATACAACAATTCATAATTTTCTTTATTCATTTCTAGGCCCATTAAAATTTACATGCAGTTCTGTTCATCAATAAATTCCACAAATATTACATGAGACTACTAGTCAAGCATAGAGTCTACTGTAATTTTTTTCATAATTTTTGGGTACTTATTTTGAGCAACAAAAATCACAAGATTAATTAATAAGGCAAGTATAATTACTCTACTGTGATATAAGTGTCAAACAACAGATTTTATATTTTTACCATTTGTCTAATATCATAAGAAACACCCACAAAATTTTCCAGATTTATTGCATGACCCAATTAATTATTAAAAATCATAAATCACTTCCATGCAAGCATTTAAATTACCATAAATTCATTTATACACCAAATAATATGTAGCAATATTTTCCCAGTGAGTAAACATACATGCAGAGCCAACAAATCAAGTTTCACATTTTTCTGAACCATATTTTATTTACTATGCATTTTCCAATTTTAGCAAAAACATGGATTAAATATATTCATACAGAAAAGTTACTCAAACATGACATGCAATTACATCAAGCTGTAGATCTGGAAATATAGAGCACACCAAAATTTATTTCATCAAATTTGGAGCTGTAGAACTCAAGATATGAATTTTACAAGTTTTGAATCAATTTCTGGAAAACATTTATTCAAGAAAACCAACGAAAAAGGCTAAGCACACCCAGATCTACACCCACCGGGGTCCCCCCAGCGACTGACAGTGGGCCTCTGACCCCACCGGTCAGCGAGACCGAGAGGGAGCTCACCTCCAACAAGCAGACCTCGCCGGCGGTGAGGTTTCCGGCCACGGGGTGAGCACCATCGTGCTCCCCGCAGCGAGGCGCACCCAGCGGTACCCTCGGATTGGCCAGAGGATGACCGAAACACCTCCGACGAGCATGCATGGTGGCACGGCGGCGCGGTAGAGCGCGTGCAAAAGCTCCTTCGAGCTTCCCCATCGAGCTACGGACCTAACGCGCTAAAGAGCGAGCGAAACTAGACAGGATATCGTAAGATCCGTCGCGGCCGAGTACTCCGGCGAGCTCGGGGTAACTCCGGCGAGTGATTCACGGCGCACGGCTGCTTCTCACCTCGGTAGAGCGCACGCAGGGGCTTACCGCGGCGACGGCGAGTGCGCTGGTGCTCTTGCCGTCGAGGTTGGGGCTCTGTTGCGACCGGCGGCGAGCGGCGGAGCTTCCTCCGGCAATGGTGCGGGCGGAGCTGCTGCTGCTGCTGCGCGTGCGCGGGGAGGAAGAAGAGAGAGGGGGAGGCAGGCGACAGAATGGAGGGAGCGGTCTGGGGGCGCGGGGCGGCGTCCCGACCAGGGGGGTGGGGTGGCCGGCCGCGGCGCGTCCAACGCCGGCGTACGGCCGCCACGTGGCCGGCGCCGGGTGGAGCGAGGCGGGTGCCGCGCGCGCGGGAGAGAGGGGAGGGGGAGCGGGCCGCGCTGCCCAGCTGGGCCGAAAGGGAGGCGGGTCGGCCCAGCAGCGCCTGTCCCCTTTCTCTTTTTTTTTTTGAAATTCTTTTCTCAAATTCTTTCTAAATTCATTTGGACCAATTTAAAATCATTTTCACCTCTTGCTCCCCAAAACAAAGTTGTTCCAAAACAAAAACCCTACAACTTTGTTTTAATAAGCAAGACCAAATTCCCAATAGAATTTGAATTACAAATTAAAACTAGTTCTAGGTTTTTAAATAAATTCATTTTGGACATTTTGTATAAATTCCATTTCTCAACTTCCATAGCTCCAAAATTTGCACAAAAATATTCTTAATTTTTCTTATACACAAATCAACCTAGTTTGAATATTTCACATTTTTAGAAGCAAGCATCATATTTTTAACATAATTAAAACACATGAAATAAAGCACATAAAATCATGCTTTGGGATGAATGACATGCTCATGATGCTATGCTTGATGAGAATGCTTATGCATGTTGTGATAGGGCTAAATGCATGCTTAACACCTAGGGTGTTACAGCCCTCCCCCCCTTAGGGAAATCTCGTCCCGAGATTTTGGGTTACTAACCATTTCTTATGAAATTTTGGATAAACTGTTTTCAAGTAATCCTCTGTTTCCAGGTGGCATCCCTGTCGTCATGATGACTCCACACCACCTTATATGTTATGACAATTCTGTTTCGGGTTACCCGTTCCTTGGTATCCACAATTCCCACTGGTTGCTCCTTATACTCTAAGTCTGCTTTTATTTTGATCCCTCGAGGTTCAATTCTTTGCTCAGGTACTTTCAAACATTTCCGCAGTTGCGACACATGGAAGACCGGAAAAATAGAGCTCAACTCTTCAGGTAACTGAATCTTGTAGGCCACGGGGCCTTTCCTCTCCAGTATTTGGTACGGTCCCACATACCTAGGTGCAAGCTTGCTTCAAACTCGGAAACGTTAGACTTTCTTCATTTGTGTAACCTTGAGGTACACATAGTCACCTACTTTGAATTCAAGTGGCCTTCTTCTCTTATCAGCATAACTCTTTTGTCGTGATTGCGCTGCTTGCATATGTTGCTGTATGATTTGCACCTTCTTCTCGGCCTCATTCACGAAGTTGATACCATAGTATCTTCTTTCACCAGGTTCAACCTAGTTTAACGGATTTCTACACCTCCGACCATACAAAGCTTCGAACGGGGCCATCTTGATGCTCTCTTGATACACTACACCACAACACCGAGATTGCCAATAGACGATCTGACGCTAAAAGCACATACAGCGACAGACCGTCTGGCGCGAAAAACCTATAGCGACAGACTTTTGCAGCCGGAGAAAGTGCTGCCGCTAAAAAACTTTGGCGTCAGACAGCAGTTTTAGCGACAGATAGTCTGTTACCATCAATATTTATAGCGACAGATACTCCATTGCTAATCTTTAGCTACAGATAGTTCGTTGTCATGCATTAGCGACAGATGATTCAACACAATATATATTTACAGCGACAGATTGTCTAACAGTCCAATTTAATGTACAAAAAAAATACAATTTTTAGCACATATAAAAATGTTATCGAAATCTTAATATAGTGTCCACAAGTCATGAAGATACACAACGACATACATATAATATCCAAATGTGTCCTTACATTACATCCAGGAAAAGTGGACCACCAAATGCATTTGTCTTGCCATACATGTACATCACACATCCAGCAAGGTCAAGCACCAAAAGAATTACAGTAGTACTTTGTCTTGTCATACATCACACATCCAGCAAGGTCAAGCACCAAAAGGATTAGAGACTAGTACTTTGTGTTCTCGATTCTCAGGTTTGTGCACAGAATCTCATTTCTAGGTCTAAGAACTCAAAGCCAAAAGGAATGACTTGCCAAAAGGTAGAGCTCATCCATCAGGAGAATAATATTCTAGAAACTCAAGTCAAAGGCTAGTTTGGAGCACTTCCTGGAAAACAGAACCATGTAATCAGCAACTATAGACCTCATTTGGTGCGACAAATGTCTAACATTCAGTGAAGTTTAAATGAGAACAGTAAAATCACATCAGCTAAGAGAAACATGGTTCTGGTTTGTGCCTTGCAGTAATTTTAGCAAAGAGAAAATGGGAACATAAAGTCAGAGAAGCACATAAAGTCTGGAAGATATGATGGTTAGTGGGCACAAACTATTTCACAAGATGAGTGCAGTTCATGACTTAGAAAATACTATGAAAGCCATAATAAGTTCCTCTCTGGTTCAGTTCAACTCTCTGGTTATAGTTCAGTTCAACTATCTCCTTTATAATGCCATAATAAGTCTTGTTTCCTATTATGACATTATCATTATCACCCCTTTCAAAGCATGTCGACTCTGAAACCAGAGCAACCCCACTATTTTGGACAGACCTCCCCACATCATAGGACTCAGTGTGAAAATCAAATCCATTTATTGTGTAGCTACTATATTTTTGTGCACTCATGATTGGCGCCTTGGCTAAGATTTGTATCTCATCTGGTACTTCCTCATAGATTTCTTCCACCTAAGATTAGTAAGAATATAATTATTAAGGTAAAATGAGCAGTTCAGCTTACATGACATGTGTTAAGTTGTCTTCCTACTTACGTGCGACCTAAACCACTCATGGAAGCATTCATGTTGCATTCGATTGATAGCTCGTTGGTTTCGAACACCAATCGATGATAGATAGTGACCATACTTTCTGCAAAGGTGAATTTATCATCTTACCATGCAAGAGAATCTAAACATGTGGTTTGAACTGAAACATATTACTTACTCCAAGTAAGGCCCTATATCCTCATAGTTGAACAACACATATCTGTGTGCTTGCAACCAAGTCTTATGGTCTAAACTCACTGTGCACTTCCCAGCTAAACCCCGACCAATGCTATCAAAGAAAGGGGTTGTAGAATTTTCATCTTGCAGCCCTTCAACATTTCTAAGCGCTCGGCTATGTAAATAGTGTCCACATAGTGTAAGGCTCTCATAAAACATTGAACCCTCCATAATAGACCCCTCTAGATGGCTTTTTGTACGAACATCACCTTTCAACCTCATCAAAAACCTATAGAACATAAATATAATAACATGATTATGTTGTAAAATATTACGCATTTTTTATATGTATGTTGCAATACACTTACAGAAATTACCTCTCAATAGGCCACATGCTACGGAAATGTACTGGACCAGCTAGTCTTGCTTGGGCAGGAAGATGGACCATCAGATGTACCATAATGTCAAAAAAGGAGGGAAGGAATATAGTTTCTAGAAGGCTCAAGGTTTCAGCTATTTCAGCCTCTAAACTATCCATATCACTTTTGCGGAAAACAGGAGCACAGATTATCTTGAAGAATTGACTAACACGGATCACTGCAGCACTAACTACTTCTGGCAATACTTTCCTCACAGCAAGTGGTAGTAAGTGTTGTACAATGATGTGGCATTCATGACTCTTAAGGCCAAACACCTTTCTCTCATTAACATGAACATTGTGTCGTATATCAGATGCATAACCAGCAGGAAACTTGACCCCTTTTAGTACTTCACAAAATAATTTCTTCTCCTCAGGACTCATTGAATATGGTGCAGGTGGTAAATAAAATTGGTCTTCAACATCAACAGGGTGAAGATCACTTCTAATACCTAAAGCCTGAAGGTCTAAGCGAGAATTCAGATTGTCCTTAGATTTTCCATCGGTGCCTAAGAATGTATTAACAAAGTTCTCATACACATTTTTTCCTATGTGCATGACATCAAAATTATGTCTCAACATTAAATCTTTCCAATAGGGAAGTTTAAACCAAATAGACCTCCTTTCAAAAATGACCAATGGCTCCCCTAACTTGCGTTTCTTCCTTGCCGGTGTCTTTCTAGTTGGATCCTTGCCAAAAACTGTAACAATATCTTTTGTGCATTCCAACACTTCCTCCCCAGAAAGCGGAGCAGGTGCCTGCCTAAATTTAGTTGAACCAAACTTATCAACGTCGAACCTAAATGGGTGTTTTTCATCCAAAAACCTACGGTGGCCCATATAACAAGTCTTGCTGCCATTACCAAGTCTGTGTGAACAAGTATATGAGTGGCAATCAGGACACGCTGCTTCACCGGCAGTGACACAACCAGATGCATAGCCTAGACCTGGAAAGTCTGTAATAGTCCACAAGACTGCTGCCCGTAATTGGAAATACTCACCCTTCGAAGCATCATATGTTCTAACCCCATCAACAAACATATCTAACAAATCATTCACAAGTGGCTGGAGATAAACATCCATATCACTACCAGGAGCATGTTTTCCAGGAATTAGCAAAGACAATATGAAATTTGATTGCTTCATACACATTGATGGTGGAAAATTATAGGGGATACAGATACCAGGCCAAATACTGTAGCTTATACTTTGGGTCCTATAAGGATTGAAACCATCGGTGGCAAAAGCAAGACGTATATTTCTGCTATCCTCGGCAAACTTAGGATGTTTAAGATCAAAGTCTTTCCATAGAGGAGAATCTGCAGGATGTCTAAGAACATCATCTCTAGTTCTCTCCTCATCATGCCATCTTGTTAGACTTGCTGTTTTAGAACACAGAAACAGTCTTTGGAGCCTTTTTTTATCGAAAAGTACCGAAGAACCTTCTTAGGTACCTTGTACACATGTTTCCCATCTAGACTCTTCCTAGCTGATTTCCAACGTGAAACCTTACACTTTGGACATGATTCAGATTTTTCATGGTCCTTCCAATACAGAATGCAATCATTTTCACAGGCATGAATACTAATGTACCCAAGTCCTATGGACTTAATCAGTTTCTTAGTTTCATAGTAGTTTCTGGGTAGTGTTGAACCCTTAGGTAAGACCTCATTAAATAAATCTAGTATAAGGTCAAAACTTTTGACAGTCCATCCTCCAAGGAGCTTGATGTGAAGAAGCCTAATCAGGAAACGCAGTTTTGTGTACTTCTTGCAATTAGGAAATAATTCTTGACTATTGGCTTCTACCAACTTTTGGAGGTCAACTAGTTCTTTAGGAAGAACAACAGAACTGTTGTCTTCAAAATCCCCTCTATCATCTAAACCACAAGCTAGGTCTCTAAGCAATGCAGATATGTCATCCTCTTCATTAGACTCTTCCACAAGTTCAATACCATCACCATTGTCGATATTCACATAAGAGGAACTAGCTTCCCCATGTAAGTTCCAAGTTGTGTACCCTTTTAGAAACCCATTACATATCAAGTGCTCTCGTATATCACTGGAGTCCCTCCAAAATGAGTTAACACACTTTCTGCAAGGGCATAATATCTTGTCCCCTACCGCTGAATTTCTAAATGCAAAAGCTAGGAAACTATTGACCCCTTGCAAGTATGTCTTTGTGTGCCTAGCATCACTATTGATCCATGATTTATCCATGAGTCTTTGTTGGGAGTGACTCTCTGAATATATTTGTTCAGACTACAAAATTTCATAATAGAGAGTAATTAGAAATTGATAAGCATTAGCATTTGCATTGCCCACAGCAAGCAACACAAGTAAAAAGCAGTAGCTATACATACAAAGGTAAATGTGGAATCCAAGTGTGATAGAGCAGGAAGACAGGGACACATCAATTATTTCTGGACATAGAACCCACAAGTGTTAGTTGCATACCTGAAATACTTGAATCTGCAGGCTGCAAACAATGTGAGCACGACGATGTCAGTGGAGCAGGTTTGCAACTTGTTGGGATCCGTGTGGGAGCACCACGGGCAGCCTTGTCGTGTGTCAACCTCGTTGTGGTTCAATGCAGCACATCCTTGTTGGGATTGGTGCAGTAGTAACACTTTGTCAAGCCCTGCTGAGTTTGAAGAACCAAGCATACAACTTAAGCACACAAATATCCATAGTACAATGAGCTACTAAAAACGGTGTAAAGCATAGGCAAATTCTAATTGACATGGGAATCAAACACAATTTGGTTAAAAAATTATTCTATGCGGCAACAAGCAGACCTATAATATAAGAAGGATAGTTTGGACTACTGTTTTGTCAGAGGCAATTTTGTAAGACAAATTCACAATAGGATGGCACAGTTTCGGCTACTTTATCTTATTGTGTATTTTGTACAACAGTAGAATGACAACAAGCAGAACATGAATAAATCATTACAAAATGATAATAAGGTAAGGAGAAGTAGGCTAAAGGCATCAGAGGCATCACATCACCTCGCCTCGGGCTGGGGCAGGCTAAAGGCATCAGAGGCATCAGAGTCTCGATAACCCGCTGACAGAGGGACGACCACGCACATCGCCTCGGGCTGGGGCGGCTCGATAACAGAGGGACACGGTCGCTGGGGCGGGGTTCCATGAGGTGCACGGGCGGTGCGGCCCGCTCACGGCGCGCCTGGCGTCAGCGCAGCGCCGGCTGCGGCGTCTGGCCCGGGCGATGTGCGGGCGATGTGCGTGGCGCGGGGCACGGCCGCGGCGGCGCTCGTGGCGGCGTGCGCGGCCGCCGTCGGGGCCGGCGGTGGTGTTCGCGGCGCACGCGGTGGTGGGCGTCGGGGCGGCGGCCGCGGCCGCGGGAGCAGGACCGGCCGAGCGGCGCGCCTGGCGTCCGCGCAGCGCCGGCTGCGGCGTCTGGCCCGGGCGACGTGCGTGGCGCGGGGCACGGCCGCGGCGGCGCTCGTGGCGGCGTGCGCGGCCGCCGTCGTGGCCGGCGGTGGTGTTCGCGGCGCACGCGGTGGTGGGCGTCGGGGCGGCGGCCGCGGCCTCGGGAGCAGGACCGGCCGAGCGACGTGGGAGCAGGACCGGTCCGAGGCACTACGCGCGGCCGCTCCAGGCAGAACAGATCCGGAGTTCAAAAAAACCTCTCACCTGAAGAAGCGCTCCAGGCAGCTTTCTCAACGAGCGGGGGTGTGGGCAGGGCCTCCTAGCGCAGGAGCTCTAGCCAGCGGCGTCAGACTGGCTTCCTGCCGCGTCCTCCTTGCGACTGGATTAGGGAGCCAGGCAGCATAGCAACATTGGCGGGCGTAAACCAGGTGCAGGTGGGGAAGAGATCTGGACGGGTGGAATCCTGGAGAGACTAGAGGGAGGCAAGAACGCAATAGATTTGGGGAGGGAGAGGGGATAGGCGGGCTTCAGATTTTAGGCGATGGAGAGCGCGGCGGAGAAAGAGAAAAGGCGGCGGCGCCTGCATTTTAGATCGGGGAGAAGAAGGAGGTCTAGGGTTTTTGCACTGTACGTGTGGGTCCAGCTAAAAATTTGCGCACGAACTGAAAGTGAGCGGGCGGGCGCGCTCAATGTAAGCTAGGTGTTGGGGTCCACTTTTTTAGGCGACAGACAGAACGACGCTACACCTATTTATAGCGACAGACAATTTAACGTTAAATATAGCTAAATATAGCGACAGACTGTGAATCGTTAAATAACAAATTAGCGTCAGATAGTCTCTAAGTTATTTTTGGCGTCAGATAATCCATCGATAATTCTAATTTTTAGCGTCAGATATCTGACGGTGATTTGGTGTTGTGGTGTAGTGATAACTGTTATTGTAGGAGAATTCAGCCAGAGGTAACCATGATTCCCATGATTCCTTGGACGATAGCACACAGGCCCTCAGCATATCTTCTAACACTTGATTTAGCCTCTCCGTTTGGCCTGAAGTCTGGGGATGATACGCCGTGCTTCTTATCAGACTGGTCCCCAAATTCTTATGCATCCGCTCCCAAAAGTGAGCGGTGAACTGTGGTCCTCTATCTGATATGATGGTCTTGGGAATACCATGCAGCTTGACAATCTCAGCCATATATATATCGGCATACTCGGGAGGTCGGTATGTGTTCTTAACTGGAATGAAATGAGCCGACTTGGTTAATCGATCTATGATTACCCAAATCGAGTCATTCCCCTTCCTCGTGGTCGGTAAACCTGTGATAAAGTCCATACTGACCTCTCCCCATTTCCATTCTGGAACTGATAACGGTTGCAACAGACCTGCAGGTTTCATGTGGATGGCCTTAACTCTGCAACACGTGTCACAATGGGCTACATATGCGGCTATTTCTTTCTTCATCTTGGTCCACCAAAAGTGGGGTCTTAGATCTTGATACATTTTGCTACTACCAGGATGAATAGAAAGTTTAGAGAGATGGGCTTCATCCATGATGCGATTCTTCAATACACGATCTTTCGGAACTACCAACCGATGTTGAAACCATAGTACCCCTTTCTCATCAATTCGAAATTGAGTTTTTGGGTCATCTTTGATCTTCAATTTGATGTGGAAAATACCCTTGTATGTTTTCTGTCCTTCAATGACTTGACTCTCGAGCGAACAACTGAGTTGTATGTGACATAAGACCTCAGGATGCATGAGATTGAACCCATCTTCAAACAATGGTTGAACCACTTGATAGTGCGGTTTACGACTCAACGCATCTGCTACTACATTAGCCTTGCCTGGATGATAGTGAACCTCCAGATCATAGTCCTTGATTAACTCTAACCACCGTTGTTGCCTCATATTTAGCTCGGATTGAGTGAAGATATACTTCAAACTCTTATGATCGGTATAAATTTGACACTTATTTCCCAGCAGATAATGTCTCCAAATCTTCAAAGCGTGCACTACTGCTGCTAACTTGAGGTCGTGCGTCGGGTAGTTGACTTCGTGCTTTCTCAACTGTCGTGAAGCATAAGCTATCACCCTGCCATCTTGCACCAACACACACCCCAGGCCACTCTTCGATGCGTCACAAAACACATCAAAAGGCTTTTCTATATTAGGTTGTGCCAGAACGGGAGCAGTGGTTAGCAACTTCCGCAAGGTGCGGAAGGCTAACTCACACCCTTCCGTCCAGATAAACTTATGATCCTTTTGTAGCAAACTTGTCATTGGCTTAGCAATCTTGGAGAAGTCAGGTATTAAACGACGATAATACCCGGCCAGACCAAGAAAACTTCTAACTTCCGAGACAGAAGTTGGTGCCTTCCAGTCCATGACTTCCTGCACTTTTGACGGATCCACAGCAATCCCTTCTTCAGACAGAATGTGCCCTAGGAAAGAAACTTTCTTCAACCAGAACTCACACTTGCTGAACTTGGCATATAACTGATGCGCTCGTAATCGTGTCAGCACGATTCTCAGATGCTCGGCGTGATCTTGCTCATTCTCTGAATAAACCAGAATATCATCGATAAACACCACAACAAACTTATCTAATTCTGGCATAAAGACTGAATTCATTAGATACATAAAGTATGTAGGAGCATTCGTCAATCCAAAGGACATGACAAGATACTCATACAACCCATATCTGGTGGAAAAAGCAGTCTTCGGGATATCTTGCGGACGAATCTTGATTTGGTGGTACCCAGACCTCAGATCTATCTTAGAAAACACTCTTGCCTTGGACAACTGATCAAACAGGATATCAATCCTTGGCAACGGATACTTATTCTTGATTGTCACTGCATTGAGTGGACGATAGTCCACGCACATGCGCAATGACTGATCCTTCTTTTTCACAAACAACGCTGGACAACCCCATTCCGATGAGCTTGGCCGGATGAACCCTTTATCTAGTAACTCTTTTAGTTGATTCTTCAACTCAGCGAGTTCGTTTGGTGGCATCCGGTACGGCCTTCTAGATATTGGTGCTGTACCTGGTATCAACTCGATTGCAAACTCTAGTTCCCTATCTGGGGGAAGTCCTAGTAAATCCTCAGGAAACACATCAGGGAACTCACATACCATGGGTATGTGTTCTAGTGGAACTACCTGTACTGCACACGAAAGACTGGCGAAGTCCAACCGTCGGGGTAGCTTGACTTGCAGCACACCCTTCCCTTGCGGGTCTCTGAGGGAAAGAGTTCTATTCCCGGCATCTATAACCGCGCCCCAGTCAGTCATCTTGTTCATTCCAATGATGACATCCAAAACCAGCCCTGGCATGACCACAAGGTTTACATGAAACCTCCGGCCACTGATATCCAAAGTAACTCCTATTACTGTTTTATTAGTCAACACATCGGCTCTGGCTGAGCTGATGCGATAGCCATAACCTAACTCAGTAACTGGCTGGTCATGCTTTTGTGCAAATGCTTGGCTCATAAATGAATGCGATGATCCAGAATCAAACAAAACAACTGCGAGGTGTTGGTTGACAGAAAACATACCAGCTGTTACCGGTTCTCCTTCCGGGATCTCCTCGATCGAGGTATGGTGCACACGAGCTGGATAGGTTGGCTGCTGCCTCTTGGGGTAGGGACATTCCTTAGCAAAGTGCCCCATCTTGTGGCAGTTATAGCACGGACCCTTGGGTGCATTGTTGACGGCAGGTGCTGCAGCTTGAATTGCCTTTGGCTTGGCAGGGGCTATCGCCACCTTGTACGGCTTCTGCTGTGTTGGATGCCTGGTGTTCCTTCTCTGCGGCGGTCGGAACCTAGCACCTAGGGCAGGAGGACGATACTGCTGTCGCCCTGCCACTGGTGCCCTGGACTGGGATGATCCATCTTCAAAAGCCCTCTTACGTGACTTGGATGCACTGTAGTTGTTGTTATTGTTTTCTTGGGTCAGACAGTCACTGATATAGGCATTGAAGGTAGCCCTGGCCCCTGTACCCATGGTCTTCAGCATCTTTGGACTCAAGCCTCTCTGGAAACTAGCAATCTTTTTAGCCTCTGTGTTCACAAACTCAGGGGCATAGCGAGCGAGATTATTGAAAGCGTGTAGATACTCCTTCACCGATTTCGTCCCCTGGGACAGCCTCATGAACTCCCCAACCTTCATTTCAACCACACCCGGAGGAATGTAATTTCCCCGGAAAGCGGTGGTGAAGCGGTTCCAGGTGATTGGGGTCCCCTCTGGGTAGGTGGTACGGTGATGGGACCACCAAATCCCAGCGGGTCCTTGCAACTGATGTGCCGCATACTCAGCCTTAAGTTCTTCTGTCATTCGGAGAAGACGAAACTTCTGCTCCATAGTGTTGATCCACTCATCTGCCTCGAGCGGTTCCAAAGCCTCTTTGAAGATTGGTGGCTTGGTATCCATGAAGTCCTTGAACGAACTGTACTGATTGACTTCATGGCCACCCTGGTTGTCCCCACGACGGGTGTTGTCAGCTATGTTGCGCAGAGCCTCTTCCATGTTGCGTTGCATCTGTTCCATGTTGCGTTGGCTCCCCAGAAGTTGTGCGAAAAACACGTTCGCAGTGTACGGAGGAGGCGGTGGTGGTGGCGGTGTTGGTGCTCTGTCCTCATTCCATTGAGCCCCACCTCCGGATGTACCTGTTCCAAGACCCGGGTTGCTGTTACCCCCGCCACGTGTTTGCACCATCTGCATACGTCAATGATAAGCAATTGTTAGGAGTTGCCATCAACGGTAGAAATGTGTAGAATCGTGCCGTACTGAATTTACTGAGGGAATAAATTCGCACAATAAACAGAGGCTCAACAATTCATCATCTACGCACAACATCACTAACAGATTGCTTAACGTTCACGCAACAAGGTTCGCGTACATCCAACTTGCCAGCATACATACACTGGACTTTCAGCATTAACTCATAAAGTTTTACATAGCCCAGATCCAAAAGTACAAGACATGCCATGCAACGTACAACAACCAAAGAAGAAGGACTAGCTCTAGAGCCCTAGCATCTAGTCGCTATGATCACTGTCCATGCCGGAGCCATCCTCATCCTCATCTCCACTAGCAGCTGCTCCTATTTCGGGATCCGCATCCATCTCATCCTCACAGTCTAGCTCAGCTGCTCTAGGCAGGTGGTGAGGGTGGAGCTGGTTATGCAGCTGGTGGATCTCCTCATGCAAGTTCTCATTGTACTCCTCCACATTAGCTAGCTGCTGCTCTAGCTCCAGCTGTCGGGCCCTCGAAGTGTCCTCCTCGTGCCAGGCTTCATTCCTCTGTCCAAGCACATGGACTAGCATGCGCTCGCAGTTCCTGTGAGCAGTAGTCACCCTATCCCTCTGCTCTCGCACTGCAAGCAGGTCCTGACTCAGCTCACTGTTCTTCTGGACTGCCTGGTCTCTCTCTCTGGTCACACAGGCCAACTCTGCCTGCAGCCTCTCAACCTCAGAGTCGAACTCACGCTGCAACTAACGCTTCTCATCCTGGACGGTGAGAAGAGACCCGGACAGGTGACCCAAACAACGCTCCAGGCCTCCATAGGTCTTCATCAACGCGTACATGGCACTCATAGCTGCACCGTCACTGTGCTGGTCCTCATCCGCACTCCTCTCTAGAGCATTTACCTCGGACTGATCCCACACCGAAGTGTAGGGGTCACCTCGAGGAAACACCCCAGCGAAGGCGTGGGCCAGCTCTTGTAGAAACCTCCCCACGAGGTCCCTCAGAACTGCGAAAGCTGCCCTGCTGGCACCGTGGAAAGGCGTGACACCTCGAGACTCGTACACCCAGCCGCCCCAAGCAGGGTCTCCTCCACTGGTAGGGACAACTGCCTCGATCCCCACCAGGGTCTCGTCACCAAGCGGCTCCTTATCCCAATAGTAGCGAGGCTCCCTTCCTTCGGGATACCCCATCAAACTGAGCACCCTCCAAAGCAAAGTGGGCATCCCAAACTCCTCTAGGAACTTGCTCTTATGTCGCGAGCTCCTAGCTGCCAACGGATGGCGAGGGGCCCGCCCACCAGTGGACTTGCGTGCGGTGAGCCTAGTGCGTGCCATCTGCTGCAAATGGAATACCATGGGTAAGAGCGAGGATTACCTTTAATTATTTTATTTAGAATTGGGATTGATTAAATTGAGGGGGAAAGTAAGCAATGATAGGAAATGAACATGATGCATGCACGAACTTACGATCTCACAAACTTAGAAACAAAGGTTAACACTAAGCGGTATATGCGGTGGCACACAACGTTCTCTCATAATGTAACTAGCGTTCCAAGCGAGAACGTGGTTAGTGTACCTGCAGAAAACTCATTTCAGCCCACCCACAGTATGATCGTGCAGAACAAGAATTTAAAACTATGCACTTCACATACACAGACACCCGTCCATGCATATGACGTGTCACTACCCACATCATCGCCCTAATGACGGCATCGCCTCTCAGGACGGAATTCCCAACATGCGGTACTGTTCCCAAGACACACCAAAACATGTGTGCATGACACAGTTCCTAACAACACTCCCCTAGACCGGCAGTGTATCCGATCATGCTCTCACAACTCCCACTTACCGTGGCGTAGAGGACAAATGGATCCATACATTACCACTCAAATGAATGGTACTCATACTATTGCACGCCGTATGAGCGACGAAATAAAAATATGATGCATTAACCCCCAAGTCAGTACTTAACTAGCCACCTTAGAGTCCTTAACTGGGCATAAAGGATATGACCATGGCACACTAGATAGTTTTCCAAAACTTAGTTTAACACCTTGATCATTATTAATTAATAAAATCCTTTATTAGACCGGTTTAGATTTTGTTTAGAATGTACTTATGAACAGTAACTCGCTAAACCTTGCTCCGATGCCAGCTGTAACAGAACCGACCAAATTATAAGAGATTAAGCCTAACAGCGACCATTTGCATAGTCCAACTATCAGGCTTAAGCCCATATAATCCCGGTAGTCCGTGAAATCTCGAAGGATTTCAAACCACACATCGTACAACAGCCAAGATCGTAATAAGTTTAGCGGTCGCCATCCACAAATACATCCAGATTACAACATTCATAAAACACATCGGAGTTCTAAAAATTATTACAAACCAAGTTCTTCAAGTAGCGGAAGCTTCATAGTTCGAAAATACAACACACACGCTTAGTCTGATACAGTGCCATAGTTCGGTCATTCCCACAAAAGCAAAAGGAGAGACGGAGTGACCATCGCCCTTGGTCTAGTCATCACCCATGGCTGGGTACAGACAGAGGATGCAATAACCATAGTACATTTGACCATCTGCAAAACAACATGGGAGTAGAACCCTGAGTACGAGAAGGTACTCAGCTAGACTTACCCGTCATAAACTTAAAATAAAGACTCATCAAGGATCATGAAGGCTATATAGTGGGGTAGCTGACAACCATTTTGCAAAACCGTAGGATTTTACTATCATAACCTACATAAATCTTTCTTCTTTTAATTTGCTCAAGTTGAAAGTATCATTACCTATCATCTAGGTTTGCACCTGCACCATTACAAGCAAGTATAAGGATATGATAGTACCTCATCATAGCATTCATAAACCATTTATCAATATAACCCAAGTGTTCCACAGTCCTTACTACGAGGACGAAGCTCATGTCAAGTGCTCACTATCCAGGAGCGATGGCGATTCGAATCGATTTCTAACCAGCTGGCGAGTTTATTCCCCACACAAACCACACTCACTGATCAAGTGAGCTACAGGTCACCGTATTGCACTATCCAGGACCAATTCGCGGGTTCGACAGGCACCGCCCGTACCCGAGGACCGTTCCGGCGACCGAGGTATCCAAGGTATACCAAGGTTGCGTGCCGCGCCCTCGTCGTTCTCCTCAGCCATCACCAATACAGCGCGTACATCGGGCCGATTCCCGGCCCGGATAGTGTTCAGGCTTCGCGGTCGGAACGACTTATCCTTCCAGCTAAATGTGGGGCATGCGTTCAACATGACAAGAGGGCCGTCAACGATCGGTCCTTAATCGACACAGGTAGGGGCACTATGGTCAACCCACCATAAGACCCTGCCCGGTCTCCAATTACATTCCACACTTGGTTATTCTTTTCCCCAAGCAACCACTGCTGAAACAAGCACGTATCCACCTATATCTCGCAGGTGACAGGGAATCACCCGACCTCTACCGGACTAAGCAAGCTAAGCATAGACTCCGTGCCTATCTACATAGGACAAGGTAGGTAAACGAGTAGGGATAACAAGGAGTACATATGCATCAACGGCGTCAAGCAATTCCTATCACTTAGATGCAATATAGTAGAACAAGTATAGTGCATCATGTAAGTTAGCGAGAGAATAGGGAGACTTAGAATGCTCCGGGGCTTGCCTTTCTCAAACGTGCTTGGTCGGTGATCCGGGCACTCCTGTAGTTCCTCTCCGGACTCCTGTGCTTCCGGAGGTTCCTGCTCCTGAATCTCCTCTGGCTCCTCGGGTCCTACCTCGTTCTCCTGCGAGCCTGTATGATGCATGTGTGCTCATGAGTGGAGTGCGAGGTGCCCGAGTGGATGCTTGTATGAGAAAGTACCAAAGGATCATGACATGATGCATAGGTGATACACTTGGTCATGCTCATTACAAGGTAGTCAACATCATCCAAGAGTAAGCAATTGGATCAAACATCTAGTGCATTCTCCTCTACAATTATTTTTCAAAGTCAACCAGCAACCCACATGATGCTTCAAAGATATACTAAACCCAACTTATTCTATTCAACCTATATATACAACAATTCATAATTTTCTTTATTCATTTCTAGGCAAATTAAAATTTACATGCAGTTCTGTTCATCAATAAATTCCACAAATATTACAAGAGACTACCAGGCAAGCATAGAGTCTACTGTAATTTTTTTCATAATTTTTGGGTACTTATTTTGAGCTACAAAAATCACAAGATTAATTAATAAGGTAAGTATAATTACTCTACTGTGATATAAGTGTCAAACAACATATTTCATATTTTTACCATTTGTCTAATATCATAAGAAACACCCACAAAATTTTCCAGATTTATTGCATGATCTAATTAATTATTAAAAATCATAAATCACTTCCATGCAAGCATTTAAATTACCATAAATTCATTTATACACCAAATAATATGTAGCAATATTTTCCTAGTGAGTAAACATACATGCAGAGCCAACAAATCAAGTTTCACATTTTCTGAACCATATTTTATTTACTATGCATTTTCCAATTTTAGCAAAAATATGGATTAAATATATTCATACAGAAAAGTTACTCAAACATGACATGCAATTACATCAAGCTGTAGATCTGGAAATATAGAGCACACCAAAATTTATTTCATCAAATTTCGAGCTGTAGAACTCAAGATATGAATTTTACAAGTTTTGAATCAATTTCTGGAAAACATTTATTCAAGAAAACCGACGAAAAAGGCTAAGCACACCCAGATCTACACCCACCGGGGTCCCCCCTGCGACTGACAGTGGGCCTCTGACCCCACCGGTCAGCGAGACCGAGAGGGAGCTCACCTCCGACGAGCAGATCTCGCCGGCGGTGAGGTTCCCGGCCACGGGGTGAGCACCATCGTGCTCCCCGCAGCGAGGCGCACCCAGCGGTACCCTCGGATTGGCCAGAGGATGACCGAAACACCTCCGACGAGCATGCATGGCGGGACGGCGGCGCTGCTCGCCGTGGCCAGGCCGCTCCGGTGCGGTAGAGCGCGCGCAAAACCTCCTCCGAGCTTCCCCATCGAGCTACGGACCTAACGCGCTAAAGAGCGAGCGAAACTAGGCAGGATATCGCAAGATCCGTCGCGGCGGAGTACTCCGGCGAGCTCGGGGTATCTCCGGCGAGCGATTCACGGCGCACGGCTGCTTCTCACCGCGATAGAGCGCACGCAGGGGCTTACCGCGGCGACGGCGAGTGCGCTGGTGCTCTTGGCGTCGAGGTTGGGGCTCTGTTGCGACCGGCGGCGAGCGGCGGAGCTTCCTCCGGCAATGGTGCGGGCGGAGCTGCTGCTGCTGCTGCTGCGCGTGCGCGGGGAGGAAGAAGAGAGAGGGGGAGGCAGGCGACAGAATGGAGGGAGCGGTCTGGGGGCGCGGGGCGGCGTCCCGACCAGGGGGGTGGGGTGGCCGGCCGCGGCGCGTCCAACGCTGGCGTACGGCCGCCACGTGGCCGGCGCCGGGTGGAGCGAGGCGGGCACCGCGCGCGCGGGAGAGGGGAGGGGGAGCGGGCCGCGCTGCCCAGCTGGGCCGAAAGGGAGGCGGGTCGGCCCAGCAGCGCCTGTCCCCTTTCTCTTTTTTTTTGAAATTCTTTTCTCAAATTCTTTCTAAATTAATTTGGACCAATTTAAAATCATTTTCACCTCTTACTCCCAAAAACAAAGTTGTTCCAAAACAAAAACCCTACCACTTTGTTTTAATAAGCAAGACCAAATTCGCAATAGAATTTGAATTACAAATTAAAACTAGTTCTAGGTTTTTAAATAAATTCATTTTGGACATTTTGTATAAATTCCATTTCTCAACTTCCATAGCTCCAAAATTTGCACAAAAATATTCTTAATTCTTCTTATACATAAATCAACCTAGTTTGAATATTTCATATTTTTAGAAGCAAGCATCATATTTTTAACATAATTAAAACACATGAAATAAAGCACATAAAATCATGCTTTGGGATGAATGACATGCTCATAATGCTATGCTTGATGAGAATGCTTATGCATGTTGTGATAGGGCTAAATGCATGCTTAACACCTAGGGTGTTACAGACATGACCTCCATTATCAGCATAAGTCAGCACCTGCAACAGGGGTTATAAAACCCTAAATACTGGAGTACTCAACAAGACTTACCCGGCGGAAAAAAGAGGAGAAATTAGGGATGCAGGCTTAGGGTAGACAAGGAGTGGCTGAGCAAGGAGCCAAATTGTTTTGCTAAAAAGCTTACTAATAGTGCATCCTTACTTTCAAGTTTTACCCGCAAATTCCTCGCCTTAAGAGGTCGAGGAGTTCGAGGACAGTCTATCTAGTTGCTTCTCACAGACAAGTTTGTAAGTTCCTAGTCCTTAATGAAAGTATTATCTATCCAACGGCCATAGCTTCATGTCACTCTGAGTGCGAGAATTGGGATCCGAACCTCATGAGACATTTCCCCCTTTTTCATTTTACAACTTAGTTGCATATTTAACTACGATGAGGGTCAGTGGATTGAGTCTCCCAATCGGGGAGCAACAACGATTCGAATCGCTTAGCAATCCAGCTGGAGTTCCTAACCACCCGACATATGTAGAACCAAATCTTCCATATGTCAACCCAAATCAAGCTCTCCCCAAATTTGACTAGGTTCGCGGCAAACGAGAGCACAGTACTCCACCATCCTACAGCGGATCTAGATGTTTCCCGGTCATCTCAGATCCGTAAGGTGGGTACACGCTACTCTCGCCAACGCTCCACGCCCAGTGCGCGAGTAGCTGTTCGCGTTGAGGGATCACAAGACCGGGCTTACCGAGGGCAAGTGGCTAGTACTATAAATTCTCAACCCATCAGGCCACCAACGGACCGGTCCTTAACCGACACAGTTGGAGACACTACTTTAAAACTCCATTCTTAAAGCAAGTCCACCGACCGGTCTCAAATTGAAACATCATTGACCATAAGTGTATTCCACAACAACCCTTCAAACTTTGTTTGAAAACCTATCTAGTAGCGGGGCTAAGCATCACTACGCGATTTTAAAATAAAACAGGTGCCAAGGACAAGATAACAAATATCAAGCTAGTAAATGCAGCAAGTAGGTTAACCCAATTCTCAACTACCTAATGCAGCATTTTCAATACATAAGTGATAAAGGATTTAAAACATTCAAGGAGGGGTTAATGCATCCGGGGCTTGCCTTGGTTGCAGAGCTGAGTTCCTCGGAGACTTCCCAAGTCTCAGATCCTACTTCCTCGAACGGAGCACCGACCTCGGGGTTCGGTTCAACGGTCGCTCCTTCGGTCACGTGCACTACACGTAAAATGATGTATGCTCATGATATGCTTATGACAACTATTTAAGAAGGACCGAGGTGAGTACAACGTTCCTTCTCGGTGCAAGGACAGGTTAGACAGTAACTAAAGTTGTTTATCATTTTAGTGTTCTTACCCAAGAGGTTGCATCAGTAAGCTAAGACTTTCCTTAATTTACAATTAGTTTTAATTAACTAATTATTAGTCCTTTTTATCTAAATTAATTCTTAACTAAGTATTAATGACAGTAATTAAACATTAATGCCAAACAATAATTAAATGCCAAAGGTCATTAGGGTTAATGACCTCAAGTCATCACACAATTCCAAAATCACTCAAACCCTAATTTTGAGAATTTAAACTAATTATCATCTAATTATTCTAGAATTATTATTTAATTACTAATTAAGGGTTTAATAATATTTTATTCAAACATTATCCAAATGCTACCAAATTTTGTGTGAAGCCAGGGAATAATATTCAGAGGCATCCCACAAATTTTGGTGATTTTTGGACATGCAATTAAATTATTAAAATTCATAGAAGTTTTATTTGCTAATGAAAAGAGGCAATTTTTATACACATGCAAACTACCAGAAAATAGAACCTAATATTTTTTCTGTGTTCTACTTATTTCATAGAACCTACACAAAAATTTGCATGATTTTTGGATCAGTATCAAATTTTCTACACAAAATCAAACATACATCACAATCTTGCATAAAAGAAAAAGGAAAAAGGTTACTGCTCCTACGGCCGGCCCGCTCGGCTTTGGCCCAAGCCGACCCACGCGCTGAACCCATCCCCTCCCCTCTCTCTGCAAGACGCTGACGGGGAGGCCCCACCCGTCAGCTTCATCTTCACCGCGCACGGCGGCTCGGCCACGGCTCTGGCCGCCGTTAGCGAGGTTCTCGGCCCACGCGCGCGTGCGCACCAGCCTCGCCTCGCCTTCGCGACTCCACTGCCATCCCCTACTCATGCTCTACTCTCTCACTTCCACCTCGGCCACGCGAATGGCGGGCGGCCGCCATAACCGACCGCGGACCGGCCACTAGGGCTCGGTAGAGCGCAATTGAATAAGACAGGGAGGTTCGGGGGGGGGGGGATTAGGGAGCACGGTGCTCACCTCACCACGGCAGGAGAAACAGCAGAAGACCTTGGCGACGGTGGCCGTGTGGTCGGGCGGCGCTCTGGGCTCAGCGAGCTTGTTCCGATGAACCTGCTCGCGTCTGAAGGAAAAGGGCAAGCGCATCAGCTCCGGGCGAAAGAGAGGAACCGGAAACGACTAGGTACTAGGCGTATAACCTCCAAGAACGGCGTGACCACGGAAGAGGCGCACGGCGGCGGTCCCAGCCGGAGTCGGAGAAGATTGGCTCGTTTGGGGCTTATGGGGGACTACAGCTTGCGCTAGGGGGCGCAATCGGTGGCAGAGCTCGGGGCGGAGCTACTGGTGTGCTCGGTTAGCTTGGAAAGGAAGCGGGTAAGGTGAATTTGCGGAACGCGGCATGCTCGTCGGCGTCGGGCGTGAAGGAGAAAAAAGAACGCGTCGGCCGGTGAAGTGGCTTATATCGCGAACGGAGGGGACGTCTAGCTTCCACGTTGCCTGGCGACACTGGCAGGCAAGCAGCTGCGTGCTCGCACGCATGCACGCGGCGCTGCCCGCGCGGCGGCTGCGCTGGACAGGGGCTGGTGATCCTCATCGGATCACTGTAGCAACCCCTATCCTCGCCAATTCTGTCTTTTTGCAAAATTCGCCCAAAAGTTGAACTGGAGCCAAATTTTCACCAAAATGAAAGTTGTGCAGAATTTTACAAGCTTCAAAATATATTTTGGTGTCCAAAGCTGATTCTAAGTGGAAAAGGGTGAATTTGACAAAACAGTTTGAACTTCAAATCTCCAAATTGGGGAAAGTCAAATTTTTGAATTGGGGCAGATCAGAATTTCCAAAATTACTTTTGATTTTCCATAACAACTTGAAAAACTCCCAACATGAAAGTTGTTCAACTTTTTGAGCTCTACAACTTTCATGTTGGTCACTTTTCAAAATTCCAAATAGATTTTGAATTGGAGATTCAAATTAGAAAAGGGAACACTTTCTGGAAATCTATATTTTCAAAATTACTTTGAATTTTGTATTGAAACTTCAAAAACTCAAAATACCAAAGTTGTACACCATGACAAGATCTACAACTTTGCTTTTGAACTCAACCTCAAATTTTGCTTAGTTTTTAAATTACACAAAAGGGGGCAAAAGCTAGGATTTAAAATTAGGGTTTTCTCCCGCAATTCCTCGGAACCCTCCATCACTAAGGATTATACAACCAACACAAGCATCACTTCACAACATAAGCACACTTTAATTCCCTAAACACATTCAACCAAATTAAACTTATTTTAAGTTAATGCTTCAGGATGTGCTTACCAAATATGCTATGCAATGCTTATGATGACATGATAAAGTTTTAGTATCTCTAACATGAGGGATGTTAGATAGATCCAGGTCCTTCACTTGGTGGAATCTGGGAGTTGTAAAACTCCTTCATATCTTGAAGTGTACCTGCTCATGGAGACAAGGCAGAGATCAAGTGCATGGGCCCTGTTGGTGGAAAACACCAACAGAACCAAAAGTATATTTATTCTTTTCTATCCTTAAGCATAGGGAGCAAGACAAAGTTGATGGGTGATAAGTTCATGAGTGTAGCATTAAAAACATTTGTCAGATCAGATCGCTCAACCTTATGGAAAGGTAATCTATCTATGTATATGTCTTTTTCTTTATATCTTCCTAAAGATTGAATGTGTAACATTTTAGCTTATATGATTAGGAGTGTAGGATCATGGAGGTAGTACTAAGAACAAAGATTAAAACATGTTGAATTAATTGGGTTGGTTAATTTGGAGCTACAAATCATACATGTTTGTCTCTTTTGTTCATGTGTATGCCAGAACCAAGGAGAAACTTATAAAAGCGATAGTCAAGTACCTTAAGGTGTTACCTTACTTGAAGAGTGATGGTATAGTATCACTTTGTGGAAGCTTTCTTTTCATAGCGGTTGTGCATCATGTTTGTGGCACTCTTTGTCTTGTTCCATGGATCATCTCTCTGTGATGAATGAGCTATGTCTTCCTTGTTCAAATCGTTAAACTTTATGTGTCTCCTTTGTCTCCAATGTGAGTTTGTATCTCAGGACTTCCCAGGTTGGTATTGAAAGTTTTCCTGCAGGGGTTAGTCCGACAAAATATACCAATGCCTACTCAAGCAGTTTTTAGTTCAGTAACCAAACTAGACTCCATGTCTAATCTGATTAAGGAAGGCTATTTAACCTAAGCACCACGCTTAATTTAAATGCCAATGGAAGTATGTCCAGTACTTCCAAACCAACACTTACTAGGATAAACAAAGGTAGCATGATGGCTTTTATAGAGATCTACTCAAGTGGAGATGAAGTAGTGTGACTAGTATTTAACAAATCAAGCATGTCTCAAAGGTAGGGATAACCAACATGGCAACATGGCAAATGATGTTTTTATGTAAAGTACTCCCCCAAGCTTGAATTTTGCAAAATTCAAGTTTGGATGAATTTAATTCAATGTTGTATGATGGTTGGTTGGACATACCTTGTGCTTGTCATTCATCCGATCTTCTTGCTCCAATCCTGGAAAGGTTAGTGACAAGAATACCCGAAGGAATATTTCTACAATTATCTTTATATGCTCAGTACACAAGGTAATGTTGCAAATAATTAATAGCTCATGTTACGATCTGATCAGTGCTTGTTTTAGGACATTAAGCTTGTCCTTGGGAAACCATCAAGTTATGTTGGTGAAGTGGTTTCCCCTCCAACACCAACCTATATCAAGATCAACTCAACGAGATCTGCAATATTTATTATAGACATATGCATCGACAACCGCCCTTTTAAAGTTTTTATAAATAGAAAGGAAGAGGGGGTTGGAGATCTCAAAAGCGGTGATGTTGGAGAGACCAATTGATTGGGGAGATGTTTTATATGAGCAAGGATTTGGTGAGGTATTTATGAAATAACTTCCATGCTCACTGTTGTTTCTCTCATTCTCAAACTCCAAGGATGATTCTTCATGAATGCTTAAAATTTCTGTAGGATTGTCTCTCAAGTTTGTTTTATCCATCCATTCAATGGTGATAGCACATGGATTTTTAATGCCCTCTAGCCATTGATGTTGCTCTTCTCGATCCTCCTTGTGGTCTTGGTGACTCTTATGAATGGGATGTCTAGAGAGATTCATAGGATCATCGGGAGGTTCAAAAGAAAGAGCGTAGGAGAAATTATTAGGCTTAAGGATGGGTTGGATAGCCGGATCATGGGATTGAAATGTTGGGAAACTGGCTATTGAAACTTCCTTTCCTTGTGTGGGAGATGATTCCTTCTCTATCTCTAAGATTTTTCTATGAAAACTAGTACAAGAAGGATGTCCACAAATGAAGACATTCCTTGCTTTACTAATAGATAAAGAAAGAAAAACTCTACCAAAGGTTATATAATTAAGACCAATGTGAAAATAACGAGAAGAAACATGGTCTTGTAGGGCTAGGTCTAAACCAAAATTTATTGGAAAATTAAAAGATTCCCTAAGTGTAGCTAAAAGTTCATTATCTTCTTGATTAAAAGATTGGACCTCAGCTATAGAAAAGGGTTGGTTTTGACCTATTGCAATCAACTCCGGACACAGATCATAATTAGGGGCAGGACTTGTTGACTCCCATGGTCTATGGCTGGTCTCCGAAGGTGCAAAAAATTCAAGAATAGGTGTGGAATTTGAGTTATCCATAATGATGGAAAAAATAAAAAGATAAAAAAATAAAAGTATAAAAGTATAATACAAGATAATAGCAAGACTTAAAGTTATCTCAGCAAACCGTCTTTCTCCGCGGCAACGGTGCCAGAAATGCTTGTTGATATTTGGTAACGCAATCAGAAAATGATCCGCAAGCGCATGGATATCGGTGAGCATTTCACCGGGGAGGTTATCCAGAGTTATCGTATTTATATTTTTACCACTAGGAGAAAGGGTGCATCTGACTAACCAAATCTATTGCTACTATCCCTCTAGGCTACAAAGAATGTTTCTCGATGTGAGTGATGTATAGAGAAGACTGCAACCGTAGTCTCGTTCTAACCTTGGTAAGGATGATCTACTGTTCTATTGGGGAAGCTTACGGAATCTAGACACCACAAAGGATGTTCGACCCGCACCTATAAACCTACCCGTCCTGCTAACAAGATATGGGATGCAAAGGTAACTTGGAAATGTCACGTTCCTCGCTACTACCACGGTCCAGCTAGTCAGACGATATCTATGAGTACCCTAGCCTAAACACCACGTTTACGCTAGCAATGATTACTCTAATACTCAACTGGAAGAGCTTAAAGTAAACTCATAAACCAAAGAACAATAAAACAAGAACTTACTAGAATTAGAAGTCGAATTACTGAAGAATCCTAGGAGCAAGCCTCGGGTTAGAAGACTTGATCCCGCAGGTACAACCTCAGAGTAGACACCGACAGGCCGAGCTTGCTCCGATCTACACCTCCACTCTATCTATCTCAATCTAGTAGAAACTAGAAGATCTAATTCTACTCACATTGGATGCTAAGCCTAAAAGAAATTTTATTTAGAGGAGAGGTATTCCTTCGAGGGCTCCTCTCAACTCTGTGATGAACTTGTCTCCTCCAGGTGCCAGGGGGTTTGGTTTTATAGTCCCCTCAAGTGAACGTGAGCCATTGGATCAAACCGACATTGATTGGATGGTTATCCTTGATCCTTTAGGTCGGTGGAGATTAGTCCCGAAAGAGAATCCTGATCCAACTCTGTGAGGGGGCGGGCGCCTAGGTCAACTGGGCGGGCGCCCAGTGCCTGGCCCCGTTCAGCCTCCACTTCCTTCCCGTGGCTTCTGGAGTCTTCTAGATGTAAGATAATTGCGCGGCACGTTGATATCTCTATGTAATCTCAACGTGTGGGCCTTTCTTCCGTATTTCCTCATAACTCCCTGCAGAAATAGACAAACACCAAAACTCGTGGAATTTTGTCAGATAAAACCCTAAGTCTAGGTGTTGGTTGCATTTGGATCCTTTTCTTTATTTATTTGATGATTATATTTGGTACTTAAGGACCGTCAACAATCATCCTCACGCACCACAAGCTCCAGCACTACTTCCTCGGCCACCCAGTTGGTAGTCTCATCTTTTCCCCTAGGTGAGATCATTTAGATTTGAGAGGCCACAAGGAGGATCGCCAAGTGGTCGGTTGAGCTCAGGGTGAAGCTCTCACCTATGCGCCATGCAAAGCCATCAAATCCTAGGTGTTGGCAGATTTCATCGCAGAGTAGACCGACACCCAGCTTCCACCAGTGTAAGTCCAAGTAGAGCTCTAGACGATGTACTTCGATGGGTCACTCATTAAGACAGGAGCAAGCGTAGGCTTGCTCTTCATCTCACCCCTTGTCGTCCACGTGCGGTATGTCATTCACATTCACTTTGCAACCTCTAACAATGTCATAGAATATGAGGCCCTTGTAGACAGATTGTGCATCGCCATCGAGCTCGGGGTATGACGCCTTGACGTTTGGGGTGATTTGTAGCTTGTCATTGACCAAGTCATGAAAGCCTCAAGCCGCCATGACCCCAAGATGGAGGCCTACTGCAACGAGGTATGCAAGCTGGAGGATAAGTTACATGGCCTTGAGCTCAACCATGTCGCGAGACAGTATAATGAGGCTGCAGACGAGCTCGCCAAGATTGCATCCACTTGAGGCACTATCCTGCCGTACATGTTCTCGAGAGACCTCCTCAAGTCATTCGTCAACGTGGGCTCGGGGTCTAGCGCCACGCCATCGACACTCAAGTCTACACCTTTCATTAAGGCTCTCCTAGCTGGAGCAGAAGCCATAAAGATCAAGGTGTCGTCCTCCCGTCGAGCCATTCATTGGACTAGTGCGATCCTCTTCTCAACTTGTTGATTTGAAGGGAGCTCCTAGAAGACCGAAGTAAGGCTCGCCGTATCGCTCGACGGGCCAAGTCCTACGTTATCTATGGCAACGACAAAGAGCTGTACCGACGTAGTCCAAAAGGGATTCTTCAGCGGTGTGTCACCATTGAAGAAGGCAGGAAGCTCCTTAAGGACATACACTCGGGGTCTCATGGTCACCATGCAGCACCAAGGACCCCTGTTGGAAACACTTTGTGACAAGGTTTCTACTGGCCAACTGCCATCGCAGACACCATCGACCTCGTCCGCTCGTGCCATGGATGCCAATTCTACGCCAAGCAAACGGACCTCCCAGCTCATGCCTTATAGATGATCGCCATCACCTGGCCATTTGCAGTCTGGGGTCTCGACCTCATAGGACTCCTCGAGAGGATGACTAGGGGTTACACGCACATGCTCGTAGCCATCGACAAATTTTCCAAGTGGATCGAGGCTCGACCCATCACCAACATACGCTCAGAGCAAGCCTTCTTGTTCTTCATCAACATCATCCACCGCTTTGTGGTTCCCAATGTCGTCATCACTAACAATGACACGAAGTTCATAGGCAAAAAGTTATTGGACTTCTACGACCATCACCACATCCATGTGAACTGATCTGCAGTCTCCCACCCTCGAACTAATGGCCAAGTCCAGCATGCCAATGGCATGATCCTTCAAGGCAAAGTGAGGCAGTTGAGTCATCAGCGAAACTAGAGGTGCTGATGGCATGGGAGATTTCCTTGCTATGTCAGGTATCTGAGATGTTCTAGAATTATTTTCTAAAAGCTCCAGAGGCATACCATATCCCCAGCAGTTAGGAGGAACCTGACAGTTTTGAAATACAGATCCTGACATAGCCGATGCTGATAGATCTGTGTTGAGCTGCACCCGCCCTCCTGAAGTCATTGGATCTGACCTCATCAGTGTTGATTGTTCATTAGCCAATCCCACCATACTAAGAGGATAAGTGGCTTTTGTACCCGCAATGGCTCAAGGAACCAATGGTAACCGATGATAATCCTAGCTGATGATAGGCTAGGCTAGCATAAAGTGGTGGTGCGTGTCCCTCTCTGATAGTTCAAATCACAGCGTTGTAAATGGTGTTGGACAGTACATTAGAGTGGTTAATCAAAGCTTGATTAATTGCAGAATTAACCATCTCTTTCAGTTTACCAGGATTGGGATCAAAGGTAACCTACCGAGGCAACGGTAGATCTTGCTTCTAGATGACTTCCCCACTCCTGTTCAGGCTGAAAGATTTCAAGCAGAGCTGCTTGTACACCTCCATAACCTTCTCCATAGCTTGCTTCTATTCTTCCCTGAGACTGGCCTCTGTCACGCCGATGACGTTATCCACGTCGAGTTCAGAAGTAAGCATGTTGATCTTTGTTGATTTGTCCCACTAGGCATGCCAAAAGATGTGTTGATGCAAAAATAGATCTACAAACACAAAGAGCTAATACCCGATTTCGATGTCAAGGCGTGCCAGTCAATTTGACCTATTAATCGACAAAGGTGATAACTTGAATACTTTGGTCCCGACAACAGCGATGCGCCTGGATGTCACGGCCAAGAGGGACTCACGCAGATCTCATGAATCGTCGACTGTAACTCGTCAAATCTTTGACAACTCATAAACAAAAAAAGTATGTGAATTGACGAAGTCGTTGAAAAGTAGATGCAAAAGTAGGAATAAACTTGTATTTGATATTGATTGATATATCTTACATTGCTGCTAGGTCTATATTTATACCCTGACATAAATAGTACAGCCATATATGACTAGGATCTAATTCTAGACAAGATAAGACTCTTACATAAGGCATGTTCTAATAAATATAGAAAATAACACCTATCTATTTCTGTATCCGCTTCAATTATGATGAAACCTTCATCGGCTCCTGCTTCATCGGCATGCCCCTGTAGTCTTCAAAGTTCATCAGCAGTAGTCTCCATACCTTCCTTCATCAGCATCGGCAACAACAAGTTCTACTGGCAACAATCGTCGAATCGACAAAGACCCTGACCTTATTGCACTAACAGAAACCCTTTCACCGATTATCACCTCCCATCGGCACCAATCTTTGTAAGCTGATCCCATCGGCACCTTTCTGCTGACATAATACAATAATCTCACCATTGCCGATTGGTCTTGCTTAATCATTCTGACCCGTATCCAAAAACGGTGTCAACAGTTCTCCCTCTTAGGAGCTGAGCTTATAGACTTGGTTGTTAGTTTTTGAATGTTTGAGCATCCTGTTGACGGTCCTTAAGTATCAAATTTAATAAACGGCACCTTTCTGCTGACATAATACAATAATCTCACCATTGCCGATTGGTCTTGCTTAATCATTCTGACCCGTATCCAAAAACGGTGTCAACAGTTCTCCCTCTTAGGAGCTGAGCTTATAGACTTGGTTGTTAGTTTTTGAATGTTTGAGCATCCTGTTGACGGTCCTTAAGTATCAAATTTAATAAACAAATAAACAAAGAAAAGGATCCAAATGAAATCAACATCTAGACTTAGGGTTTTATCTGACAGAAGTCCACGAGTTTTGGTGTTTGTCTATTTCTGCAGGGGGTTATCAGGAAATGCGGAAGAAAGGCCCACACGTCGGGATTACATAGAGATAATAACGTGCCGCTCAATTATCTTGCATCTAGAAGACTCCAGAAGCCACGGGAAGGAAGCGGAGGCCGAACGGGGCCAGGCACTGGGCGCCCGCCCAGTTGACCTGGGCGCCCGCCCTCTCCTAGAGTCCAACTAGGACTCTCTTTCGGGAAAGATCTCCACCGACCTAAAGGATCAAGGATAACCGTTCAATCAATATCGGTTTGATCCAACGGCCCATATTCACTTGAAGGGACTATAAAACCAGACCCCCTGGCCCCTGGAGGAGAGAGCCTCTCAACCCTAATTCATTATTCCTCAAGGGAGAAGAAGCCTCTGATCAAGATTAGAGCCACCACATCAATTAGACATCTAGATTAGCATAGCTACATAGGATTAGAACTAGAAGGAGTCAATCTTCGATTGGTTTCCAGATTTGTCAAGAGGATTCTTGGTAATTCTCTAATTGTTCTTCTAATTGTTCTTCTAATCATCTTTGTTCTTCAATATTATGAATATGACTTTGTTCTACTTCAATATATTGCTTATGACTTTTCTCTACTTGTTTATATTCAAGATTATATTGTTCTTAGTTTATCATAGTTATATACTTGGCTTAGTTAGATTGAATCTATATACATGTTTAGGATCGTATAGCGTTTATCCATCGAATCCATGGGTAAATGATAGATATTGTGTAGGCGTGGTGCTTATACCGTATTTATCTGCGATTGTACCCAAGATGCCAGATCGTGGGTTAGTTCGTGATAGTGACAGCTTCATTGATTCTTATATAGTCCCCCTCTCATGTATTGGGCTGGCAGAGCAACATTATTATAGGGGAGTGATTGCTATGTTTCTCATATTCCTTGCAAATATCACTATGCATGGGCGTAGTCTTGTCTCACAATGATTGCTAAGTATACTTGCTCTAACTATGATAATGCTAGACTATATAGTTGAGAATAACTTAGGAAATATTCTTGTAGTTCGTTCTAATACTATGCTAATGACTTGCTAGAATATCTAATTGAGGTGCTTATCATATTTATTACATGGCTAAGTTATGCTGATCAGATTAATTATCTTTGTCACTATTCATTACTTCATATATCCTTTATGTGACACTTATCCCTGTATGAAAGAGTTAGATAAATGTTCTCAATTATACATGCAATGATAGATACTCAATCTTATATTCCATTCTATAATCAACATTGATGATTACTAATCCCATCCCAGTGGTAAAAATATAAATAACGATACCTGGAATACTTCCCGGTTAAAATGCTATATCGGTATTAATCTGTGCGCTTGCAGATCCCATTCATTATTTATTTAGAAGAGCAATTGCATATTTCAATACCACGTCTCTCATGTCATGCTGGGGATGACAACTTGGCCTAAGTGGTATGAGAGATAGGTTTGGCATTTTTGGCACCGTTATCAGAATTAGAAAACTAAGTCTACTTTTGGTAATGATGTTAAGAATACCCAACAAGCATTTTTGGCGACGTTGCCGGGGAAGGTTGATTACTAATCAGGAATGAATATAGGATTTTGAGTTATCATTCGCATCACTAATATGATTGAGCTTATCAATTCTCTCATACAGTTTTACCCCGATATTTTTCTATTTTATCTTATGTAGGGGAATGTATGAATAGAAGACATCTTCCTAGAAATTTTGTTGACAATTCCAAAGCATTATTCAAAAAAACAAGAGCGAAGCTCAAGAAGAGATCATCAACACTTCAGCAAGAAGCTTCATCCAATCAAGAAGATCACCGGAACTTGTCTTCAGAGTTCGAAGCCATGGCAAACAAATCAATCCGCGAGTTCTCAGCTCCCACTACGGACAACATCCACACTGGACCTGCAGCAGAGATCGACGGCAACTTTGAGCTCAAGCCTGGACTTATCAACATGGTGCGATCCAACCAGTTCTATGGGAAGGCACACGAAGATGCTAGTGCTCATCTCCAACACTTCCTGGAGATTTGCAATACATTTACCATATCAGGAGTCCCCAGAGATGCTATACTACTTCACCTTTTCCCATTCTCACTATTAGGAAGAGCGAAGCAGTGGTTCTACGCTACAAAGGAGAAAATACTACATGGGCACTCTGCTCAACAAACTTTCTGGCTAAGTTCTTTCCCATGGGCAAGACCAATGCTCTCTGTGGGAAAATTACAAGTTTTCGGCAACAACATGATGAATCTGTTCCAGAAGCATGGGAGCGCTTCCAAGACTACATCCTAGAATGTCTCCATCATGGAATGGAGAGTTGGCTACTGATGCAGACGTTTTATCATGGGCTCGGCAATAGTACCCAAGAAACCATGGATGCTGCAGCTGGAGGAGCAATCTTATCACTTACCATATCACAAGCCACAGCTCTTGTGGAGAAGATGGCGTCCAACCAAGGCTGGAATGAAGAGAGGACCCAGACACGCAAGAGAGGTGGAGGTATGTATCAGCTCAAGGAGGTAGACATGCTGTCTGCAAAGCTAGACCTGCTCATGAAGAAGCTAGATGATAGAGCTGGAGATAAGAAAGAAGTTATGCACATCTACGACTCTCACATGACTTGTGAGGAGTGTGGAGATACTGGACACTAAGGCAATCACTGCCCTAAGATACTTGAGGATGTGAACTACATCAACAACAACAACAACTACTACTACTACAACCGTCCTCAACAAAATCAAGGTTGGAATCAACAGAGGCCTAACTACTCAGGTAATTATCAAGGTAACAATTCTTACAACAATAATAATAATTTTCCACCTCTGAGAGAGTTAGTTTCTAATCAAGGAAAGCTAATGGATAATCTATCTAAGAAATTGGCATCTAATGATAAAATGCTAGAAAATATAAATAATATAATGGATAATTTCTCTACTGCCATCAAGAATCAAATTAGCTTTAATAAGATGATTGAATCTCAGTTAAGTCAAATAGCTGCTGCTGTTCCTACTACTAACCTCGGTATAACATCACAACCGGAAGGATTAGAATATGCAAATCTTGTAGACATGTTTGAAGGAGGTAACTACTGGAGTAACCCCGTCACTGAACTTACTACTGACCTTCTGCCGGTCAATAGAGACGATCCAGGATGCCCCGTAATCCCGATCTCTATCGGCATGGTGGACTTCCCAGAAGCACTCTGCGACTTTGGCTCTAGTGTCAACATTATACCCAGGGTACTCTATGAAAAATTCTTTACGTATCCTTTATTAGAGACAACCATGTGTTTGAAGTTTGCAGATCAGACGATAAGTTTTCTAAAAGGAATATTGAAGAACCTTTGTGTCCGAGTTGGTACCTTATATGTGTTGACAGTTCTTAAGTATCAATTTTAATTATCAAATAAACAAGAGAAAGGACCAATATGCAACCAACACCCAGAATTAGGGTTTGATCTGACAGAATTCCACGAGTTTTGCTGTTTATCTGTTTCTGCAGGGGGTTATCAGGAAATAAGGAAGAAAGGCCCACATGTTGGGATTACATAGAGATATCAATGCACCGTGCAATTTTCTACCATCTAGATGACTCCAGAAGCCACGAGAAGGAAGCGGAGGCCGAACGGGGCCAGGCACTGGGCGCCCGCCCCCTCCTGGAGTTGGATCAGGACTCTTTTCGCGGACGACGCTCCACCGACCTAAAGGATCAAGGATAACCATCCAATCAATGTCGGTTTGATCCAACAGCCCACGTTCACTTGAGGGGACTATAAAACCAGACCCCCTGGCCCCTATAGGAGACAATTTTAGCATAGAGTTGAGAGGAGCCCTCGAAGGAAAACCTCTCCTCTAAATAAAATTTCTTTTTAGGCTTAGCAACCAATGTGAGTAGAAATAGATCTTCTAGTTTCTACTAGATTGAGAGAGATAGAGTGGAGGTGTAGATCGGAGGAAGCCTGACCTGTCGGTGTCTACTCAGAGCTTGTACGTGCGGGATCAAGTTCTCCTAACCCGAAGCTTGCTCCTAGGATTCTTCAGTATTTCGACTTCTAAATTCTAGTAAGTTCTTGTTTTATTGTTCTTTTGGTTTATGAGTTTACTTTAATCTCTTCGCGTAGAGTTTAGAGTAATCATCTCTAGTGTAGACGTGGTGATTAAGCTAGGATACTCATAGATATTCCCTGACTAGCTGGACCGTGGTAGTAGCGAGGAACGTGACATTTCCGAGTTACCTTTGTAGACCATATCTCGTTAGCAGGAAGGATAGGGTTTATAGGTGCGGGTCGAACATCCTCTGTGGTGTCTAGATTCCGTTAGCCTCCCCAATAGAACAATAGATCATCCATACCAAGGTTAGAAGGAGATTACGGTTGTAGTCTTCTCTATTTATCACTCACATCGAGAAACATTCTTTCCTTGCCTAAAGGGTTAGTAGTAATAGACCAGGTTAGTCAGATGCACTCTTTCTCCTAGTGGTAAAAAAATAAATACGATACTCTGGATAACCTCCCGGGTGAAGTGCTCACCGATATCCATGCGCTTGCAGATCAATTCCTTATTGCGTTCCCAAATATCAACAAGCATTTCTGGCGCTGTTGCCGGGGAGAAAGACGGTTTGCTGAGATAACCTTGAGTCTTACTAGCTTGTATCTATACTTTTATCTTTTCTTATCTTTTATATTCTGTATTTATTTTCTTTACTCTTACCTTATGGAAAACCAAGATTCTAAATCAATCGACCAATTTGCAACACCTTCAGAAACTGACCTTTTACCATGGGAGTCATCACAGCCTATCCAAACATCCCAGTATAGGTTAAGTTCTAGGTTGATTGCCATGATACAAAACCTATCTTTTTCGGGAAAGGAAGACGAAAACCCTTACCTTCATATTAGAGATTTTGAGCAAACATGTGATTGTCTTCGCATTGAAGGCATTTGTGATAAAACTTTACGTTGGAAGCTTTTTCCTTTTTCCTTAAGGGGAGGAGCTAGACAATGGTACAGTCAGAAGGTAAGTCAACAACGAGGTGAATGGGGAGTTTTACGAGCCAACTTTTGTCTAGATTTTTATTCCCTCGACCGTATCGGCGACCTTAGACTCGAAGTCCTATCTTTTAAACAAAAAGATAATGAAACTTTGGGAAAATCCTAGAAATGTTTTTCTAATATTTTAGAATCTGGTCCAAACCTTAATCTTGAAGACCCTGTTCTTTTATTTCACTTTTTTTGAGGTCTTCAGAAAGATCACAAACAAATGCTACACACAATGTCTAGAGGTTCTTTCTTTCGCATCCCTACTGATGAAGCTAGAGTGATCCTAGATAGAATCCTAGAAGCACAGATGGATAATACCCTTCATGATGAAACCTACGAAGCCAAAGTACACACTCTACCAAATTCTTCATCTACTTTAGCTATTCCAAGTTCTGAGCCACAAAAGGAAGAAATTCCACCACCGGACTTCATGCTGGATATAGAATCTGATCTTTTTACCGATTTTGGAGACATTTCAAACTACCATTCTATTAATAGATCCCAAAACGGCCAGTTTAGCATTTGTTTACCAAGTGAATATCAATTGAGAGAGCTTATCTCAGTCATGAGTAGCGAGTGGTTGGAGGAATCAGAGCTTTCCTCTGATGTGATCCGTTTGGACACACCCTCTATAACTATACGCTGTGCTTATAATTCTGATCGATTTGATGCTCTCTATAATCGTGTTGTGGGGATCAACATCATGTCTGAATCTTTTGCACTTAAACTATTTAAAAACTTGTTCTTAACCCCCACAACAAAGGTCATAAAGGAATCTTCGAGACGATTAGTCTCCTGTCTTGGAATTATTAATGTCCTACCTCTTACGGTAGAAGGCTCCATGGTTCATTTGAACTTCTATATCTTTGATACATGGGACTTCGACTTGTTGATAGGACAACCTTTTAGAAGACTCCTTTATAAAGGTCATACTGGAAAGCTACATATTTCTTTTGGAAAAACCTTTAAATTCCCGATAACAATTTCACACTCCTTAAATAATAAGGCCGAGTCATATCTTTTGCCTGATCCTATGGAGGAGGTAAAGGCTGCATCTTTTGAGCTTCTAGATGAATTAGACTTAGAAGACGAAACTCCTTTCTTCATAGAAGAAGAAGTCGAACCTTCTGAACCTGAACCCTTAGATGAGTTTGCAGAAACACCTAAACCTCCCATAGAGCTTAAAACTTTACCACCCGGTCTTATCTATGCTTTCCTAAACAATGATCTAGAGTTTCCTGTGATCATTAGTGATAAACTCACTCAGGAGCAAACTCTGCGATTGATGACCATTCTTGAGAAACATCACTCGGTTTTTCGCTACTCACTCCAAGATCTTACAGGAATCAGTCCTATGATTTGTACCCATCGTATTCCAACAGATCCTTCTGTTTTACCTTCTCGAGAACCCCAACGTAGACTTAACAACACTATGAGAGAGGTAGTTAAAAAGGAAGTTATAAAGTTGCTACATGCAGGGATTATATATCCTATGCCGCATAGTGAGTGGGTGAGCCCAGTTCAAGTTGTGCCTAAAAAGGGAGGCATGACTATTATTATGAATGAAAAGAACGAGCTAATTCCGCAACGCAGCGTCACAGGATGGCGGATGTGCATAGACTATAGAAAACTAAACAAAGCCACAAGAAAGGATCATTTTCCTTTACCTTTCATAGATGAGATGCTAAAGCGATTAGCGAACCATTCGTTCTTCTGTTTCTTAGATGGATATTCAGGGTATCATCAGATCCCGATCCATCCTGATGATCAAAGCAAAACCACTTTTACATGCCCATATGGAACTTATGCTTACCGTAGAATGTCTTTTGGGTTATGTAATGCAGCAGCCTCTTTTCAAAGATGCATGATATCTATATTTTCGGATAAGATTGAAGAGATTATGGAAGTTTTCATGGATGATTTCTCTGTATATGGAAAAACTTTTGATAGTTGTCTTGAAAACTTAGACAAGGTTTTGCAAAGATGTGAAGAAAAGCACTTAGTCCTTAATTGGGAAAAATGTCATTTTATGGTTAGGGAAGGAATAGTGCTGGGACACCTAGTGTCTGAAAGAGGTATTGAGGTAGACAAAGCTAAAATTGAAGTAATTGAACAACTACCTCTACCTGTGAATATAAAAGGAATTCGAAGCTTTCTTGGCCATACTGGTTTTTATCGCAGATTTATAAAAGATTTTTCATTCATTACTAGACCACTTACTCTTTTGCTAGCCAAGGATGCTCCTTTCGAATTTGATGATGCATGTCTAACATCTTTCAATCTATTAAAGAAAGCACTCATCTCTACACCAATCATTCAACCCCCTGATTGGTCATTACCTTTTGAAATTATGTGTGATGCTAGTGATTATGCTGTGGGGGCAGTATTGGGACAAACTAAAAATAAGAAGCATCATGCAATTGCTTATGCCAGTAAAACTTTGACATGAGCTCAACTTAACTATGCAACCACTGAAAAAGAGCTTCTGGCTATTGTCTTTGCCATTGACAAATTTAGATCTTATTTAGTTGGAGCAAAAATAATTGTTTACACTGATCATGCTGCACTAAAATATTTGCTCACTAAAAAAGATGCTAAACCTCGTCTGATTAGATGGATCTTATTACTCCAAGAATTTGACTTAGAAATAAAAGATAAAAAGGGAGTAGAAAATTCTGTTGCTGATCACTTGTCTAGAATGTATTTTAAGAGTCCACAGGAAACCCCCATCAATGATTCACTCCAGGACGACATGCTATACGGGATTAACAGGTCTGACCCCTCGTATGCAGATATTGTTAATTTTATGGTTTTAGGGTATTTACCACCAGGAGCAAACAAGAAGAAGCTTATTCAAGAGAGTCGTTCACATATATGGGATGAGCCATACCTCTTCCGGGTATGCTCTCATGGCTTACTCAGAATATGTGTGACCACTGAGGAAGGATGGAAGATCATTGACAGATGTCATTCATCACCATATGGAGGTCACTATGGAGCATTCTGTACACATTTAAAGATCTGGCAGTGTGGATTCTACTGGCCTACAATGTATGAAGACACGAAGCAATATATCAGAAGATGTGGGCCATGTCAAAGGCACGAAAACATAAATACAAGGCATGCAATGCCACTCACCAACAACCTTCAGATTGAGCTCTTTGATGTCTGGGGAATAGACTATATGGGTCCATTTCCTCCATCAAAGAAGTGTGAGTACATCTTAGTGGCAGTTCACTATGTCTCCAAGTGGGTAGAGGCTCCTTGCAAGCATGCCGACAACATCAGTTCAAAGAGGATGTTTGAAGAAATTATATTTCCAAGATTTGGAGTCCCCAGAGTAGTGATAAGTGATGGAGGAGCATGTAACACCCTAGTGTTATGGTTGCATGGATCATGTGCATAGCATAAGCATCATCATCTACTCAAAGCATATCATGATCATCATCTATCTTGAGCCATGTCATTCTATGCAAAATGTGATTTAAAATTGCTTAAATAGGCTTCCTATGCTTATGTTTGAGTGAATCATGCTTGTGTTTGTGCTTAATTCCTTGGTAATTAGTTTATCTATGCTTAACTTGACTTTGGGAACAATGTTCATGTTGGTCACTTCTCCAAAATATGCCTTTAAGTCATACTTATGCAAATAGGCCCTAGAAACCTATTTTGTTTAGGCTTTTAAAAAGTGTTTCATAAATGTTTGCATGTCAAAAATTTCTACAGCAAAGTTGTAGCAAATTGTATAAGGAACAAAAGTTGTTTTATGGCCATCTCATGAAAATGATCACAAATATCTCAAAATTGACCCACAAGGCAGATTTGGGGCTGTTTCCAACACTTAGAAAATTTTCTAAGTCTGGAATCACTGCAGTTTGATCGAGGGGGTATTGTTCATCTTCCAGTTTGAATTCTAGGCTGAATCAAGCCTTGATCTAGTATGGAGCAATTAGCCAGCAAAATCATCGAGTGGTTAGGGAGTTAATCGTTGGGCAAAATCGAGTTTCAGTCGGTTTGGGAACTGAATGGAGCCGCCGTCAGACAGGGGGAGCTCGCCGGTGTTGCCGCGTGTCTGGACCCGTGGTGTCCGTACGTCGCCGTTGGTCCCGCACGTCAGTCCTCGACGCATCCTTCAGCTCGCCACGGCACCCCCGGTCGCGTGGACAGCGCCATTCCACTCCCGGTTCCCTCTCTCTCGCGTGCGTCGTCGTCTCCGCGTCGCCGCTGTTGCTTCAGCGAGCTCGTGCGCGCGTGTCTCCTTGTCTCCGGTCAAGCAACTCCGTCCAGTGCTCCGCAAGCCTCTCCACTCCACCGTCGTTAAGTTGGCTGCGACTGCCGAGCCTCGGTGAGCCCGCATTGCCTTCTCCGCCGCGAGCTTGCCTCGCCGGAGTTCCGCAATGGCCACCAGCGTCGTGGCCAGGGCTCTGTAGCCCACCATTCATTCTCATTCTTGTTCCAAAAGCTCCGCTAGGTCATGCTGATGCTCGTCCGCATCCTCTTCCGCTCTGTCTCCGGCCAGAGACGCCGGCGGTTGGCCGCGCACCATCGCCGTGCCGCCATTCGCGAGGGCGAGGTGCCTAGAGTCCGGTAGAGTTAGGGTTTTGGGTACCGCTCGATGCGGAATGCGGTGGAGAGCACGATGGTGCCATTGGCCAGCGCCGAGACCTCGCCGTCGACGAGATCTCCGGCGGTCAAGTCGCGCCTCTGCTTTCGGGTCGCTGGCAGGTGGGGTCCGTTGACTCGCGGGTCCCCTCTGTCAGTCTCTCCTTCTCCTTTGTTTAAATTAGGGTTTGAGCTGTTTTTGCAAAAATCATATCTCCTATTTCTGAGATCCATTTGTGGTATTCATTGAGATGGCTAGTTTTTAATAAAAATATAAAATGCATGTTTTCTGGGAAAATATTTATTAAGGATTTAATCTTGTTATTCATGAATAAATTCATATCTCTGGTTATACTGTTTAGTTTGCCATGAAAATTTTATGGTAGCCTCTGTGTGATACTGGAATGTTATGATAAATATTTCATGATTTTTGGATTAATGCAACTTGGATATGTAATTTATGATTGAAATGTGGCTTGTTTCCTTGATTAAATTATATAAAATAATTGGTACTTATGCTGGTGTTCTACTTTGGTAGTAAACATGTTTATGGTATTCCTAAGATATAAATAATCTGAAATCTGTTGTTTGGCACAATATAAGTCATGATTCCCAATTTATGAAATAAGCATCTAGCTACATGGTAAATGTATATCTTTAGTTTGGTATGTGCAATTGCTCTGAAATTTTTATGGTGATACTTTGATGCTATCCTTGAACTTCTGTAATTTTTGTAGATTTTTCTGAGCATCTTGACTGATATCTTGTAATTATGCTCTTTTCTAGAATTAATGAATAAATGCCTTGTTAAGTATATGTTTGAGGGTTATCATCTGATGTTCTGGTAACCTTGTGATATGCTTGTGTTCATAAGCCATGTGGTTGGCATAGTTTATGTTTCGGTTATGTCATTAAATAATTAAGTAAAGGGTTAAAGGCTGTTTTGGACAGCAAGGAAGTGATTTAACTTTTGCTTAGGGATAACTTGGCTTTCTGTAAAACTTGTCTAAATCAAAGTTGTTATAAACTTATTGAACTAGCTGTGGTTTAAATTTGAGGTCAATTGGCCTAGTAGTTTAAAAGTTATAACTGTTCCAAGTTAGGTTCCAGAAATAGGTGCTCTCTGTTTTTCTGGGACAGAACCTGGAACTTTGTTTAAATGACTGGTTTAATATATGAATCTGGCTGTCATGTTTAAAGATGAGTTGTAGACAATTTCATAAGCTTTCCAGAATGTCTTCACTGATGTTTGTTGGACCTGTCTATCATTAGTTATGATTTATTTACTGAGTATACTTGTTTTGTGTTGCTTGCTGTTTTAGTATCATGATAGGTTTTGGGCTAAGGTAACTTATTTACTTGTGTGAGCTTGTATAACTTTTGCTCCGTAAATGAGTGTCCAGTGAGTTACTTATGTTATCAAGCATTCATATTTAGCATGTGCATTTTCTTATTGTTCGAGCATGCAATAGGTGCATCGGACACGACAGCCTCCTACGAGCTGCAAGTGAATCCCGACGGTCAGGAGGGCAGCCAAGAGGTGGAGGTCCAGCAAGTCGGACTCGAAGAGCCCGAAGAAGAAGTTGAGTGCCCGAATCACGAGCCGGCGTCGTTCGTGAAAGGCAAGCCCCGGAGCATTCTAAGTCTCCCTTTATTTTTGAAAAGTTTACTTAATATGTTATATCTATTGATGCATTACGTATAGGAGTTGTGATGAAACTTTTGCTGCATTTTACTCTATCCTTGTCCAGATAACTCACCATACCCTGGTTGTAGAGTTAGGATTGAGTAGCAGCTTAGCCATGCTTTAATCGGTAGAAGTCGGGTGATATCCTGTCACCTGCGCGATATAGGGTTATGTCGGATCACGATGGTCTATATGTGCTATCGTGGATGGAACCTGATTAAATTGACTTAAGCCGGGTGGAGTTTTGCAAGTTTGTAGTAACTCCGTCTGTGGCAGCTAAGGACTGATCGTTGTACGTCCTCTTGTCATGTTGAACGCATGCCTAACACTTAGTTGGCCGGATAACTCGTTCCGACCGCGAAGCCAAGTAGTATGACTGAGGGCCGGAAGACCGGCAAGTATAAAGTGCGCACTACCGGAGGAAGTGCGGTGTGCGGGGGACCATTGGCGTAAGTCCAAAGGTAGGTGAGTTAAAATTCCTGACCTCCCTGGCAGAGTGGTAGCCCTAGGAGTGCGGCGCTGATCAGAGCCACGATTCCTGAGTTGTACCAAAGGTGACCCGTTGGCTCTCCGGCAGGGGATGCTTGGGTGAGTGCTAGGAATACCCCTCCAGGTGGATAGGAATTCGATTCGAATCGCCGTCTCTCCCGGTTAGTGAGAACTTGACAGAGCAGCGGCAAACGTAGCACTCACTAATGAATTTGGTTCATGATAATGATGATAGCAAGAAGAACATATGATGAATTTGATATGGTTATTATTGTTTGTAATAATCAAGTGATGTGTTGTAGTACAGGTGCTAATCTAGTGGTAGGCTGATGATAAATAAATATGATGCTCTTAAAATAATTTAGTTGTAAGTTAAGCTTTGGGCAAAAGGTGAGTCAACCAGCTCCACTTGATATTTAACCTTGCATGATCCTTGGTGTCTTTTATGTTTTACTAGACGGGTAAGTCTAGCTGAGTACATTCTCGTACTCAGGGTTTATTCCCACCTGTTGTAGATGACATCTTTTATGACGGCTTCTGCAAGACCTGTCTCCATCCCGCTGGGGATGAGGACTAACCGTTGGGCACGGTTCTCTAACAACTTCGTACCTGTTGCTTTTGGAAGGATGGTGTAGACTCTGGCAGTAACTCAAACTTATGAACTGAACTTTGGAATGTGTGTGTAACTATCTTGCTTCTGCTACTTTGGACGAGTGTTGTAATAACTTAATACTCCGATGTGGTGCCGCTTCGACGGCAATGAATGACTATGTAACATTCGCTGTGTTTATGTTGAACTATTACGATCTTGGTTTGTTGCGAGTTGGTTTGAAGTCCTTCGTGATTTCAATTGACTACCGGGATTATATGGGCTCAAGTTTGGAACCTTGATTGCTGGTCGATCGTTTCTGCACTTGAACTCTTATAATTTGGTCGGTTCTGTGACAGCTGGCATCGGAGCAAGTTCAGCATTATAAATGCAGCGTTTGTGTATTTAAAACAAAAGAGTTTTTTTAAATAAAATGGTGTAAAATAAATAATTAAGTTATGCCAGTGGTCGAATCCTCCTTGCCCACATAAGGACTATAGGTGGCTATTTAAGTACTGACTTGGGGGGGTTTTATTTATGCATCTCCGGCAGTACTCAGGTATGGATGTGTGATGACCGCACTATGCTACCCTGTGGTCTAATGGTGGAGGTAGCCTTCATATGTGAATTAGCCACATATGTCGCTAGATTTAAATTATGCAACGTCGCACCTACGCCCTGGTAAGTGTGAGCTGTGAGAGCATGATCGTCCAAACGGCGGTCTAGGGGAGTGTTCGCAGTGGTTTTCTCGTGTGGTTACATGTCGAAACCATGGAACCACGAAAGAAACTTAATTGGGGAGCATTTAATTTCTCGGGTAGTTGTGGTGTCATTGTTTGTGCATGTTGGGCATGTCCAAGCATTGTACACTTAGTTTACTACTTTCTTGAGTGATATATTGGGAACTGTTGGGCTGAAATGAAGTTTTCTGCAGGTACCCTAACAATGCACGTATAAACCGATAGTTATCATATCGAGAGACGAATGTATGCCACCGTATATCCGTTAGAATATTAATTTTCTAAGTTTGTACGGTTCGTGCATGCATCATGTCGCATTCATACATACATTCTGTCTACTCCTTCCCTTACAATGTCGTCCCTTTTAATTAAATAAATGTTGCTTAAACTAATCCTCTTTTACCCATGGTATTCCTATTCCTTTCCACAGATGGACGCACCCGCTTCACCCCGTCCCAGTGACACTTTCTTGCACGAGTTTGGCACTCCTACCCTGCTCTGGAGAGTGTTACAGACTGTTGGGTATACTGAGCCACCTCAGTATTCTTGGTGGGAGATGGAGAGCACAGGAGGGATTCAGTGGTTTGCTGTGCAGGGAGTTGTCCCTCCCCATGGGGACAAGCCTGCATGGACAGGCTGGACTTGTAGCTCAGATGGGCAGACTCCTTGGGAGGCAGCTCAGGTTGCAGCCCAGACTATCCTGCTCGATATCTGTCAGAGGTGTTGTGATGAGCTGACGGGAGGACCAGCGGCCTCCATTTCCAGTGCTGACCCAGCAGCAGCGGAGTGCAAACAGGCTGACGGTTGTGCTTTGGTTCGAGGCAGGGGAGAGCGAGCTGAGAGTTCTAGTCCTGCTATGAGTGCTATGATGGCTGTGCTCAAGCTGATTAGTCAGTGAGAGGGCACCTATGCACAGGTGATGGTGGCTGTTCGCCAGGCTCAGGAGATGCAACGGAAGGCTGAAAAGCGTGCTCGCAAGTTTCGCAAGCAAGCTAGACTCCTGGAGCAAGCTCAGAAGGACCGCAATGACTAGGAAGACATTGCGGAGTACCGTAGGCAGCAGTGGGTGAAGGCCATTAGGGAGAGAGATCATAAGCAGGATCAGATGAGCCAGTTAGCTAGAGAGAGGGAGACCTTGCAGGAGCGCTTGGTGCAGCTCACCCGTGAGAGGGATACTGCACTCCGCGTGTCGGAGAACAGGCGTAGAGCATGGGAGATGCACCGAGTTCAGTCGCTTGAGCGGGAGAACTATCTGCAGGATCAGATTGAGGCTGATCTTGTGGAGATTCACCATCTCAACAACTTGCTACACCCTATTCCTCGCCCTATACCCGTGTATCCAGAGGTGGGACCTCAGGTGATTGTGGCTGATGATGATGGTATGGAGGTCGATGGACCAGCAGCGGCTGCACCACCTTTGCATGAGGACGTGGAGGACGAGGAGCTTGAGCCGGTTAGCGATGAGGATGGAGAGGCGATCTTCGACGCTGACTCGGACGACGAGCCTGGAGTGTAGGAAGTAGTGGATAGTGTTATGTGAGGATCTTTTGTAGCATGCCAGTTAGCTGTGGTGCTTTTGTGACCATGTTGTAATCCGGAACTTGACCTTGACTCATGGCATGTGCTGTGATGGTGTAATAACTTTGTGGACCCAATGTGCAATCTTAACATGTTTGTTATGTTATGACGATGTTTTCCGTTGTGGTGCATATTGCGGATATCTCTGTCATGTGTTGGATTGGTGATGTTGTTTTGTGGAATTGAATTATTGTGCCTTTTCTATAAAGCTATTCTCTCGAATACTTTCAGGCATAAATACAAGTTATTCTACGGCAAATCTTGTCATCATCAATACTCACTGACTGTGTCTTTACAGATGTCTCGTGGCACCCGAGGTGCGGAACAGCGTGCAAACATGAATCCACCACCTCCTCCTCCACCACCCAATCCTGCTGAGTTAATGCAAATGATGGTGGAAAATCAGAGGATGCTCACTGAGACCATCAATCAGATGGCAAATCAGGGTGGTCGTAATGCACAGGAAGGGCCAGCTCCTAACCAGTACAGTAGCTTCAAGGACTTCATGGACACAAAGCCCCCACCTTTCAGAGAAGCTGAAGAACCCCTTCAAGCTGAAGAATGGCTGAACACGGTGGAACAAAAGTTCCGCTTGCTTCGGTTGACTGAAGGTTTGAAGGCAGAGTATGCAGCTCATCAACTGTAGGGCCCAGCAGGCATCTGGTGGAATCAGTATCGGGAAGCTCTTCCAGCCGACACTGTGCTTGACTGGAATCTTTTTCGTGAAGCTTTTAAAGGGCATTTCATTCCTCCTGGTGTCATGGAGATGAAGCATACTGAGTTCATGCAGTTAACTCAGGGCAACAGGACTTTGAAGGAGTATTTGCATGCTTTCAATCATTTGTCTAGGTATGCTCCTGAGTTTGTGAACACGGAGACAAAAAAGATTGCTAGTTTCAAGCGGGGTTTGGGCCCCAAATTGCTAAAGACTATGGGCCGCACTAAGTGTGCAACTTTCAATGAGTTTGTCAGTGATGCTCTCACTCAAGAGAACTATAACACTGTGTACACAGCGACCAAGACTCGCAAGAGGGCTTTTGAGGTCGGGGCCGGGTCATCTCAGTCCAAGGCTCCAGTGGCAGCTAAGCCACCGTTCCACGCTCCAACTCCCAACCAGCGGTACCGCCCTCCGGTGAAGAAGAATCAGGCAAAGACAGGTTTTCACAAGGGGTACTCTATCGCTCTTCCTAGGGGCAACACGGGTCCCAACTATGCCAAGACTCCGCCTGCCAACCGTCTGTGGTGGAACTGCAATCAGATCGGGCATTGGCAGAGCAACTGTCCTTACCCGCCAAAGAAGGGCAACCAAGGGAACGTCCGTCAGGGGCGTGTTCACTACACGACTGTGGAAGCAATCCCTGCTGGTGAGGTAGTCACGGCTAGTAAGTTTCTGGTCAATCAACATGATGCACTTGTGCTTTTTGATTCAGGAGCATCGCATTCTTTTGTGAGTTCTGAATTTGTGTCTAAGCATAATATCAAGGCCATTACACTTGATAAGGGCAGTTATTGCATTAGTGCTGCGGGAAATGATATTTCCACCAATCAAGTGGTCTTGGGGGCAACTCTGGAAATAGGAGGCCGTCAGTTTCTTGCTGATTTGGTTGTTCTACCCGGTGTGGGCATAGATGTAATTCTAGGGATGAAGTGGACGAGTGGTAATGGAATTCTTATCGACACCGCCACTCGTGTAGTGATGTTGAAAGACCCAAACACCAAGGAGGCATTTCTAGTCCAACTTCCTCGGGATATTCAAATCCGTAGCACTGTGAATGCAGTTACATTTATGGCTATTCAGGATATTCCGGTGGTGTGTGAGTTTCCGGATGTTTTTCCTGATGATTTACCCGGGCTTCCTCCGGATCGGGATGTGGAGTTCAAGATTGAATTGATTCCAGGTACCGCTCCTATCTCTAGAAGACCTTATAGAATGCCACCCAATGAATTAGCTGAGCTTAAGACCCAACTAAATGAGTTGTTGAAGAAGGGTCTTATTCGTCCTAGTTCTTCTCCTTGGGGTTGTCCGGCTATCTTTGTGAAGAAGAAGGACCAATCTTTACGCATGTCTGTGGACTATCGTCCCCTAAATGCGGTGACCATCAAGAATAAATATCCTCTCCCTCGCATTGATATCTTGTTTGATCAGTTGTCTAAAGCAAAGGTATTCTCCAAGATTGATTTGCGATCTGGGTACCATCAAATCAAGATCCGTCCTCAAGATGTACCTAAGACAGCTTTCTCGACGAGGTATGGGTTGTATGAGTACCTTGTCATGTCCTTCGGTCTCACAAATGCACCTGCTCACTTCATGTATCTCATGAATTCGGTGTTCATGCCCAAATTGGACAAGTTTGTGGTGGTCTTCATTGATGATATCTTGGTATATTCCTGCAATGAAGAGGAGCATGCAGAGCATCTACGTGTAGTGTTGTCGCGTTTGTGTGAACATCAGCTTTATGCCAAGTTTAGCAAATGCGAGTTTTGGCTGAAGAAAGTACCTTTCTTGGGCCATGTCTTATCTGAAGAAGGCATATCGGTGGATCCAGCCAAGGTGCAAGAAGTGCTGGATTGGAAAGTTCCAACTTCGGTACACGAGGTTCGGAGTTTTCTTGGTCTGGCCGGATATTACCGTCGATTCATTCCGGAATTCTCCAAAATATCCAAGCCTATGACTCGTCTACTTCAGAAAGATGAGAAGTTTGTATGGACACCTGAGTGTGAAGAGGCATTCCACAAGTTGAGGACATTGGTGACATCAGCTCCTGTCCTAGCTCAACCTGATATCGAAAAGCCCTTCGATGTCTTTTGCGACGCGTCAGGCGTTGGTTTATGCTGTGTGTTAATGCAGGAAGGTCGCGTTATCATGTATGCCTCACGCCAACTTCGAAAACATGAGGTCAATTACCCTACTCATGACTTAGAATTGGCAGCAGTTGTTCATGCTTTGAAAATCTGGAGGCATTATCTGCTGGGTAATCTGTGTAATATCTACACCGATCATAAGAGCCTCAAGTATATCTTCACTCAACCTGAACTGAACATGCGGCAGCGAAGGTGGCTTGAGTTGATTAAAGATTATAATCTACAAGTGCACTATCATCCGGGCAAGGCAAACGTAGTGGCGGACGCCTTGAGTCGGAAAGCGCACTGTCACTCAATCCAAGTGGAAGATCCGTTGTTGTCACATCTTATGCATCCACTTGTGCTCAACCAGATTTCTTTGGAGAGTACTCTTCGCAATCGAGTCATCGAATTGCAGCAAACAAATGTAGGCATCCACCATATAAAAAGGAAAATGAAGGAAGAAGAAACCAAGCATTTTCGGGTCGATGAGAACGGAATTCTTTAGTTCAAGGATCGACTTGTGGTTCCTAAAGACCGCGAGCTGCGAAATCAGATCTTATCTGAAGCTCATTCATCCAAATTGTCTATTCATCCTGGTAGTAGCAAGATGTATCAGGATCTAAAATCTTTGTTTTGGTGGACAAAGATGAAAAAGGAGATCGCTGGTTTTGTCACTCGTTGTGACAATTGTTGTCGTGTGAAGGCTGTTCACATGAAAGCTGGTTTGCTTCAACCCTTGTCAATTCCTGGTTGGAAATGGGAAGAAGTCAGCATGGATTTCATCAGTGGACTCCCAACTTCTGTTAAGGGTTACAACTCCATCTGGGTAATTGTAGATCGTTTGACCAAGGTTGCTCGATTTATTCCAGTTCGAACTAACTATCGTCCGCATCAATATGCAGAATTGTATTTCGAGCACATTGTTCGTCAATATGGTGTGCCACGAACAATTATATCAGATCGTGGACCCTAGTTCACTGCTCGTTTTTGGGAATGTCTACATGAGCAAATTGGTATTCATTTAGTCCATAGCTCTGCTTATCATCCCCAAACGGCTGGTCAAACTGAACGAGTTAACCAAATCCTTGAAGACATGTTGAGGGCATGTGCTCTCTCTTCAAAAGGTTCTTGGGTTAAGTGGTTGCCATTAGCTGAGTTCTCCTACAACAATAGTTATCAGGAGAGTATCAAGATGGCTCCATTTGAAGCCCTGTACGGTCGAAAGTGTCGAACCCCGTTGAATTGGGTAGAAGCCGGAGAGCGAAGGTATTATGGCATCGATTTCGTGAACGAAGCAGAGCAGAAAGTCCGTACTATCCAGCAACATCTGGAAGCTGCTCAAGCTCGTCAGAAAAGTTATGCCGACAAAAGAAGGAAGGCGATTGAGTTTTCAGTTGGTGACCATGTGTATATCAAGGTGTCTCCGATGAAGGGTGTACAAAGGTTCGGAGTCAAGCGAAAGCTTGCACCTCGTTATGTGGGACCTTATCGAATTCTCGAAAAGAAAGGGAATGTGGCATACAAAGTTGCGCTTCGAGCTATTTTTCCTGTCTTCCACGTATCACAATTAAAGAAGTGCCTTCGTGTACCGGAGGAACGAGTGGAAATTCAAGATATCAAGTTGAAGTCGGACCTGGTGTACGAGGAGAAACCCGTAGCGATTCTTGATCGCAAGGAACGGGAGACGCGTAATCGTGTGGTTAAGCTCTACAAGGTGTTGTGGAGCAACCACGGGGAAGAAGAAGCCACTTGGGACACGGAGGATTATTTAAAAGAAGTTTACAAAACATTCTTCGAAAATCAGTAAGCTTTCAAATCTCGGGACGAGATTTTTGTAAGGGGGGAGGGCTGTAACACCCCAGTGTTATGGTTACATTGATCATGTGCATAGCATAAGCATCATCATCTACTCAAAGCATATCATGATCATCATCTATCTTGAGCCATGTCATTCTATGCAAAATGTGATTTAAAATTTCTTAAATAGGCTTCCTATGCTTATGTTTGAGTGAATCATGCTTGTGTTTGTGCTTAATGCCTTGGTAATTTGTTTATCTATGCTTAACTTGACTTTGGGAACAATGTTCATGTTGGTCACTTCTCCAAAATATGCCTTTAAGTCATACTTATGCAAATAGGCCCTAGAAACCTATTTTGTTTAGGCTTTTAAAAAGTGTTTCATAAAATGTTTGCATGTCAAAACTTTCTACAGCAACGTTGTAGAAAATTTTATAAGGAACAAAAGCTGTTTTATGGCCATCTCATGAAAATGATCACAAATAGCTCAAAAGTGACCCACAAGGCAGATTTGGGGCTGTTTCCAACACTTAGAAAATTTTCTATGTCTGGAATCACTGCAGTTTGCTCGAGGGGGTATTGTTCATCTTCCAGTTTGAATTCTAGGCCGAATCAAGCCTTGATCTAGTAAGCAATGTTGGAGTACTCATGTAGCTCTCCATCATGGAGCAATTAGCCAGCAAAATCATCGAGTGGTTAGGGAGTTAATCGTCGGGCAAAATCGAGTTTCAGTCGGTTTGGGAACTGAATGGAGCCGCCGTCAGACAGGGGGAGCTCGCCGGTGTTGCCGCGTGTCTGGACCCGTGGCGTCCGTACGTCACCGTTGGTCCCACACGTCAGTCCTCGACGCGTCCTTCAGCTCGCCACGGCGCCCCCGGTCGCGTGGACAGCGCCATTCCACTCCCGGTTCCCTCTCTCTCGCGTGCGTCGTCGTCTCCGCGTCGCCGCCGTTGCTTCGGCGAGCTCGCGCGCGCGTGTCTCCTTCTCTCCGGTCAAGCAACTCCGTCCAGTGCTCCGCAAGCCTCTCCACTCCACCGTCGTCAAGTTGGCTGCGACTGCCGAGCCTCGGTGAGCCCGCATTGCCTTCTCCGCCGCGAGCTTGCCTCGCCGGAGTTCCGCCATGGCCACCGGCGTCGTGGCCAGGGCTCTGTAGCCCACCATTCTTTCTCATTCTTGTTCCAAAAGCTCCGCTAGGTCATGCTGATGCTCGTCCGCATCCTCTTCCGCTCTGTCTCCGGCCAGAGACGCCGACGGTCGGCCGCGCACCATCGCCGTGCCGCCATTCGCGAGGGCGAGGTGCCTAGAGTCCGGTAGAGTTAGGGTTTTGGGTACCGCTCGATGCGGAATGCGGTGGAGAGCACGATGGTGCCATTGGCCAGCGCCGAGACCTCGCCGTCGATGAGATCTCCGGCGGTCAAGTCGCGCCTCTGCTTTCGGGTCGCTGGCAGGTGGGGTCCGTTGACTCGCGGGTCCCCTCTGTCCGTCTCTCCTTCTCCTTTGTTTAAATTAGGGTTTGAGCTGTTTTTGCAAAAATCATATCTCCTATAAACAAATTTTGTGGTATTCATTGAGATGGCTAGTTTTTAACAAAAATATAAAATGAACCATGTTTTCTGGGAAAATATTTATTAAGGATTTAATCTTGTTATTCATGAATAAATTCATATCTCTGGTTATACTGTTTAGTTTGCCATGAAAATTTTATGGTAGCCTCTGTGTGATACTGGAATGTTATGATAAATATTTCATGATTTTTGGATTAATGCAACTTGGATATGTAATTTATGATTGAAATGTGGCTTGTTTCCTTGATTAAATTATATAAAATAATTGGTACTTATGCTGGTGTTCTACTTTGGTAGTAAACATGTTTATGGTATTCCTAAGATATAAATAATCTGAAATCTGTTGTTTGGTGTTGATATTTGGTAACGCAATAAGGAAATGATCGTATTTATATTTTTACCACTGGGAGAAAGGGTGCATCTGACTAACCAAATCTATTGCTACTACCCCTTTAGGCTACAAAGAATGTCTCTCGATGTGAGTGATGTATAGAGAAGACTGCAACCGTAGTCTTGTTCTAACCTTGGTAAGGATGATCTATTATTCTATTGGGGAGGCTCACGGAATCTAGACAACACAAAGGATGTTCGACCCGCACCTATAAACCTACCCGTCCTGCTAACGAGATGTGCTCTGCAAAGGTAACTCGGAAATGTCACGTTCCTCGCTACTACCACGGTCCAGCTAGTCAGGGGATATCTATGAGTACCCTAGCCTAAACACCATGTTTACGCTAGCAAGTGATTACTCTAATACTCAACCGGAAGAGGATTAAAGTAAACTCATAAACCAAAGAACAATAAAACAAGAACTTACTAGTATTAGAAGTCGAATTACTGAAGAATCTTAGAAGCAAGCCTCGGGTTAGGAGACTTGATCCCGCAGGTACAACTCGGAGTAGACACCGACAGGCCGGCCTTCCTCCGATCCACACCTCCACTCTATCTCTCTCAATCTAGCAGAAACTAGAAGATCTATTTCTACTTTACATTGGTTGCTAAGCCTAAAAAGAAATATTATTTAGAGAAGAGGTTTTCCTTCGAGGGCACCCCTCAATCTCTATGATAATTTCTTGTCTCCTCCAGGGGCCAGGGGGCCTTGCTTATATAGTCCTCCCCTTCTATGCGTTTTTGGGTCGATAGGCGAGGTGGTACTATGTTTTTCATGATCCAATAGGTCGGTGGAATATCCCGAGCGAAAGAGTCCTGATTTGGCTCCAACAGGGGGCGGGCGCCCAGGCTACCAGGGCGGGCGCCCTGGGCCTGGCCCCATTCGGGCTCCGCTTCCTTCCCGTGGCTTCTGGAGTCTTCTAGATGGTAGAAAATTGCGCGGTGGGTTGATATCTCTATGTAATCCCGACATGTGGGCCTTTCTTCCTTATTTCATGATAACCCCCTGCAGAAATAGACAAACACCAAAACTCGTGGAATTCTGTCAGATAAAACCCTAAGTCTAGATGTTGATTTCATTTGGATCCTTTTCTTTGTTTATTTGATAATTAAATTTGATACTTAAGGACCGTCAACAAACTCCCCCAAGCTTACCTCTTGCTCGTCCCTGAGCAAGGATGAACTCAAGAGTTTCTGCAGTGGTTTCATTTCTTAGAAGTACACACGCATTTAAGCAAGATCTCATCTCTGAGTTAGAATAAACTGTTAAGACTTAAAACTTACTTACTTTACCTACACCATAGGACTTGTAACCGTCACTTCTGTCTTGAGTGGTTAAAAGATAGAACAGTCTAGCCAAGTGCCATGTCTCTTATTCTTGATTAGCTATAGCTCTGGGGTTTTGCAGATTTTCAAATAAAACTCAGAGATTCCTTAAATGACTCTCTCAGATCTCTCTTTTGTGGTATTTTTGGATCCTTACCAAGGCAGTGATGGTATATGCCTTCTCTCAAGATATGTAGTATTTGTGGTATGAAGCATAGTGACATTGTCTTCTCTCTCACCCTACTCTAATAAGGCTTTAATATCTGGAGCTCATAGGTGGGAGATAAAGTATACATACTTACAAGACATGTATTGCATAGTCAAACCATGGATCCAAAGTAACAAATCAATAAGCCAAATCAAGATGTGCATGTGTGGCGAATGAATGGTGTATGGTGATGATGGTGATAACAATGGTGAAAACAATGGAGGTGGAAGTCTAATTCTACTTTGGTCTTTGAGGGGATACATACCTTCCTTGCTTTTTGAAACTTTATGAGGAGAATGAGATGCTCATCTTTTTCTTTTCTCTCAGGTGGGTATCTTGTACCCCTAATTTCTAATGTCGGACACTTGTCCATTTTTACCTCTCGTCTCACTTTTTCTTTTCTTTCGAGGTTCCGAGCACTTGCTCCTTTTTATTTCCTCGTATCTCTTTTTTTTCTCTTCTTTTTTTTCAGAGCATTCATCTCTTGAGATAATATAGCAAGTGGTAGTAACAAGATAACTTGAGCATTTATTTCACAAGGGGAAACAGAAATATTTTTTGTTATTCTCTCCCGGATTAGGAGTAGAATACTTTTGGGTGGTTTTGGAGATGGAAATGAGTGGATATATGTGGATGGTACTTCCGGAGTAGAAGTAGCATGTATGAGTGAACGTGCAAGTGAATCTTGATTTAACCACATGACAAGCTCCTAAGGGTCTACACAGCTTGACCACACTCAATGCTCATAAGCAGTAAATAGTAAATGTGTGGCTCAAGGTCTAGCAAGCATGTATATATGGCTGTGGTAGGAATTTAAACTCTCATCATACAGGAACTCATCATGTGTTATTTTAAAGATTTTTCAAAGATAAAATTCTCCAGAATTCTAGCATCTCTAGGAATAGATGAACAGCAGCTCAACCTTCCCATATCGTATCCGTTAACAACTTAGACTTCAGATCAAGTTTTCATCCCACAAGTTTATGTCTAGAGCAAGCCTTAAATTATAACAGTTATATCTAAACTTGAGAGAGAACTTCAAATTTGCAAATTAGGCAGAGCAACTATTCATCATATCCATGCTTAAGTTTTATTAGATACCGATTAGCATAGCCACTTTATTTATTTATTAAACACACTAAGCAAAATATATATAAGCATAAAATCTTTATTTGGTTTTTCATAGTTATGTGTATTTATATTCTAATATAGTATAAGTATAAAGATAGATAGAAATACTTATCGAGATAAATGGGGGTGCTCTCCCCCAAGCTGAATTTTGACGTAATTTCTCTTGATGTAGCTAGCAGGTGGCAGAGGTGTGTTTGAAAGTCAGCAGTATTTTGACAGTGATTAGAATGTCCTCCGTCTGCTAGTATTCTTGATTCTTAAATTCTGTGGAGCTCAAATAGACAACAAAGCTTGTGGAACTGGTTAAGTGTTAGCATAAATATCTAGCCTTTATCATGTTGAGACTCCTTAATAAATATTACTCCCTGTTTTTATATTTTTGTTTTTATAAAGCAGAAAAATATTTATTTTATTTTTATGCCACCACAGTGAATGTACTTATGGGTTTTATGCCACTCGTCTACTCACATGGGGCTTACAGTTTTTTTTTATTTTCTTTCTAGGATAATACGAACATGATTAACTAAGTAAACTATTTGAAATAATTAAAAGGGAAAGGATAACTACCAAGTTTACCTCTTGGCAAGGCGTTCGGTGTTTTTAAGTCCTCCGAGCGGGACTCTCCATTTTCTTAATCGTCCTGGGATTCGCTGGATGACGTAGTCGGTGATTCCGGTGGCGCCTCCTCTTCGTGTGTAACTATATTCTCTCTCCACACCTGACTCGGTGCTACGGTCTCCTCAGGACAGTTATGTTCAAGTGGTATGTCTTCAGTCCTTATCACTTCTCCTTCGTAGTCTACCCATCCGTCCTTGATGATTTGCCTCCTCTGGTTGCGGTTGCGATGTCTTCTTCTTGTCCTGACCTGCTTAGAGTCTTCAACTATATAGTTAGGGTCAGTAAAACAGCGGCATACCTTCTCAGAGGAGAAGTGTATGTGGACTTCTCCGGTTCCAATATAGATGATGGCTTTGATAGTGCTGAGGAACTGTCTTCCAAGGATGGTGGGTGGATCATATTCATCTTCTCCCATGTCAATAACTTGAAAGTCATCTATAGCGGAATGTATATTGGTTGTAGGGGCATGGTTTCATGCAGGAGCTGATAAGTGACTACGGCCATTATGTTGACGTCAGATCCGGTGTCGTAGAGTGTCTTCTGAAAAGAGTATATGTTGTTTGTGCATTCGATTCTTGGAACACCAGGGTCGTCCTTCTTGATCAAGAAAGGTGACTTGAGTCGACGATCTTGACCTCCTTGAGCTGCAGTGACCATCTTAGCTGACTCTGTCCACATTTGCTTGTTTCTGTTCCTCCTGTTGGTCCTCTTCCTTGGTTGATGTCGGGTTTGCTCTGAAGCTTGTGTAGTCTTGTTCTTGAAGGAAAGTCTCCTTCTTTCCCTTGATGTAGAGACTGATCTTGGCACCATTAGCGTAGATGACTGCTCTCGTGTTTAGGAATGGCCTCCCTAAGATGATGGGTGCCCTCGCCTCAGTACCAGTCTCTATCACCATGAAGTCTGCTAGAGCATACAAGGTACCAACTCGGACGTAGAGGTTCTTCAATATTTCCTTTGGGAAACTGAGTGTCCGATCTGCAACCCTAGGCATAATGTTGACGCTGGAGCCAAAGTCGCAGAGTGCTTCTGGGAAGTCCACCATGCCGATGGAGATCGGGATGACGGGGCGTCCTAGATCACCTCTCTGAGTAATTAGGCCTCTGTTGATTCCAACCTTGATGTTGTTGAGGACGGTTGTAGTAATAGTTGTTATTGTTGTTGATGTAGTTCACGTCCTCAAGCATCTTAGGGCAGTGATTGCCTGAGCGTCCAGTATCTCCAGTATATTTGTGCTCGTAGATCCTAGTTCTTCACTTGGTGGAATCTGGGAGTTGTAAAACTCCTTCATATTATGCTCGAAGTGTTCCTGCTCATAGAGACAAGGTAGAGATCAAGTGCATGGGCCCTGTTGGTGGAAAACACCAACAGAACCAAAAGTGTATTTGTTCTTCTCTAACCTTAAGCATAGTGAGCAAGACAAAGTTGATGGATCATGAGTGTAGCATTTGTCAGATCAGATGGCTCAACCTAATGGAAAGATAATCTATCTATATTTATGTTTTGTTTATATCTTCCAAAGATTGCATGTGCCATACTTTAGCTTATATGATTAGGAGTGTGGGGTCACGAAGGTAGTACTAAGAACAAAGATTAAAGGACTAAACATGTTGAATTAATTGAGTTGGTTAATTTGGTGTTATAAATCATACATGTTTGTCTCTTTATTTATGTGAATGCCAGAACCAAGGAGGAGCTTATAAAAGTGTTAGTCAAGTACCTTAAGATGTTACCTTACATGAAGAGTGATGGTACAGTATCACCTTGTGGAAGCTTTCCTTTCTTAGCGGTTGTGCATCGTGTTTGTGGCACCCTCCATGAATCATCTCTTATGAGCTACGTCTTTCTTGTGCAAATTGTTAAACTTCATTTTTCACTTTCTTCATCTCTAATGAGTTTGCATCTCAGGACTTCCCAGGTTGTTATTGAAAGTTTTCCTGCAGGGGTTAGTCCAACAAAATATACCAATATCTACTCAAGCAGTTTTTTAGTTCAGTAACCAAACTAGACTCCATGTCTAATCAGATTAAGGAAGGCTATTTAACCTAAGCACCACGCTTAATTTAAATGCCATTGGAAGTGTGACCAGTACTTCCAAACTAACACTTACTAGGATAAACAAAGGTAGCATGATGGCTTTTATAGAGATATACTCAAGTGGAGATGAAGTAGTGTGATTAGTATTTAACAAATTGAGCATGTCTCAAAGGTAGGGACAACCAACATAGCAACATGGCAAAGGATGTTTTATGTAAAGTACTCCCCCAAGCTTGAATTTTGCAAAATTCAAGATTGGATGAATTTGATTTAATGTTGCATGATGATTGGTTGGGCATACCTTGTGCTTGTCATTCATCCGATCTTCTTGCTCCAATCCTGGAAAGGTTAGTGAGAAGAATACCCGAAGGAATATTTCTACAATTATCTTTATATGCTCAATACACAAGGCAATGTTGCAAATAATTAGAAGTGCTTGTTTTAGGACACTAAGCTTGTCCTTGTGGAACCATCAATTAACTCAACGAGATCTGCAATATTTATTATAGACATATGCATCGACAACCGCCCTTTTAAAGTTTTTATAAATAGAAAAGAAGAGGGGGTTGGAGATCTCAAATGTGATAAGGATGGAGAGACCAATTGATTGGAGAGATGTTTTATATGAGCAAGGACTGGGTGAGGTATTTATGAAATAACTTCCATGCTCACTGCTGTTTCTCTCATTCTCAAACTCCAAGGATGATTCTTCATGAATGCTTAAAATTCCTCTAGGATTGTCTCTCAAGTTTGTTTTATCTATCCATTCAATGGTGATAGCATATTGATTTTTAATGCCCTCTAGCCATTGATGTTGCTCTTCTCGATCCTCCTTGCGGTCTTGGTGACCTTTATGCATGGGCTGTCTAGATAGATTCATAGGATCATCGGGAGGTTCAAGAGAAAGAGCATAGTAGAAATTATTAAGTTCAAGGATGGGTTGGATAGCCGAATCATGGGATTGGAATGTTTGGAAATCGGCTATTGAAACTTCCTTTCCTTGTCTGGGAGATGATTCCTTCTCTATCTCTAAGATTTTTCTATGAAGACTAGTGCAAGAAGGATGTCCACGAATGAAGACATACCTTCCTTTACTAATAGATAAAGAAAGAAGGACTCTACCAAAGGTTATATGATTAAGACCAATGTGAAAATATTTAGGAAAAACATGGTCTTGTAGGGCTAGGTCTAAACCAGAATTTATAGAAAGATTAATAGATTCCCTAGGTGTAGCTAAAAGTGCATTATCTTTTTGATTAAAAGATAGGACCTCGGCTATAGAAAAGGGTTGGTTTTGACCTATTGCAATCAACTCCGGACACAGATCATAATTAGGGGCAGAATGTGTTGACTCCCATGGTCTATGGCTGATCTCCGAAGGTGCACAAAATTTAATAATAGGTATGGAATTTGAGTTATCCATAAAGATAAAAAAAAGATAAAAGAATAAAAGTATAAAAGTATAATACAAGATAATAGCAAGACTCAAAGTTATCTCAGCAAACCGTCTTTCTCCCCGGCAACGGCGCCAGAAATGCTTGTTGATATTTGGTAACGCAATAAGGAAATGATCCGCAAGCGCACGGATATCGGTGAGCATTTCACCCGAGAGGTTATCCAGAGTTATCGTATTTATATTTTTACCACTGGGAGAAAGGGTGCATCTGACTAACCAAATCTATTGCTACTACCCCTTTAGGCTACAAAGAATGTCTCTCGATGTGAGTGATGTATAGAGAAGACTGCAACCGTAGTCTCGTTCTAACCTTGGTAAGGATGATCTATTGTTCTATTGGGGAGGCTCACGGAATCTAGACAACACAAAGGATGTTCGACCCGCACCTATAAACCTACCCGTCCTGCTAACGAGATGTGATCTGCAAAGGTAACTCGGAAATGTCACGTTCCTCACTACTACCACGGTCCAGCTAGTCAGGGGATATCTATGAGTACCCTAGCCTAAACACCACGTTTACGCTAGCAAGTGTTACTCTATACTCACCGGAAGAGGATTAAAGTAAACTCATAAACCAAAGAACAATAAAACAAGAACTTACTAGTATTAGAAGTCGAATTACTGAAGAATCTTAGAAGCAAGCCTCGGGTTAGGAGACTTGATCCCGCAGGTACAACTCGGAGTAGACACCGACAGGCCGGCCTTCCTCCGATCCACACCTCCACTCTATCTCTCTCAATCTAGTAGAAACTAGAAGATCTATTTCTACTTTACATTGGTTGCTAAGCCTAAAAAGAAATATTATTTAGAGAAGAGGTTTTCCTTCGAGGGCACCCCTCAATCTCTATGATAATTTCTTGTCTCCTCCAGGGGCCAGGGGGCCTTGCTTATATAGTCCTCCCCTTCTATGCGTTTTTGGGTCGATAGGCGAGGTGGTACTATGTTTTTCTTGATCCAATAGGTCGGTGGAATATCCCGAGCGAAAGAGTCCTGATTTGGCTCCAACAGGGGGGCGGGCGCCCAGGCTACCAGGGCGGGCGCCCTGGGCCTGGCCCCTTTCGGGCTCCGCTTCCTTCCCGTGGCTTCTGGAGTCTTCTAGATGGTAGAAAATTGCGCGGTGGGTTGATATCTCTATGTAATCCCGACATGTGGGCCTTTCTTCCTTATTTCATGATAACCCCCTGCAGAAATAGACAAACACCAAAACTCGTGGAATTCTGTCAGATAAAACCCTAAGTCTAGATGTTGATTTCATTTGGATCCTTTTCTTTGTTTATTTGATAATTAAATTTGATACTTAAGGACCGTCAACATTTGGCACAATATAAGTCATGATTCCCAATTTATGAAATAAGCACCTAGCTACATGGTAAATGTATATCTTTAATTTGGTATGTGCAATTGCTCTGAAATTTTTATGGTGATACTTTGATGCTATCCTTGTACTTCTGTAATTTTTGTAGATTTTTCTGAGCATCTTGACTGATATCTTGTAATTATGCTCTTTTCTATAATTAATGAATAAATGCCTTGTTAAGTATATGTTTGAGGGTTATCATCTGATGTTCTGGTAACCTTGTGATATCCTTGTGTTCATAAGCCATGTGGTTGGCATAGTTTATGTTTTGGTTATGTCATTAAATAATTAAGTAAAGGGTTAAAGGCTGTTTTGGACAGCGAGGAAGTGATTTAACTTTTGCTTAGTGATAAATTGGCTTTCTGTAAAACTTGTCTAAATCAAAGTTGTTATAAACTTATTGAACTAGCTGTGGTTTAAATTTGAGGTCAATTGTCCTAGTAGTTTAAAAGTTATAACTGTTCCAAGTTAGGTTCCAGAAATAGGTGCTCTCTGTTTCTCTGGCACAGAACCTGGAACTTTGTTTAAATGACTGGTTTAGTGTATGAATCTGGCTGTCATGTTTAAAGATGACTTGTAGACAATTTCATAAGCTTTCCAGAATGTCGTCACTCATGTTTTTTGGACCTGTCTATCATTAGTTATGATTTATTTACTGAGTATACTTGTTTTGTGTTGCTTGCTGTTTTAGTATCATGATAGGTTTTGGGCTAAGGTAACTTATTTACTTGTGTGAGCTTGTATAACTTTTGCTCCGTAAATGAGTGTCCAGTGAGTTACTTATGTTATCAAGCATTCATCTTTAGCATGTGCATCTTCTTATTGTTCGAGCATGCAATAGGTGCATCGGACACGACAGCCTCCTACGAGCTGCAAGTGAATCCCGACGGTCAGGAGGGCAGCCAAGAGGTGGAGGTCCAGCAAGTCGGACTCGAAGAGCCCGAAGAAGAAGTTGAGTGCCCAAATCACGAGCCGGCGTCATTCGTGAAAGGCAAGCCCCGGAGCATTCTAAGTCTCCCTTTATTTTCGAAAAGTTTACTTAATATGTTATATCTATTGATGCATTACGTATAGGAGTTGTGATGAAACTTTTGCTGCATTTTACTCTATCCTTGTCCAGATAACTCACCATACCCTGGTTGTAGAGTTAGGATCGAGTAGCAGCTTAGCCATGCTTTAATCAGTAGAAGTCGGGTGATATCCTGTCACCTGCGTGATATAGGGTTATGTCGGATCACGATGGTCTATATGTGCTATCGTGGATGGAACCTGATTAAATTGACTTAAGCCGGGCGGAGTTTTGCAAGTTTGTAGTAACTCCGTCTGTGGCAGCTAAGGACCGATCGTTGTACGTCCTCTTGTCATGTTGAACGCATGCCTAACACTTAGTTGGCCGGATAACTCGTTTCGACCGCGAAGCCGAGTAGTATGACTCAGGCCGGAAGACCGGCAAGTATAAAGTGCGCACTACCGGAGGAAGTGCGGTGTGCGAGGGACCATTGGCATAAGTCCAAAGGCAGGTGAGTTAAAATTCCTGACCTCCCTGGCAGAGTGGTAGCCCTGGGAGTGCCGCGCTGATCGGAGCCGCGATTCCTGAGTTGTACCAAAGGTGACCCGTTGGCTCTCCGGCAGGGGATGCTTGGGTGAGTGCTAGGAATACCCCTCCAGCTGGATAGGAATTCGATTCGAATCGCCGTCTCTCCCGGTTAGTGAGAACTTGACAGAGAAGCGGCAAACGTAGCACTCACTAATGAATTTGGTTCATGATAATGATGATAGCAAGAAGAACATATGATGAATTTGATATGGTTATTATTGTTTGTAATAATCAAGTGATGTGTTGTAGTACAGGTGCTAATCTAGTAGTAGGCTGATGATAAATAAATATGATGCTCTCAAATTAATTTAGTTGTAAGTTAAGCTTTGGGCAAAAGGTGAGTCAACCAGCTCCACTTGATATTTAGCCTTGCATGATCCTTGGTGTCTTTTATGTTTTACTAGACGGGTAAGTCTAGCTGAGTACATTCTCGTACTCAGGGTTTACTCCCACCTGTTGCAGATGACATCTTTTATGACGGCTTATGCAAGACCTGTCTCCATCCCGCTGGGGATGAGGACTAACCGTTGGGCACGGTTCTCTAACAACTTCGTACCTGTTGCTTTTGGAAGGATGGTGTAGACTCTGGCAGTAACTCAAACTTATGAACTGAACTTTGGAATGTGTGTGTAACTATCTTGCTTCCGCTACTTTGGACGAGTGTTGTAATAACTTAATACTCCGATGTGGTGCCACTTCGACGGCAATGAATGACTATGTAACATTCGCTGTGTTTATGTTGAACTATTACGATCTTGGTTTGTTGCCAGTTGGTTTGAAGTCCTTCGTGATTTCAATTGACTACCGGGATTATCTGGGCTTAAGTTTGGAACCTTGATTGCTGGTCGATCGTTTCTGCACTTGAACTCTTATAATTTGGTCGGTTCTGTGACAGCTGGCATCGGAGCAAGTTCAGCATTATAAATGCAGCGTTTGTGTATTTAAAACAAAAGAGTTTTTTTTAAATAAAATGGTGTAAAATAAATAATTAAGTTATGCCAGTGGTCGAATCCTCCTTGCCCACATAAGGACTATAGGTGGCTATTTAAGTACTGACTTGGGGAGGTTTTATTTATGCATCTCCGGCAGTACTCAGGTATGGATGTGTGATGACCGCACTATGCTACCCTGTGGTATAATGGTGGAGGTAGCCTTCATATGTGAATTAGCCACATACGTCGCTAGATTTAAATTATGCAACGTCGCACCTACGCCCTGGTAAGTGTGAGCTGTGAGAGCATGATCGTCCAAACGGCGGTCTAGGGGAGTGTTCGCGGTGGTTTTCTCGAGTGGTTACATGTCGAAACCATGGAACCACGAAAGAAACTTAATTGGGGAGCATTTAATTTCTCGGGTAGTTGTGGTGTCATTGTTTGTGCATGTTGGGCATGTCCAAGCAATGTGCACTTAGTTTACTGCTTTCTTGAGTGATATATTGGCAACTGTTGGGCTGAAATGAAGTTTTCTGCAGGTACCCTAACAGTGCACGTGTAAACCGATAGTTATCATATCGAGAGACGAATGTATGCCACCGTATATCCGTTAGAATATTAATTTTCTAAGTTTGTGAGGACGTACGGTTCGTGCATGCATCATGTCGCATTCATACATACATTCTGTCTACTCCTTCCCTTACAATGTCGTCCCTTTTAATTAAATAAATGTTGCTTAAACTAATCCTCTTTTACCCATGGTATTCCTATTCCTTTCCACAGATGGACGCACCCGCTTCACCCCGTCCCAGTGACACTTTCTTGCACGAGTTTGGCACTCCTACCCTGCTCTGAAGAGTGTTACGGACTGTTGGGTATACTGAGCCACCTCAGTATTCTTGGTGGGAGATGGAGAGCACAGGAGGGATTCAGTGGTTTGCTGTGCAGGGAGTTGTCCCTCCCCATGGGGACAAGCCTGCATGGACAGGCTGGACTTGTAGCTCAGATGGGCAGACTCCTTGGGAGGCAGCTCAGGTTGCAGCCCAGACTATCCTGCTCGATATCTGTCAGAGGTGTGGTGATGAGCTGACGGGAGGACCAGCGGCCTCCATTTCCAGTGCTGACCCAGCAGCAGCGGAGTGCAAACAGGCTGACGGTTGTGCTTTGGTTCGAGGTAGGGGAGAGAGAGCTGAGAGTTCTAGTCCTGCTATGAGTGCTATGATGGCTGTGCTCAAGCTGATTAGTCAGCGAGAGGGCACCTATGCACAGGTGTGGGGGTATAAACCCCTATACCCTTACGGCTAGACTTCAGCTAGGAAGCTTGGCCCACTACGAGACGAGTTCAAGGCTTGATCCGACAGCCCGAGTTTCGCGCAAGGAAACAAGACGTGGAGATCAAGCAGGATTCTAGTCGGTTAGAATAGGAATTGATATCGAATTATCTATGGCAATTGTAACCGGCTAGGATTAGTTTCTAGATCTGTAACCCTGCCCTCCAGACTATATAAGGAGGGGCAAGGGGACCCCCTAGATCAGATTATCTCTCAACACAATCCAATACAACCAGACGCAGGACGTAGGTATTACGCCAACTCGGCGGCCGAACCTGGATAAAAAGCTTGTCCGTGTCTTGCGTCACCATCGAGTTCGTAGTTTGCGCACCGTCTACCGATAAACTACTACCGTGGGTATACCCCAAGGTAGACTGCCGACTAGCTTTCGTCGACAGTGGCGCGCCAGGTAGGGGAAGTGTGCGTGCAACTTTTCCGGCGAACAAGATGGTCACGATCCCAGCTTCCGCGACCGTGCCCGAAGGCCTCACGTTCACCGTCGGCCAGATCACGTGGACGACGTGCAGCTGCGGCTTCCCGACCACGGTTCCGAAAGAGATCCAGATCCAATCTGAGATCACGCCGTCTCCGACCACACGCATGACGGCACCAAACTCCCGACCACCGTTCCCACTCTACAAGGGAAAGGAGATCGACTGCTCGGACCTCCTCCAAGCGCTCGATCGCGCCGACTCCAAGCTGCTCGAAGCCTCCCAACTAATAGATGGAGTTCTGCGCCGGCCCGACCAAGCCACTCGAGCGGATTTTTCGAAATCCCGCCGGCCAACTCGTGTCACCACACACGAACGGCTGGGAACGTCCCTGACGATAACCTCAACCTCCTCAGGACGATCCGTCGAGCTCAAAAAGGGAGACCATCCTTGCGGCCTGAATAACTCGGCCTCTGTCTACTCACAGCATGTTCAATCCGTTTTCAGCAAAGCGGGCTGGTCGCCGACAAGGAACAATCGTCACCATGTCAATATGGTGACAATCCGAGAGCTACGGGACGGCCAAGTTTCCAGCACCAACTCAAGCACCGGCTCCGTCCCCACCGAGGTTATAAACACCGAAGACGAGGGCTACGACCTGGATTTTCCTTCACACCCTCCGGGTTTCGACCGATTCCCGATATTCCCCCCCGGCGAGGGGATATCGTGTTCAATGTCAGCGCCGACGAGCCGGCCGTTGACGGAGAAACAGATGACCAGAGGCAACTCCGCGAACAGCGTAACGCCGATCGCGCCCGACGGCGTGCGGATGAGCAACAACAGATGCCACCAAGTAACCTCAACGATGCCTTTGACATGGTCGGGGACCAGCCGGTCTACAAAACGCCAAGCGCCAACGTGGCTGTCGCCATGGCCAACCTGGATCGGCTTCCTGACACCCCCGAATGCCAGGGAGTCCGGACCAGTATCCGGGCACACCTGATCGCCGCAATGGGACAGACAGCCACTCTACTCAAGAGAGTCCAGGACGTCTCTTATACGGAAGCCGCCTCCGACCAGACTAATCGCAGCCGGGCCTCACCCAGCAGGCGCCGCCGCAGCCGCTCCCCCGACAACCGTCGAGGGGACTCACGGCGCGACGATGGTGGTCGGGACGCCGATGGCCGCCGCCAGCAGAACCGTGTACGCGACCAAGAAGAAGAAGATCAACACAGGGATCTCCGCCACAACATCCCTCCCAAAGATGCCCGGGATCGCATCAACAGGCGCGCCGCAGAAAGAGCAGTCCACGAAAACCTGCGCCGCATCGAGTACGACGCGACCCACGGTCCTCCGGGCCTAAGGCAGTTCTCCTCGCACCTCCGTCAGGTCGTGTGGCCCCGCAATTTCAAGCTCGAAAAACTTAAAAAATACGACGGCAAGGAAAATCCAGAGAACTGGATCACCCTTTATGAAATCGCCGTCCGATCAGCGGCAGGAGATGAGCACGTCATGGCTAACTACTTCCCCGTAGTCCTCGACCAGGCTGGTCATCAGTGGCTTCTCGGCTTACCCGAGGACTCCTTCGAATCTTGGGAAGAGCTACGACAGGCTTTCATCGACAACTTCATCGCCACATGCGAGCAGCCCGGGAACAAGTATGACCTTGAAAGGATAAGAGACAAGAAGAATGAACCTCTGCGCGATTACATCCGACGGTTCTCGGATATGCGCCTCAAAATCCCGAAGATTTCTCACGACGAGGCCATATCAGCCTTTATCAAGGGCTTGCGTTTCCATGAAGCGCTGAGGAACAAGCTGCTGCGTAAACGCCCATCAACGGTAGCAGAGCTCCTCGCCACGGCTAAAAACTACGCCGATGCTCATGACGCAGAAAAACTAATCCGAGACGACGCGAGAGGCCCCGACCAGCCTTCTCGGCGGGATGACGGTCGTGGTCGCTACGACAACAGAAATCACCGCCGCTCCGACAACCGCGATCACCGAGAGGTTTGGGATCGGCGGCGCGACAGCCGCGACGACTTCAGAGGGAAGCGCCCTCGTGAATACGACCACGAAGTAAATACGGTCAAACGTCCCAACGGACGACGGGACTACCAAGACGACTACAACAAAACGTTGAAGGGACCATGCCAGCTACACCCAAAGTCTAACCATACCATGGAAGAGTGTCGCGTCCTCAAAAGTATCTATACACGGCGGGCCGCCCAAGAGGACTCCGCCAAGAAAAATAACAAACGCGACGGGCACGACCATGAAGATGAGGATGAGGACCAAGACAGGGACCCCCGACACCAATACGTCAGCCCCACCGACGTGGTCCACTCCATTTTCGGGGGCAAGGTCTCCACTGAGTCCAAGCGAGAAAGAAAGCTGTTAAAGAGAGCCTGCCTCAACATAGACAGCACGGACGGGCTGATCGCAGATCCAAAATTTCCCGCGTGGTCCCACAGGGAGATCTCGTTCAGCAGGAAGGACCAGTGGGCCGCTATCCCAGAGCCGGGACGTTTCCCACTGATTCTTGATCCCTGCATCAATAGCATCAGATTCGAGCGCGTGCTCGTGGACGGGGGAAGCTCCATCGACATTCTCTTCCGCAACAGCCTGCCCGCCCTAAAGATATCACCGGCGCAACTAAAACCTTACGACGCCCAATTCTGGGGGGTTTTGCCGGGTCAAAGTTCGGTGCCCCTCGGACAGATAACATTGCCTGTCCAATTCGGCACACCCGATCACTTCCGGACGGAGTTCATCAACTTCGTAGTCGCGGACTTTGACGGGACCTACCACGCCATACTGGGCCGCCCTTCGCTGACAAAGTTCATGGCAGTCCCGCACTACTCATACTTAGTGCTTAAGATGCCCACGGAGAAGGGTGTCCTAACCGTCAGAGGCAACGTCTACACGGCGTACACCTGCGAAGAAGAAAGCTTCAAGATCACCGAGGCAATTGACCTCTCAATCCGCATGGCGGAAACAGCAAGCCAAGCCGCGCAGCTGCCTCCCGACCAGCTCCGATTACCCGAGCAGGAGACATCCAGAAAGAATTCGAAATCCAAGGAGTACAAAGAAGTGCAGCTAGTCGAAGGCAACCCTGAGAAGACAGCCCTCATCGGGGCTAACCTGGATCCAAAATAGGAAGACGCGCTCGTCAGGTTTCTAAGGGACAACGTGAGCGTTTTCGCATGGAAACCCGCAGACATGCCCGGTGTCCCACGAAACCTGATCGAGCACTCCTTAAACGTCTCGAAGACCGCAAGACCAATCAAGCAAAAACTGCGACGGTTCGCTCGTGACAAAAAGGAGGCTATTAGGACAGAAATAACACGGCTTCTAGCAGCCGGATTCATAAAAGAGGTGTATCATCCCGATTGGCTCGCCAATCCGGTTCTTGTACGCAAAAAGAATAATGAATGGAGAATGTGCGTTGATTACACCGATCTCAACAAACACTGTCCTAAAGATCCTTTTGGTCTTCCTCGCATCGACGAGGTGGTCGACTCAACGGCCGGATGCGAACTCCTCTCCTTTCTAGACTACTACTCTGGTTATCACCAGATCTCGTTAAAAGAAGAAGATCAGATCAAAACATCCTTCATCACACCTTTCGGCGCATACTGTTACACTACCATGTCTTTCGGACTTAAAAACGCCGGGGCCACTTATCAAAGGGCCATCCAGCAATGCCTCCACCACGAGATTCGCGACGACCTCGTCGAGGCCTATGTGGACGACGTGGTCGTAAAAACAAGGGATGCGAGCACCCTAATCGACAACTTAGACCGAACCTTCAAGGCACTCAATAGGTACAAGTGGAAGCTCAACCCCAAGAAATGCATTTTTGGCGTTCCTTCCGGTCTACTGCTCGGCAACGTCGTCAGTTGCGACGGCATACGACCAAACCCTTCAAAAGTCAAAGCCGTACTCGACATGCGACCACCGAAGAACGTCAAGGATATTCAGAAGCTAACCGGATGCATGGCCGCCCTCAGTCGTTTCATCTCAAGGCTGGGAGAAAAAGGCCTCCCCTTTTTCAAACTATTGAAAGCGTCAGAAAAATTCTCCTGGACAGAAGACGCCGACGCTGCGTTCACTCAGCTTAAGACCTTCCTCACTTCACCGCCTGTTCTCACAGCGCCTCAGCCCAATGAAGACCTGCTCCTTTACATTGCTGCAACCGACAGAGTTGTTTCCACGGCAATAGTGGTCGAGCGAGATGAACCAGGTCACGTCTTCAAGGTCCAGAGGCCCGTCTACTTCATAAGCGAAGTTTTAAACGAATCCAAGGCCAGGTACCCACAAATACAGAAGCTTATATACGCCATCCTGATAACATCAAGAAAACTGAAGCACTACTTCGACGGCCATCGAGTCCTGGTGACAACCAGCTTTCCCCTCGGTGACATCCTGCGCAATAAAGACGCCAATGGCAGAATCGTGAAATGGGCAATGGAATTATGTCCATTTTCCCTGGAGTTTCAGAGTCGCACCACTGTCAAGTCCCAAGCCCTGGTCGATTTCATTGCCGAATGGACGGATCTCAACGAACCGTCCGTTCCCGATGTCTCAGACCACTGGTCAATGTTCTTTGATGGGTCCTTGAACATCAACGGTGCAGGCGCTGGGATATTGTTCGTATCACCAAACAAGGACAAACTCCGCTACGTCCTTCGGATCCTTTTTCCGGCGTCAAACAATGTCGCCGAATACGAAGCTTGCTTACATGGCGTACGACTAGCCGTTGAGCTGGGGGTTAAGCGCCTCTATGTCTACGGGGACTCCGCTTTGGTCATCAACCAGCTCAACAAGGAGTGGGACGCAACCCACGAGAAGATGGATCTCTACTGCAAAGAAATTCGCAAATGGGAAACTAACTTCTATGGCATAGAGTACATCCACGTAGTCCGGGACAAGAACCAAGCAGCAGATGCGTTGTCAAAGTTTGGCTCGTCTCGGGCCCAAATCCCGCGGGGTATTTTCGTCCAGGACATCCGTGAGCCGAGCGTAAGCTCCACCCTGGTCGACAAGCAACCCACCGAGGCAATGCTCATAGATGACGCCACTCCGACAACCAGTGGGCGTGACTGGCGTATCCCGTTCATCAAATACATCTCGGACGGGACAGGTTTTCAAGACAAAACAGAGAACGAGCGTCTCATCCGACGATCAAAGAACTACATCCTGGTTGACGGAAAACTCATGCGGAAAAACGCAAGCTCCGAGGTACTGCTCAAGTGCATACCCCAAGACGATGGTATCAAGCTCTTGGAGGACATACACGCCGGATCTTGCGGCAACCACGCCGCATCTAGAACGCTGGTCGGAAAGGCTTTCCGAGCAGGTTTTTATTGGCCAACCGCGGTCAGCGACGCAGAAAAACTGGTTCGACATTGTGAAGGATGTCAGTTTTTCGCTAAGAGGACCCACGTACCTGCCCATGAAATTCAAACCATCCCGTCGTCTTGGCCCTTTGCTTGCTGGGGGCTCGACATGATCGGACCATTTAAACCAGCCCCGGGCAACTTCAAGTTTGTCTTCGTGTTAATCGACAAGTTCTCCAAGTGGATTGAATACATGCCCCTGGTCAAGGCAACCTCCGAGAAGGCTGTGGAGTTCCTCAATCAAATCATACACAGATTCGGCATCCCGAACAGCATAATCACCGACCTGGGCACTCAGTTTACTGGCACCACTTTTTGGGATTTCTGCGATGACAGAGGCATAGTCATAAAATATGTGTCAGTGGCACATCCACGTGCCAACGGTCAAGTTGAACGTGCTAACGGAATGATCGTCGACGCCCTAAAGAAAAGATTGTACACCGAGAACGACAGAGCACCCGGTCAATGGATGAAAGAATTGCCGGCAGTGGTCTGGGGCCTCCGAACTCAGACCAGTCGAAACACAGGGGTGTCTCCCTACTTCATGGTGTACGGTGCTGAGGCGGTCTTGCCGTCCGACATACACTTCGGATCTCCCAGAATCGAGCACTTCGACCAGGCGACCGCCGACAACGCCAGAGAACTCGAAATCAATTGCATGGAGGAAAAGCGTTTAGTTTCATGTCTCCGAACAGCAAAATATCTCGCGGCAGTCAGGCGATACTACAACAGGAACGTCAAGGACCGTTCCTTCGTGGTCGGCGATCTGGTGCTCCGATGGAAAACAAGCCAGGAGGGAATGCACAAGTTATCCACTCCCTGGGAAGGACCCTTCGTCGTGACCGAGGTCACACGACCTACGTCCTACAGATTGGCATACCCAGACGGAACACGAGTACCTAACTCTTGGCACATCGACAAACTGCGACGTTTCTATCCATAAAGTTTTAATGACTTTCTTTTGTAAGTATCTTATAATTTTTTGATAATAAGATTCTCTATTTTCCGCCTATACCTTGTCATACACAGCACTCGGCAAAACTCCTGCGATGGATGCTCTTGGCGACAACCAAGACAAACACGGTGACACGTCACTCGGATATTGTACAGCGCTCAAAACAACAGTCATGACAAAAAAGAAAACTTTATTACAAACTTTACATACAAAGTTTACAATAAATACCCTGACGGGCAGATACTAGTCTATGCCTACAGACTACTTTATTGGCCTAGCTGCTCGGGCTGATCACCCGCCTGGCCCTGCTGCCCGGACGAAGGGGTCGGGGCCACCGGCGCCTGGCTGGTCGAGACCGCAGGCGTCGACCGCCCATCTCCAGCAACGGACGCGCCCGACAACTCCCTGGCCGACCTATCTGAGCTCGGCTGGTCTGGAGGAGTGGCCGTTCCGCACAGGTTGATGTCGCCGATCACTGTCGACGACAAGTCCAGCAGACTACCCCGAAGTTCGTCCGCTTCCTGTGGGCCGACTTCCTTCGGGTACCCCTTCTCCAGCCTGCTCAAGTCGACCAGGGGGTAGTGGGCGCGTACCATGCTGAGGACGTGCGCGCCGGCAAACTCCCCGGCGTCCTTCACAAACTGCTGGAGCCAGTCCCACGCCCGTTGCGCCTTCTCGACCGGGGTCAACGGCGGCACGCGGGGCTGGCTCTCCGGGAGCTCGGGACTGATCAGGTCCAGGACCGGGGACACTCCCTTCCAGATCCTGCAACAGTTGACCTTCCAGGAGTCCCGGTCCTTGACCAGCTCATCCAGGTGTTTTTTGGCGTTCACCTTGAGCACTGCAAACGAAACGAAACGTTATTTTCGGCATACCAGACAAGCAAAGGGGCAGGTAGCAACCAACAAGGCGGCACCCATTACCAGCTAACTCCCGGTCTTTTCTACCCAGTTCCTCTTCCGCTCGCCGCCCGGACTCCTGAGCACCGGCGAGCTGTTGGCTGAGCTGCTCCTTCTCTTGTTGGAGGCTCGCCACCTCCTCCTCCAAGTCTGCGTGAATATCAAACTGGTCAGCGAAGCAAACTATGCAAGTACGCGAAACTGCTCGGAGCGTATGACTAACCTTCCTGCAGCCGGTACTGGTCGGCCAGACGACGAGCAAGGTCGAGACGACGCTCCTTTTCGGCGCTCATCTCGACCACCTTCTCTCCGACCTCCGCCCGCAACCGGTCTACCTCCGCGGCAAGGGCCTTGTTCTCGGCCATGACGCCTTCTATCTGGTCAAAGCACCGTTTCCGGTACTTCGCCGTTTTCATAACGTCCTACAAAGCAAGCATATAACAATGCGCAGAAGACAAGGCAAAAGAATGCGCGGCAGCTCAAAACGCCGCTTACCTTGACTTCGTCGACAAGGCGCTTGGCCGCGCGCTCCACCCTGGCGGCCTCTTCGGACTCGGCAAGCTCCTCATGACCGATAAAGTGATCCCCGCGTTGGCGCCACACATACACGTGTTGGCGGCCATCACGGGGACGACCCTCGATCTCTTCTACCTCGTCGTCGGAGGCCGCCCTGGTTTCCTCCTCCTGGGCTGCGTCACCCCCGGTGGTGGTCCCAGGCGTCACCGCCCCTTGGACCAGACCTGGGGAGCCCGCGGCTGGAGAGGCTCCTGCTCGGGGCGGCGGGGGGACTTCACTCCCCCCGGCAGGAGGAGCGGTCGGAGACCTTCCCTTCTCCGAGGAGTCAGTTGGGGGAGCCTCCCCAGCCCTGGTCGGGCTGCTTGTTGTAGTCGGCGCCGCGCTCGGGAGCTCCTCGGTGCTCCCAGGCGCGACTGCAGCAGTCGGCTGCTCTGTGGTCTGGGGGGCCGCATCCCCAGAACCGCGGGCAGGCTCGCCCGTTCCCTGGCCGGCAGTTTGGCCAGGGTCGACATCCGATGCCGCACTACAGGAACAGAAGTTAAAAAAAAAAAAAAAAGGGAGTCCAAAATACGTAAGTTGAACACTTACAGGTCTGACCGGCGATGGGTCGCGGTGAACCTCCTCCTCGCCCGGCCGGTCGGCGCCTGTGCCCCCACCTCGGCAACTTGCGGGGCAGCTGCGCCGCTGGCCACTCGATCAGTGGCGACCGGTGCAGCGTCTGGGCGGCCCCGAGGCCGTCGGACCAACGACGGCGCAGCCTCCTCGTCGTCGTCGTCGTCGTCGACGATCCGCACGAGCCGACGACGCTTCGGCGCTTGGCTGCTCTCCGCCGGTAGGTCTGCCGGCAGCTCCGGCGTCGGCAGGGGATCCACCGGCAATGGCCTTTTCCCCGCCACCCTCTCCTCGGAGGTCGGGACGGGGCGGGCTCGGCCTTCCTCTGGCGGGACCTCTCCCACAGGATCTTCCATCCCCGGTGCCAGTGATACGTACACTACGCACCGGTCGACATCACCGACCTGCAAAAGTAACAGAGATGAGCCAACTACAGGCGACATACGAATGATCAAACGAAGTCTGCTACATACCTTTGGTGCTGGTCGTCCTAACTTGAAGGCTTGCACCCGATCGCTGCTACGGGTGAAGCCCCCATCCGCGAAGTTAAACAGCTCGTTCAGCAGCTGTTGTACCTCCGCCTTCTCCAGGATCTCCGACCGCATCCTGGTCGGGTCTGTGCTTCCGGCATACTCATACGCCGAGTGCACCCTCTTCTGGCAGGGCATCACCCGGCGGCAAATGAAGTTGCCGACCACGCTAAGCCCATCCAGGCGCGACCAGTCGATCAGCTTCATCAGATCCGCCACTTGACCGTCGAACTCTGGGCGGTCAGACCAGCTCGCCCTCTTCTCGGGAACGTACCCCACGTCGCAGAACGTGGAGCTGCCCGGTTCCTCCCTGACGTAGAACCACTTCCTGTACCATTCGGTCAAGGAGGTGTTCCATGGGCAGTGCAGGTAGCGATTCTTCATCCCATCACGGAGGTTGAGGTATACTCCACCTGCAACCTTGGAGCCTCCAACTGCTCCCTTCTTCCTCAGACAGAAAAGATATCGGAAAAGATCAAAGTGCGGCTCTATGCCAACATAGGCCTCGCACAGATGGATGAAGGTGGAAATAAGGAGAATTGAGTTCGGGTGCAGATTGCAAATCCCGATCTCATAGTACAAAAGAAGACCTTGAAGAAAAGGATGGACAGGAACACCAAAACCTCTCTTAACGAAGTCTTCAAAAACGACGACCTCACCGGCGCGAGGATCGGGGTAGCTCTCCCCCTCTGGTGCCCTCCAGCCGCCGAGCTCTGCGTCGTGCAACAGCCCCATATCGACGAGGTCACCAAGCGATTTGGTGGTGCTGCGAGACTTCTTCCATTCCTTGGCCATCAGGTCGGCCCTCTTCCTGGAGTCGCTCTTCGCCATTAGAGGTGCGAATGTGGGCCGGAGTTAGGAAGATGCAGGTGATTGGAGAAGATGAGAACGGAAGGTTTGAAGGCAATGGCAGGAGAAGCGGTACAGGCGGTCCTATTAGGCCCTTATAAACCAGCGACCCCACCTCTCCCACTTCCTGTAATCTCGGGAAGTGGGCAGGCCATGCGGCGGACGCGGCGTTTCGGTTTACAATGATTATAGACAATTAATGCGGCGGAGTTTTCGTACCAATTGATGGTTTCCTTTTCTCAAACCACGCAAAGAGCGGTTGTACAGTTGCCAGGCACAGCTTTTCATGCATCCGTCTGACATATCGTCAGGAGACCCCGTCACGTCAACTTTAAATTTGAAAGACCTTTTCAAAAGTAAGAAGACACATACGCCAGTGAGTCAACAATCCGGGGACTGCACCGATCACCGAGCACTCGACGCTCGGGGACTGGTCGCCCAGTCTATCAGCTCGGAAATTCAAGGACTGCACCGACCACCGAGCACTCGACGCTCGGGGACTGGTCGCCCAGTCTATTAGCTCGGAACTTCAAAGACTGCACCGACCACCGAGCACTCGACGCTCGGGGACTGGTTGCCCAGTTTATTAGCTCGGAACTTCAAAGACTGCACCGACCACCGAGCACTCGACGCTCGGGGACTGGTCGCCTAGTTTATCAGCTCGAAAGTTCAAAGACTTCACCGACCACCGAGCACTCGACGCTCGGGGACTGGTTGCCCAGTCTATCAACTCAGAACTTCAAGGACTGCACCGACCACCGAGCACTCGACGCTCGGGGACTGGTCGCTCAGTCTATCAGCTCAAAGCTTTAAAGCATGCTTAGGAAACTGAGCACTCGATGCTCGGGGACTGGTCGATTGGTCTTTTCGATTGCAGACGAGCATGACATGCTCAGGGACTGGTCGATTGGTCTTTTCGATCGCAGACGAGCATGACATGCTCGGGGACTGGTAAATTCAATTTTTTAGACCTTGCTACAAGGCACATACTTCGCCTTCCAGCAAGCTCGGGGACTACATCGGTACGATGCATCTAGCGATGCATCTCAGTCTCAAAACTACTTTGGGGAATTTTCCTTTGACCCTGGCACCACGTGCCTACGCCACCTACTACCAGGCTCGGGGACTAAGTGGGCACACTTCACCTGGCGGTGAATTTGCTTGCTTTTTTGATACTTCTACCTTTCAGAAAGGCAAAGTGGGCACACTTCACCAGGAAAGAAATTTTTTTAGAGCACCATGCATTCTTCGAACAACCTGCTTCTTCGATGACAACGTTGATCAATGAACCGTTTGGGCGATTTCCCCGCTCATTGAAGACGACAGGCCACGCTGATTGAAGAAGCTCAAGACGGAGTGTTGCATCACAATACATGGCGCTCGGGGACTAGCTGTGGGGGTATAAACCCCTATACCCTTACGGCTAGACTTCAGCTAGGAAGCTTGGCCCACTACGAGACGAGTTCAAGGCTTGATCCGACAGCCCGAGTTTCGCGCAAGGAAACAAGATGTGGAGATCAAGCAGGATTCTAGTCGGTTAGAATAGGAATTGATATCGAATTATCTATGGCAATTGTAACCGGCTAGGATTAGTTTCTAGATCTGTAACCCTGCCCTCCAGACTATATAAGGAGGGGCAAGGGGACCCCCTAGATCAGATTATCTCTCAACACAATCCAATACAACCAGACGCAGGACGTAGGTATTACGCCAACTCGGCGGCCGAACCTGGATAAAAAGCTTGTCCGTGTCTTGCGTCACCATCGAGTTCGTAGTTTGCGCACCGTCTACCGATAAACTACTACCGTGGGTATACCCCAAGGTAGACTGCCGACTAGCTTTCGTCGACAACAGGTGATGGTGGCTGTTCGCCAGGCTCAGGAGATGCAACGGAAGGCTGAAAAGCGTGCTTTCAAGTTTCGCAAGCAAGCTAGACTCCTGGAGCAAGCTCAGAAGGACAGCAATGACTAGGAAGACATTGCGGAGTACCGTAGGCAGCAGTGGGTGGAGGCCATTAGGGAGAGAGATCATAAGCAGGATCAGACGAGCCAGTTAGCTAGAGAGAGGGAGACCTTGCAGGAGCGCTTGGTGCAGCTCACCCGTGAGAGGGATACTGCACTCCGCGTGTCGGAGAACAGGCGTAGAGCATGGGAGATGCACCGAGTTCAGTCGCTTGAGCGGGAGAACTATCTGCAGGATCAGATTGAGGCTGGTCTTGTGGAGATTCACCGTCTCAACAACTTGCTACACCCTATTCCTCGCCCTATACCCATGTATCCAGAGGTGGGACCTCAGGTGATTGTGGCTGATGATGATGGTATGGAGGTCGATGGACCAGCAGCGGCTGCACCACCTTTGCACGAGGACGTGGAGGACGAGGAGCTTGAGCCGGTTAGCGACGAGGATGGAGAGGCGATCTTCGACGCTGACTCGGACGACGAGCCTGGAGTGTAGGGAGTAGTGGATAGTGTTATGTGAGGATCTTTTGTAGCATGCCAGTTAGCTGTGGTGCTTTTGTAACCATGTTGTAATCCAGAACTTGACCTTGACTCATGGCACGTGCTGTGATGGTGTAATAACTTTGTGGACCCAATGTGCAATCTTAACATGTTTGTTATGTTATGATGATGTTTTCCGTTGTGGTGCATATTGCGGATATCTCTGTCATGTGTTGGATTGGTGATGTTGTTTTGTGGAATTGAATTATTGTGCCTTTTCTGTAAAGCTATTCTCTCGAATACTTTCAGGCATAAATACAAGTTCTTCTACGGCAAATCTTGTCATCATCAATACTCACTGACTGTGTCTTTACAGATGTCTCGTCGCACCCGAGGTGAGGAACAGCGTGCAAACATGAATCCACCACCTCCTCCTCCACCACCCAATCCTGCTGAGTTAATGCAAATGATGGTGGAAAATCAGAGGATGCTCACTGAGACCATCAATCGGATGGCAAATCAGGGTGGTCGTAATGCACAGGAAGGGCCAGCTCCTAACCAGTACAGTAGCTTCAAGGACTTCATGGACACAAAGCCCCCACCTTTCAGAGAAGCTGAAGAACCCCTTCAAGCTGAAGAATGGCTGAACACGGTGGAACAAAAGTTCCGCTTGCTTCGGTTGACTGAAGGTTTTAAGGCAGAGTATGCAGCTCATCAACTGTAGGGCCCAGCAGGCATCTGGTGGAATTAGTATCGGGAAGCTCTTCCAGCTGACACTGCGGTTGACTGGAATCTTTTCCGTGAAGCTTTTAAAGGGCATTTCATTCCTCCTGGTGTCATGGAGATGAAGCATACTGAGTTCATGCAGTTAACTCAGGGCAACAGGACTTTGAAGGAGTATTTGCATGCTTTCAATCATTTGTCTAGGTATGCTCCTGAGTTTGTGAACACGGAGACGAAAAAGATTGCTAGTTTCAAGCGGGGTTTGGGCCCCAAATTGCTGAAGACTATGGGCCGCACTAAGTGTGCAACTTTCAATGAGTTTGTCAGTGATGCTCTCACTCAAGAGAACTATAACACTGTGTACACTGCGACCAAGACTCGCAAGAGGGCTTTTGAGGTCGGGGCCGGGTCATCTCAGTCCAAGGCTCCAGTGGCAGCTAAGCCACCGTTCCGCGCTCCAACTCCCAACCAGCGGTACCGCCCTCCGGTGAAGAAGAATCAGGCAAAGACAGGTTTTCGCAAGGGGTACTCTATCGCTCTTTCTAGGGGCAACACGGGTCCCAACTATGCCAAGACTCCGCCTGCCAACCATCCGTGGTGGAACTGCAATCAGATCGGGCATTGGCAGAGCAACTGTCCTTACCCGCCAAAGAAGGGCAACCAAGGGAACGTCCGTCAGGGGCGTGTTCACTACACGACTGTGGAAGCAATCCCTGCTGGTGAGGTAGTCACGGCTGGTAAGTTTCTAGTCAATCAACATGATGCACTTGTGCTTTTTGATTCAGGAGCATCGCATTCTTTTGTGAGTTCTGAATTTGTGTCTAAGCATAATATCAAGGCCATTACACTTGATAAGGGCAGTTACTGCATTAGTGCTGCGGGAAATGATATTTCCACCAATCAAGTGGTCTTGGGGGCAACTCTGGAAATAGGAGGCCGTCAGTTTGTTGCTGATTTGGTTGTTCTACGCGGTGTGGGCATAGATGTAATTCTAGGGATGAAGTGGACGAGTGGTAATGGAATTCTTATCGACACCGCCACTCGTCTAGTGATGTTGAAAGACCCAAACACCAAGGAGGCATTTCTAGTCCAACTTCCTCGGGATATTCAAATCCGTAGCACTGTGAATGCAGTTACATTTATGGCTATTCAGGATATTCCGGTGGTGTGTGAGTTTTCGGATGTTTTTCCTGATGATTTACCCGGGCTTCCTCCGGATCGGGATGTGGAGTTCAAGATTGAATTGATTCCAGGTACCGCTCCTATCTCTAGAAGACCTTATAGAATGCCACCCAATGAATTAGCTGAGCTTAAGACCCAACTAAATGAGTTGTTGAAGAAGGGTCTTATTCGTCCTAGTTCTTCTCCTTGGGGTTGTCCGGCTATCTTTGTGAAGAAGAAGGACCAATCTTTACGCATGTGTGTGGACTATCGTCCCCTAAATGCGGTGACCATCAAGAATAAATATCCTCTTCCTCGCATTGATATCTTGTTTGATCAGTTGTCTAAAGCCAAGGTATTCTCCAAGATTCATTTGCGATCTGGGTACCATCAGATCAAGATCCGTCCTCAAGATGTACCTAAGACAGCTTTCTCGACGAGGTATGGGTTGTATGAGTACCTTGTCATGTCCTTCAGTCTCACAAATGCACCTGCTCACTTCATGTATCTCATGAATTCGGTGTTCATGCCCAAATTCGACAAGTTTGTGGTGGTCTTCATTGATGATATCTTGGTATATTCCTGCAATGAAGAGGAGCATGCAGAGCATCTGCGTGTAGTGTTGTCGCGTTTGCGCGAACATCAGCTTTATGCCAAGTTTAGCAAATGCGAGTTTTGGCTGAAGAAAGTACCTTTCTTGGGCCATGTCTTATCTGAAGAAGGCATATCGGTGGATCCAGCCAAGGTGCAAGAAGTGCTGGATTGGAAAGTTCCAACTTCGGTACACGAGGTTCGGAGTTTTCTTGGTCTGGCCGGATATTACCGTCGATTCATTCCGGAATTCTCCAAAATATCCAAGCCTATGACTCGTCTACTTCAGAAAGATGAGAAGTTTGTATGGACACCTGAGTGTGAAGAGGCATTCCACAAGTTGAGGACATTGGTGACATCAGCTCCTGTCCTAGCTCAACCTGATATCGAAAAGCCCTTCGATGTCTTTTGTGACGCGTCAGGCGTTGGTTTAGGCTGTGTGTTAATGCAGGAAGGTCGCGTTATCGCGTATGCCTCATGCCAACTTCGAAAACATGAGGTCAATTACCCTACTCATGACTTAGAATTGGCAGCAGTTGTTCATGCTTTGAAAATCTGGAGGCATTATCTGCTGGGTAATCTGTGTAATATCTACACCGATCATAAGAGCCTCAAGTATATCTTCACTCAACCTGAACTGAACATGCGGCAGCGAAGGTGGCTTGAGTTGATTAAAGATTATAATCTACAAGTGCACTATCATCCGGGGAAGGCAAACGTAGTGGCGGACGCCTTGAGTCGGAAAGCGCACTGTCACTCAATCCAAGTGGAAGATCCGTTGTTGTCACATCTTATGCATCCACTTGTGCTCAACCAGATTTCTTTGGAGAGTACTCTTCGCAATCGAGTCATCGAATTGCAGCAAACAAATGTAGGCATCCACCATATAAAAAGGAAAATGAAGGAAGAAGAAACCAAGCATTTTCGGGTCGATGAGAACGGAATTCTTTAGTTCAAGGATCGACTTGTGGTTCCTAAAGACCGCGAGCTGTGAAATCAGATCTTATCTGAAGCTCATTCATCCAAATTGTCTATTCATCCTGGTAGTAGCAAGATGTATCAGGATCTAAAACCTTTGTTTTGGTGGACAAAGATGAAAAAGGAGATCGCTGCTTTTGTCGCTCGTTGTGACAATTGTTGTCGTGTGAAGGCTGTTCACATGAAAGCTGGTTTGCTTCAACCCTTGTCAATTCCTGGTTGGAAATGGGAAGAAGTCAGCATGGATTTCATCAGTGGACTCCCAACTTCTGTTAAGGGTTACGACTCCATCTGGGTAATTGTAGATCGTTTGACCAAGGTTGCTCGATTTATTCCAGTTCGAACTGACTATCGTCCGCATCAATATGCAGAATTGTATTTCGAGCACATTGTTCGTCAATATGGTGTGCCTCGAACAATTATATCAGATCGTGGACCCTAGTTCACTGCTCGTTTTTGGGAATGTCTGCATGAGCAAATTGGTATTCATTTAGTCCGTAGCTCTGCTTATCATCCCCAAACGGCTGGTCAAACTGAACGAGTTAACCAAATCCTTGAAGACATGTTGAGGGCATGTGCTCTCTCTTCAAAAGGTTCTTGGGTTAAGTGGTTGCCATTAGCTGAGTTCTCCTACAACAATAGTTATCAGGAGAGTATCAAGATGGCTCCATTTGAAGCCCTGTACGGTCGAAAGTGTCGAACCCCGTTGAATTGGGTAGAAGCCGGAGAGCGAAGGTATTATGGCATCGATTTCGTGAACGAAGCAGAGCAGAAAGTCCGTACTATCCAGCAACATCTGGAAGCTGCTCAAGCTCGTCAGAAAAGTTATGCCGACAAAAGAAGGAAGCCGATTGAGTTTTCAGTTGGTGACCATGTGTATATCAAGGTGTCTCCGATGAAGGGTGTACAAAGGTTCGGAGTTAAGCGAAAGCTTGCACCTCGTTATGTGGGACCTTATCGGATTCTCGAAAAGAAAGGGAATGTGGCATACAAAGTTGCGCTTCGAGCTATTTTTCCTGTCTTCCACGTATCACAATTAAAGAAGTGCCTTCGTGTACCGGAGGAACGAGTGGAAATTCAAGATATCAAGTTGAAGTCGGACCTGGTGTACGAGGAGAAACCCGTAGCGATTCTTGATCGCAAGGAACGGGAGACGCGTAATCGTGTGGTTAAGCTCTACAAGGTGTTGTGGAGCAACCACGGGGAAGAAGAAGCCACTTGGGACACGGAGGATTATTTAAAAGAAGTTTACAAAACATTCTTCGAAAATCAGTAAGCTTTCAAATCTCGGGACGAGATTTTTGTAAGGGGGGAGGGCTGTAACACCCCAGTGTTATGGTTACATTGATCATGTGCATAGCATAAGCATCATCATCTACTCAAAGCATATCATGATCATCATCTATCTTGAGCCATGTCATTCTATGCAAAATGTGATTTAAAATTTCTTAAATAGGCTTCCTATGCTCATGTTTGAGTGAATCATGCTTGTGTTTGTCCTTAATGCCTTGGTAATTAGTTTATCTATGCTTAACTTGACTTTGGGAACAATGTTCATGTTGGTCACTTCTCCAAAATATGCCTTTAAGTCATACTTATGCAAATAGGCCCTAGAAACCTATTTTGTTTAGGCTTTTAAAAAGTGTTTCATAAAATGTTTGCATGTCAAAACTTTCTACAGCAACGTTGTAGAAAATTTTATAAGGAACAAAAGCTGTTTTATGGCCATCTCATGAAAATGATAACAAATAGCTCAAAAGTGACCCACAAGGCAGATTTGGGGCTGTTTCCAACACTTAGAAAATTTTCTAAGTCTGGAATCACTGCAGTTTGCTCGAGGGGGTATTGTTCATCTTCCAGTTTGAATTCTAGGCCGAATCAAGCCTTGATCTAGTAAGCAATGTTGGAGTACTCATGTAGCTCTCCATCATGGAGCAATTAGCCAGCAAAATCATCGAGTGGTTAGGGAGTTAATCGTCGGGCAAAATCGAGTTTCAGTCGGGTTGGGAACTGAATGGAGCCGCCGTCAGACAGGGGGAGCTCGCCGGTGTTGCCGCGTGTCTGGACCCGTGGCGTCCGTACGTCACCGTTGGTCCCACACGTCAGTCCTCGACGCGTCCTTCAGCTCGCCACGGCGCCCCCGGTCGCGTGGACAGCGCCATTCCACTCCCGGTTCCCTCTCTCTCGCGTGCGTCGTCGTCTCCGCGTCGCCGCCGTTGCTTCGGCGAGCTCGCGCGCGCGTGTCTCCTTGTCTCCGGTCAAGCAACTCCGTCCAGTGCTCCGCAAGCCTCTCCACTGCACCGTCGTCAAGTTGGCTGCGACTGCCGAGCCTCGGTGAGCCCGCATTGCCTTCTCCGCCGCGAGCTTGCCTCGCCGGAGTTCCGCCATGGCCACCGGCGTCGTGGCCAGGGCTCTGTAGCCCACCATTCTTTCTCATTCTTGTTCCAAAAGCTCCGCTAGGTCATGCTGATGCTCGTCCGCATCCTCTTCCGCTCTGTCTCCGGCCAGAGACGCCGGCGGTCGGCCGCGCACCATCGCCGTGCCGCCATTCGCGAGGGCGAGGTGCCTAGAGTCTGGTAGAGTTAGGGTTTTGGGTACCGCTCGATGCGGAATGCGGTGGAGAGCACGATGGTGCCATTGGCCAGCGCCGAGACCTCGCCGTCGACGAGATCTCCGGCGGTCAAGTCGCGCCTCTGCTTTCGGGTCGCTGGCAGGTGGGGTCCGTTGACTCGTGGGTCCCCTCTGTCAGTCTCTCCTTCTCCTTTGTTTAAATTAGGGTTTGAGCTGTTTTTGCAAAAATCATATCTCCTATTTCCGAGATCCAAAATTTGTGAAAAAAATTTTGTGGTATTCATTGAGATGGCTAGTTTTTAATAAAAATATAAAATGAACCATGTTTTCCGGGAAAATATTTATTAAGGATTTAATCTTGTTATTCATGAATAAATTCATATCTCTGGTTATACTGTTTAGTTTGCCATGAAAATTTTATGGTAGCCTCTGTGTGATACTGGAATGTTATGATAAATATTTCATGATTTTTGGATTAATGCAACTTGGATATGTAATTTATGATTGAAATGTGGCTTGTTTCCTTGATTAAATTATATAAAATAATTGGTACTTATGCTGGTGTTCTACTTTGGTAGTAAACATGTTTATGGTATTCCTAAGATATAAATAATCTGAAATCTGTTGTTTGGCACAATATAAGTCATGATTCCCAATTTATGAAATAAGCACCTAGCTACATGGTAAATGTATATCTTTAATTTGGTATGTGCAATTGCTCTGAAATTTTTATGGTGATACTTTGATGCTATCCTTGTACTTCTGTAATTTTTGTAGATGTTTCTGAGCATCTTGACTGATATCTTGTAATTATGCTCTTTTCTATAATTAATGAATAAATGCCTTGTTAAGTATATGTTTGAGGGTTATCATCTGATGTTCTGGTAACCTTGTGATATGCTTGTGTTCATAAGCCATGTGGTCGGCATAGTTTATGTTTTGGTTATGTCATTAAATAATTAAGTAAAGGGTTAAAGGCTGTTTTAGACAGCAAGGAAGTGATTTAACTTTTGCTTAGTGATAACTTGGCTTTCTGTAAAACTTGTCTAAATCAAAGTTGTTATAAACTAATTGAACTAGCTGTGGTTTAAATTTGAGGTCAATTGGCCTAGTAGTTTAAAAGTTATAACTGTTCCAAGTTAGGTTCCAGAAATAGGTGCTCTCTGTTTTTCTGGGACAGAACCTGGAACTTTGTTTAAATGACTAGTTTAATGTATGAATCTGGCTGTCATGTTTAAAGATGAGTTGTAGACAATTTCATAAGCTTTCTAGAATGTCTTCACTCATGTTTGTTGGACCTGTCTATCATTAGTTATGATTTATTTACTGAGTATACTTGTTTTGTGTTGATTGCTGTTTTAGTATCATGATAGGTTTTGGGCTAAGGTAACTTATTTACTTGTGTGAGCTTGTATAACTTTTGCTCCGTAAATGAGTGTCCAGTGAGTTACTTATGTTATCAAGCATTCATCTTTAGCATGTGCATCTTCTTATTGTTCGAGCATGCAATAGGTGCATCGGACACGACAGCCTCCTACGAGCTGCAAGTGAATCCCGACGGTCAGGAGGGCAGCCAAGAGGTGGAGGTCCAGCAAGTCGGACTCGAAGAGCCCGAAGAAGAAGTTGAGTGCCCGAATCACGAGCCGGCGTCATTCGTGAAAGGCAAGCCCCGGAGCATTCTAAGTCTCCCTTTATTTTCGAAAAGTTTACTTAATATGTTATATCTATTGATGCATTACGTATAGGAGTTGTGATGAAACTTTTGCTGCATTTTACTCTATCCTTGTCCAGATAACTCACCATACCCTGGTTGTAGAGTTAGGATCGAGTAGCAGTTTAGCCATGCTTTAATCAGTAGAAGTCGGGTGATATCCTGTCACCTGCGCGATATAGGGTTATGTCGGATCACGATGGTCTATATGTGCTATCGTGGATGGAACCTGATTAAATTGACTTAAGCCGGGCGGAGTTTTGCAAGTTTGTAGTAACTCCGTCTGTGGCAGCTAAGGACCGATCGTTGTACGTCCTCTTGTCATGTTGAACGCATGCCTAACACTTAGTTGGCCGGATAACTCGTTTCGACTGTGAAGCCGAGTAGTATGACTCAGGCCGGAAGACCGGCAAGTATAAAGTGCGCACTACCGGAGGAAGTGCGGTGTGCGAGGGACCATTGGCGTAAGTCCAAAGGCAGGTGAGTTAAAATTCCTGACCTCCCTGGCAGAGTGGTAGCCCTGGGAGTGCCGCGCTGATCGGAGCCGCGATTCCTGAGTTGTACCAAAGGTGACCCGTTGGCTCTCTGGCAGGGGATGCTTGGGTGAGTGCTAGGAATACCCCTCCAGCTGGATAGGAATTCGATTCGAATCGCCGTCTCTCCCGGTTAGTGAGAACTTGACAGAGCAGCGGCAAACGTAGCACTCACTAATGAATTTGGTTCATGATAATGATGATAGCAAGAAGAACATATGATGAATTTGATATGGTTATTATTGTTTGTAATAATCAAGTGATGTGTTGTAGTACAGGTGCTAATCTAGTGGTAGGCTGATGATAAATAAATATGATGCTCTCAAATTAATTTAGTTGTAAGTTAAGCTTTGGGCAAAAGGTGAGTCAACTAGCTCCACTTGATATTTAGCCTTGCATGATCCTTGGTGTCTTTTATGTTTTACTAGACGGGTAAGTCTAGCTGAGTACATTCTCGTACTCAGGGTTTATTCCCACCTGTTGCAGATGACATCTTTTATGACGGCTTCTGCAAGACCTGTCTCCATCCCGCTGGGGATGAGGACTAACCGTTGGGCACGGTTCTCTAACAACTTCGTACCTGTTGCTTTTGGAAGGATGGTGTAGACTCTGGCAGTAACTCAAACTTATGAACTGAACTTTGGAATGTGTGTGTAACTATCTTGCTTCCGCTACTTTGGACAAGTGTTGTAATAACTTAATACTCCGATGTGGTGCCGCTTCGACGGCAATGAATGACTATGTTGAACTATTACGATCTTGGTTTGTTGCGAGTTGGTTTGAAGTCCTTCGTGATTTCAATTGACTACCGGGATTATATGGGCTCAAGTTTGGAAACTTGATTGCTGGTCGATCGTTTCTGCACTTGAACTCTTATAATTTGGTCGGTTCTGTGACAGAGCACACTTCATCGACAAACGCTTCAAGCAATATCTATCAAAACAAGGAATCTGTCACAACGTCGCTGCCCCCTATCATCCTCAGACAAGTGGCCAAGCAGAGACTTCCAATAAGCAAATCAAGAATATTCTTTAGAAGACAGTAAATGAAATGGGAACGGCATGTAGAGACAAGTTACCCGATGCACTCTGGGCATACCGGACAGCATACAAGACCCCAATTGGAATGTCTCCATACCAATTGGTGTACGGGAAGACTTGGCTCCTACCTGTTGAACTAGAATTCAAAGCACACTGGGCCATGAGGAGATGGAATATGGACCTAGATGTCGCTGGAGATCATAGAAGAATGCAACTATCAGAATGGGAAGACTGGCGAGAGAAAGCATATTACAATTCGAAGATCTACAAAGAAAGAGTCAAAAGGTGGCATGACAAGAGAATCAAGAAAAAGGAGTTCGCACCCGGAGATAAGGTATTACTCTTTAATTCCAGGGTGAAGCTTTTCGGGCATGGAAAACTCCGGAGTAAATGGGAAGGACCATTCAAGGTAATCAATTCATCATCCCACGGAGCTATCACACTTCAAAATAACGAAGGTATGTTATTCAAGGTAAATGGTCAACGTCTTAAATTGTTTTTAGAGCCCAATAAAGAATTAGAAGAAATAGACGTAGTCCATTTTTACCGTCCCATGGAGAATTAGAGCTCGACACTTTTAATCTGACGTTTTTGGGTCATACATATATTTTCCTAAAAAGTTTTGCATCTAGAAACACGCCCGAGGAAGCGGGCCCGCAGCGGAGCCAGAGAGAGGGCGGGCGCCCTGATCAGGTGGGCGGCGCCTAGCTCCTGTTCCCTCTCGGTCCCGATTTTCTCTGTTATGGAAAATACACTTATAGTAATCCGAATAATCCCTCAGATGGAATGTTTCTCACGCACATCGACGAGAGCAACCAGAACAACCCCTAGAGGCACTTTTTGACCCCTATATAAACAGACCCCTGACATCAGTTTTCAAACACCAATCCACCAAGCCTTCTCTTCTTCTTCAATTAGAGCTTGTTTAGTCCCTCGCTGCTCCAATGGCCGAGAAGTTCCACGATGATTGGGATGTCGTCCCCTTCAACCTCAACATGAAGCCTGTGGAAGTCCCCGACGCCCGTGCTCTCGTCCTGACCAACACAGAGCGACAGCTAGAAGCCATGCCATTACGCCAACGCAGCTCCGCCCAATCCTATCATGCTCAACCAGTTCTCACCGCACCACCACAACCCCAACTTCTCAAGGGACCATCATCCAAGACGAAGACCACCATCAAGGTGCCAACCGGCACGAGGATCCTTCCACCTAGACCCAATGAGAGGGTCGTTGGAGTCAAGACTAACCGGAGCGGTGAGATCAGCAGCATTCGCTACACTACGGAGGAGGAGAGACCTTACTTTGAAGGGATTAGAACAGCCCCGAAGCACGCTCTCAATGCTTTTGAGACACCTCCTAAGCGTCGCAAGACTATAGTAGATATTGATGAGGACGTTCGCACGCTAGACAGAGTTATCATAGACCTCCAGTCCTCAGTTAACTCCATCACTAGGTAGCTCTCTAACCACAACACCATTATACTAGGCCTTAGGCGTGATCTTGCCAGTGCCAATAAGAAGATCAAGGAATTAGAGCGCCTCTAAGTTATCTAGATTAAACCTTGAGGCAATGCATCTTAGTTATCTATCTTTAAATTCAGTTTAGGTTTACTATTATTGTCAGTTTGTTACTATTATCGTCAGTTTGCTACTAGTCATTTGTAATAAATGCCTCAAGATTAATAAAGAGTATTATTATTATGTCTTGTGTGTCTCTAATTTATTTTTGTGCAAGAAAGCAGAAAACAAGTATGGAGGAGATCCCTCGACATGCCAAACACACTTCGACTACACCACTCCACGATTCAGGTACACACTCTGCACACTTATTTTACACATACTCATATTATGCAGAATACTATTAAAATGTTTCTAATCATGATTAATCTCACTCTCTGATATTTCCTGAAACTTGCAATTATTGAAAAATCATTTTAAAAACCCTGTGTTACTTAAGTCAATATGGAATGTGAGATCGTAGAGTATGAGTTTCTTATTCTTGATATCATTGTTGCTTGGAGAATTTATTTCAAAATCTTCAAAATTGTAGCTACCATCCTCAGTGTTTTATATGCCTAGTAAAACTAAAAATATTAATTATGATTATAAAAGCTATCTACTCTGTATTGAGTTTGTTCAAAATAAGTTAGACCCTTGCTGAGAGATTTATCATGCTCCTAAGATCAAGACATTTATTTAGAAAGATTCACTCTTCTGAAGTACTATTGCATTAGAGGCATGGGCTATGCAAAAATAAAGAAATTTCGAGGAAATAAAAAGGAGCAAGTGCTCGATAACCTCGCAGAAAAAATGGACAAGTGTCCGGCATTAGAATTAGGGGTACCTCGGTATCCACTTAAAAAAAAGAAAAGAAAATGATAGCCCATGGTCCCTCTAATAAGCAATATGCCATTAAGAGTTGACAAAGATCTTAATTTCCAAAGTCTTTGATCTAAGAGTATGACATTCCCCACCTCGGATCCTGTTTTGATCAGGCAATAAATACAAGGTAAGTATGCTTGAGAATTTTTGCAAATTAAAACAGCCTCAGTGAGATACATAAAAGATAATGAGTGATCTAAGAGAACCTATGAGGATAAAAGGTATGCTAACTTTCTTTTCAAAAATATACAAAAACTCCAAGTGACAGGATTGAAAGGAAGAAAGGATCTCTATTCTTAACCATATACTTACGTGACTATAGTACACAGTGGATTTTTACACCCTGCAGATATGAAGAATGTTTTAAAATACTTTACCCCAGATATTGTTCTTAACCATCCTTTTCTCGAGGACGAGTAAAAGCCTAAGTATGGGGGTATTTGTTGACGGTTCTTAAGTATCAATTCTAATTATCAAATAAACAAGATAAAGGACCAATATGCAACCAACACCTAGAATTAGGGTTTGATCTGACAGAATTTCATGAGTTTTGTTGTTTATCTGTTTCTGCAGGGGGTTACCAGAAAATAAGGAAGAAAGGCCCACATGTCGGGATTACATAGAGATATCAACGCACCGCACAATTTTCTACCATCTAGAAGACTCCCGAAGCCACGGGAAGGAAGCGGAGGCCGAAGGGGGCCAGGTACAGTTTTCTTCCCACATGTCGGGATTACATAGTTGACCTGGGCGCCCGCCCCCTCCTAGAGTTGGATCAGGACTCTTTTCGCGGACGATGCTCCACCGACCTAAAGGATCAAGGATAACCGTCCAACCAATGTCGGTTTGATCCAACGGCCCACGTTCACCTGAGGCAACTATAAAACCAGACCCCCTGGCCCCTAGAGGAGACATGTTTATCATAGAGTTGCGAGGAGCCCTCGAAGGAAAACCTCTACTCTAAATAAAATTTCTTTTTAGGCTTAGCAACCAATGTGAGTAGAAATAGATCTTCTAGTTTCTACTAGATTGAGAGAGATAGAGTGGAGGTGTAGATCGGAGGAAGCCCGGCCTGTCGGCGTCTACTCTGAGCTTGTACCTGCGGGATCAAGTTCTCCTAACCCGAAGCTTGCTCCTAGGATTCTTCAGTATTTCGACTTCTAAATTCTAGTAAGTTCTTGTTTTATTGTTCTTTTGGTTTATGAGTTTACTTTAATCTCTTCGCGTAGAGTTTAGAGTAATCATCTCTAGCGCAGACGTGGTGTTTAAGCTAGGATACTCATAGATATTCCCTGACTAGCTGGACCGTGGTAGTAGCGAGGAACGTGACATTTCTGAGTTACCTTTGTAGACCATATCTCGTTAGCAGTAAGGATAGGGTTTATAGGTGCGGGTTGAACATCCTCTGCGGTGTCTAGATTCCGTTAGCCTCCCCAATGGAACAGTAGATCATCCTTACCAAGGTTAGAAGGAGATTACGGTTGTAGTCTTCTCTATTTATCACTCACATCGAGAAACATTATTTGTTGCCAGAATGGTTAGTAGTAATATACCAGGTTAGTCAGATGCACTCTTTGTCCTAGTGGTAAAAAAATAAATACGATACTCTGGATAACCTCCCGGGTGAAGTGCTCACCGATATCCGTGCGCTTGCGGATCAATTCCTTATTGCGTTCCCAAATATCAACAATATGCCCCAGCAGACTTCGTGGTGATAGAGACCGGTAATGATGATAGAGCACCCATCATCTTAGGGAGGCCATTCTTGAACACCTCGGGAGCTGTCATCTACGCTAGTGCTGCCAAGATCAGTTTCTACATGAAAGGGAGGAAGGAGATGTTTTCCTTCAAGAACAATACTACACAAATCCCAGATCAATCCAGACGTGAATCAAGGAAGTGGACCAACAGGAGGAACAGGAACAAGCAAGTGTGGAGCGAGTCAGCTAAGATGGTCACTACAGTTCATGGAGGTCAAGATCATCAACCTAAGTCACAGTTTTCTGACCAAGAAGGACGACCTAGGAATGCCAAGCATCTATTGCTCCATAAATGGATACAACTTCTACAAGATGACTTGTGACACCGGATCGGGCGTCAACATAATGGCCGCAGTCACCTATCGGCTCTTGTTCAGAGCCATGCCCCTAAAACCAACATACATTCAGCTCCAGATGGCAGATCAGACATTCCGAGAGGTTAAAGGAACAATAACTGATGTCCCTGTCAAAATAGACGATCGTTTTGTCTACATAGACTTTCAGGTTATTGACATGGGAGAAGACGAGTACGATCCACCCATCATCCTTGGAAGACCGTTCCTCAGCACCGTTAAAGCAACCATCTACATTGGAACCGGAGAAGTCCATATGCACTTCCCCTCAGAGAAGGTACGCCGCTATTTTACGAACCCTAACTATATCGTTAAAGACTCTAAGCAGGTCAGAAAACGACGCAACCGCAACCAGAGGAGAGAAATCAAGGACGGATGGGCAGACTATGAAGGAGAAGTGGTAAGGTTAGAAGACATAAAGTTTAAACAGAACTATCATGAGGAGACTGTAGCACCGAGTCAGGTGTGGAAAGAGAAGATAACTATATATGAAGAAGTGGCGCCGCCGGAAGTACCGACTACGCCACCCAATGAACCCTAGGACAACTAGAAAATGGAGAGTCCTGTTCGGAGGACTTAAAAACACCGAACGCCTTGCCAAGAGGTAAACTTGGTAGTTATCCTTTCCCCTTTAATTATTTAAAATAGTTTGCTTAGTTAATCATGTTCATACTATCCTAAAAAGAAAGTAAAAATGTTAAAAAATAGTAAGCCCCATGTGAGTATACGAGTGGCATAAAACCCATATGTACATTCACTGTGGTGGCATAAAAATAAAATAAATATTTTTCTGCTCTATAAAAATGAAAATATAAAAATAGGGAGTAATATTTATTGAGGAGACTCAACATGATAAAGGCTAGATATTTATGCTAACACTTAATCAGTTCCACAAAGCTTTGTTGTCTATTTGAGTTCCACAGAATTTAAGAATCAAGAAGACTAGCAGACAGAGGACATTCTAATCGCTGTTAGGGTACTGCCGACTTTCAAATACACCAGTGCCACCTGCTAGCTACATCAAGAGAAATTACGTCAAAATTCAGCTTGGGGAAGAGCACCCCCATTTATCCCGATAAGTATTTCTATCTATCTATCTTTATACTTATCCTATATTAAAATATAGATATACATAACTATGGAAAACCAAATAAAGATTTTATGCTTATACATATATATATCTTTTGCTTAGGTTGTTAAATAAATAAATAAAGTGGCTATGCTAATCTGAATCTTAATAATAAAACTCTAGCATGGATATGATGAATAGTTGCTCTGCCTAATTTTAAAATTTGAAGTTCTCTCTAAAGTTTAGACATAACTGTTATAATTTAAAGCTTGCTCTAAACCTGAACTTGTGGGAAGAAAACTTGATCTGAAGTCTAAGTTGTTAATGGATACGATATGGGAAGGTTGAGCTGCTGTTTATCTGTTCATAGAGATGCTAGAATTATGGAGAATTTTATATTTGAAAATCTTTAAAATATTACATGATGAGTTCCTGTATGATGAGAGTTTAAATTCCTACCACAGCCATATATACATGCTTGCTAGACTTTGAGCCACACATTTACTTTTTACTGCTTATGAGCATTGAGTGTGGTCAAGCTGTGTAGACCTTTAGGAGCTTGTCATGTGGTAAAATCAAGATTCACTTAGACGTTCACCCATACATGCTGCTCCTACTCTGGAAGTACCATCCACATATATCCACTCATTCCATCTCCAGAATCACCCAAAAATATTCTACTCCTAATCCGGGAGAGAATGGCCAAAAATATTTTTGTTTTTCGCTGTGAAATAAATGCTCAAGTTATCTTGTTACTACCACTTGCTATATTATCTCAAGAGATGAGTGCTCTAAAAAAGAGATACGAGGAAATAAAAAGGGGCAAGTGCCCGGAACCTCGAAAGAAAAAGTGAGACGAGAGATAAAAATGGACAAGTGTCCGATAGTAGAATTAGGGGTACAAAATACCCACCTGAGAGAAAAGAAAAAGAAGAGCATCTCATTCTCCTCAAAAGTTCTAAAAAGCAAGAAAGGTATGTATCCCCTCAAAGAGCAAAAGTAGAAGTAGACTTTCACCATTGTTTTCACCATTGTTATCATCACCACGTACCATTCATTCGCCACACATGCACATCTTGATTTGACTTATTGGCTTGTTTCTTTGGATCCATGGTTTGACTATGCAATAAATGTCTTGTAAGTATGTATATTTTTATCTTCCACCTATAAGCTCCAGATATTAAAGCCTTATTAGAGTAGGGTGAGAGAGAAGGCAATGTCACTGTGCCCTATACCACAAATACTACATATTTTGAGAGAAGGCATATACCATCACTGCCTTGGTAAGGATCCAGAAATACCACAAAAGAGAGACCTAAGAGAGTCATACAAGGAATCTCTGAGTTTTATTTGAAAATCTGCAAAAACTCTAGAGCTATAGCTGATCAAGAATAAGAGACATGACACTTAACTAGACTATTCTATCTTTTAACTACTCAAGACAGAAGTAACGGTTACAAGTCCCATGGTGAAAGGTAAAGTAAGTAAGTTTTAAGTCTTGACAGTTTACTCTAACTCAGAGATGAGATCTTATTTAAAAGCATGTGTACCGTCAATTTTTAAAGGCATTGCAACAACTTCTGATCTATCACTGAGACTATCCTTGCTCAGGGATGAGCAAGAGGTAAGCTTGGGGGAGTTTGTTGACGGTCCTTAAGTATCAAATTTAATAAACAAATAAACAAAGAAAAAGATCCAAAAGAAATCAACATCTAGACTTAGGGTTTTATCTGATAGAATTCCACAAGTTTTGGTGTTTGTCTATTTCTGCAGAGGGTTATCACAAAATATTGAATAAAGGCCCACACATCGGGATTACATAGAGATAATAATGTGCCCTGCAATTATCTTGCATCTAGAAGACTCCAGAAGCCACAGGAAGGAAGCGGAGGCCGAACGGGGCCAGGCACTGGGCGCCCGCCCCCTCCTGGAGTCCAACCAGGACTCCCTTTCGGGAAAGATCTCCACCGACCTAAAGGATCAAGGATAACCGTTCAATCAATGTCGGTTTGATCCAACGGCCCATATTCACTTGAAGGGACTATAAAACCAGACCCCTGGCCCCTGGAGGAGAGAGCCTCTCAACCCTAATTCATTATTCCTCAAGGGAGAAGAAGCATCTGATCAAGATTAGAGCCACCACATCAATTAGACATCTAGATCAGCATAGCTACATAGGATTAGAACTAGAAGGAGTCAATCTTCGATTGGTTCCGGATCTGTCAAGAGGATTCTTGGTAATTCTCTAATTGTTCTTCTAATTGTTCTTCTAATCATCTTTGTTCTTCAATATTATGAATATGACTTTATTCTACTTCAATATATTGCTTATGACTTTGCTCTACTTGTTTATATTCAAGATTATATTGTTCTTAGTTTATCATAGTTATATACTTGGCTTAGTTAGATTGGATCTATATACATG